>NC_142798.1:11042295-11359040 GCF_049724085.1 Artemia sp. Qi Xiang Cuo | reverse complement strand
TTAACCCTGGTCCAGGTTTTACCTGAAATTGATGATTATTTGGCAAATTTATTACTTATTTTAAAATGGTAGTATTAAGCAAAAGCTCTATTTAGGGTAGTGTTTTTTGAAGTTATGTTCAAACATTGATGATTATTTGGCTAATTTATTACTTATTTTAAAATGGTAGCATTAAGCAAAAGCTCTATTTAGGGTAGCGTTTTTTTTTTGTTTTTTTTGCAAAGTAATTACCTCTTAAACATACTAATCAATAATTATGTCAATAATAATTCCATTTCCAAAACCGGAAATATCATCAATAATTATAGTCAATAATATAATATTTTATTATATAAAATATTATAATCAATTTATTATAATCAATAATCAGAAATTTAAAACATGCATTGAAAAAAAAACTGTCTAGCGAGAAAAAAAAATACTCATTTAAAGATAATTCAGGATTAAATCTCCATTGTCGAAAACCATTAACTGGAGAATTACAGCCCTTCACCTCGAACAAGACGGAAAACTCCCATTGTTGAATAGGTGGCATTGATGGGTCTTTTCCCCCTTTTTCCCCAGGTTGATCTTATTGAATCAGTGGTCGTGAAATATTGGAGAGGACCCATTTGAACAAAAATTACAATACCTAGCGTCTATTTTAAATATCAAAAGAAATCGTACCACACCAAAGCGGCATTTTCTATCATTTTGTACGACGGAACTTTGATCTTTGCATAAAGAGAGTCAAAATACCAAGGAATACATATCCCAAGATAGCCAGCCAATTCGGCACAGTTTAAAATATCTGTATATACTATTTATTTTTCTACCAGAGCTAGAAGATTATCATACCATCGCAGATCCTATGTTTATTAAAGACTAATTATGTTGAAAAGATCATAGATGTTTAAAGACTCCTTTGTAATCTACTCCTTATATCTACATGCCTCTTACAAACAGGCCTCTTACAACTGGAAAATTCATCATAGAGTGATAAATGGTCTAAAAAATGACACTTATTGGTGCTGTATGTAAATATTAATTATCTAAAACAAGAATTTTTCTTTTATTTGAAAAAAGAGCCTTTGTATAAAATAAAATTCACCCGAACATAGTCTGCTGGGAGGGAATCTATATATTTTTCCCTGGAAAGCCTAAAAATGAAATTCAGGATCACTTTTCCAGTAGAAAAAATCCCTTTTCTCAAAAAAGAAATAGCAGTGAAGAACAATTACACTCAGTCAATATTTCCCCGAAAAGAAAAATTAGAATTTAGACCGTTCCCGCAACTAGGACTGCCAAAGAATGAAATTAAAAAAAACTTCAAAAAAAGAAGGCAAAGCAACATAACTCTATTGTGCAGTAGCATACTATAAGGATATCAAATACTTGCCAGCTTAGCAGTGACATCTTTCCGCAATGCCGGTAATGTTTCACGAGCAACCACTTTACCTCCAATGCTTGCCTGTATTGCCACCTAAAAATGAATTAAAATCTAGTTGATAGACGTGTTTGATTGCTATTTTTAGACTTTAAATCGTGCTTTTGATTAACTAGGCTTTGGCCTCACTTCGCAGCTAGGATCAACGAAAATCATGCGTTTGCTAAACTAGGCTTTGGCCTTGTGGTGAAGCCTTCTAATTAAGTCAATTTCGACTTTAGTAAAAATATATTAAGACGCAAATACAAAGTTTTGAAATACCACTTTTTATTAAGATAAGAAACATATCCTGCCAAGTTTCTGCTTAATGGGAAATTGAGAAATCACCACTTCCTAGCTATTGCGTTGGTTGGGTCCATGAAGATGTGGTTGATGAAAATGTATAAATTTATGGGATACATTTTATGGGAAGGGGTAGACTGTTACTAACTTTATGCCAGACTGACCTCTGGTCCGTTGATCTAGAAATACCTTGGAATCTTGTCGGATCGTTGTAAGTGTCTAAGTATCTTATTTTATATTATTTTTGTTTTCTGAAACTTGTGGTCTACTTGGGACAGCCAGTCCCAGAAGAACATGTATATCTGATATTATTATATGTTAGCTGAATACAAGTATTGTGTTATATCCAACCTCTCTAAAACCTACATTTAGTCTCTCGAATATACCCAGCTGGTACGCCTCATTAGTCCGGTCATAGCCTTAGGCACGCTACCAAAGTTTAGTTACCTTGGGATAATTTTTTATCTCCCCTATAAAGGGAGAATAAAGACATCCACCACTACACTATTTAAATAAAGTAAAATGACAATACCACAACTGGTGACGGTTGTAAAAACTGGGCCAAGAGGACTAAATAAAAATTGTATATTGAAACAGAAATGACTTTGTCAAAAGAGGAAGATAAATAGACTTCGCTTTTAGCGGTGTTCGAATTAGCAAAACTTCGAGCAGCTTTGCTCCAACTTTGGCTATTAAAAATGAATTTGTGTCCCCTCAATGAGTTGGGTACAGTAGAAAAAATAGAAAAAAGGCTCAATTAATAATTATAAAGTAGAAAAAAATACAGTATCTAGTTTTTAGCAAGTAGAAGTAATTTTATAATTAGTAGTTTTTAGTAATAAATGTTAGTAATAGAAATAAAGTTACTATTTACTTAGCAACTTAGTAACTAAGCAGTAACTTAGTGTTAGTAATAAATGTAATGTAGTAGGGCCGTACATCTCTAAATAATGAACTATTTGTACCGCGAATTAAAAGAATAAAATAAAAGATAATACGTAAATAAAAAAAATCTAGCTGGACTGATGAAACGTTGGTAGAAACAGAAGAATTTTAGACATAATAGTAGCGAATAGGGTCCTAAGTCAGCCTTACTACATATAGAGGCTATAGGCTTATTGTTCAAGGATAACACTGATATAATTTAGCAAAGGAAGCACATAAATTGTGGTCCAAACAATTATAGGTTAGAAACTGCCATTTCCGAATATTTTAGGAGTAGAGATGCTTCAAATATATGGTATTTTACGACGTAATGAGCAATAGAATTACCTTTGTTAAAGCTTATATGAATACTAGGTTAGTTTTGTAGTTTCACAAGCAAAGAAAAGGAAAGATATATAAATTTTTAATGAAAGTACTTGAGGAAAAGGATGAAAAAAAGAGAAAAGTAACCTTGTAAGTAAGAAAAAAAATGTGGAAGCTTAGTAAAAGTCGCCAAAGGAAGCGAAAAAAAAGAGAATTCTTACCCAGCTAAGACAGGAAGTCTGCATAAGGCAAGAAATTCGGTGAGAGAAGCCAATAATCACAGATAATGGAGGAATGGGGATAGGTCTTAAAAGGGTTTCCTTTCCCTACATAGAAGACCTTCATTTGAATAATGGTGTTTGAAAAAGTTCAAATTCTGAATTAGCTGCGCGAAAAGTCAGAAGAAAGTTCAAATTTGAATTTAAACCATGGCTGCTTTTGAGCCATGTAGATGTAAAGCTACCAAGCTACAAAGATGTAAAAATGTATGAAATGTTTGTTTAAATAGAATATAAGCTCAAATTAAGAAAAACGGATAAGGCAAGGCATCCTTTTGCGATAGCTAATATTGATAATTATGGTCAGCTCTTAATGACGAACCACCATCAAGTCTAGCATAATTATAAATCAGTACAGTTTACTGTATATCAGATAAATACGGTCTGATAGTAGAGATCAAAGTTGAATGAAGCCAATAGTCCCTTATATCTTAATTAGTCTACAAATAGATCGTGTCTTGGAAGCTAACAGAAACTTTATCACGGGAACAATTATACAGGACGTTAATAGGTGACTCATAACTTTTAAAGGGTGTTGTGAAACTAATTAAATTATACATATTTAGAATTGGAGTTAAAAGGCGATGCTTTTGATACGTATATTGAAAAAAATATTTGGGGGTAATTAAAAAAAACGAAAAAGGTTGTCTACTAAAATAGGGTCATTGGAAGCTAGCAAACTGGGAGTTGAGCTCAATCACTGCAGGTCTCTCATTGTTGAGTGAATGCGAATCATCTACTGACCTTTGACTCTCTGAGGTGGCATGGCACTTTCAGTCGAATTTGGAAAAAAACTTGTTTCTGAAGAATTTTAAAATAATTATAATGGGAAAGACAGCAAGAGTTTACATTAAGTGCGCGCTACATGTATAAGCTAGCTGTAATCTTATTATAATTAGTTATAGTGTGATATAATAATTTTTTTTTTATTAGTAACACAAGGTGAAGATGAAAAAAAAATTAAGACAATAATTAAACGCTATAAAGATTTAAGCGAAACTTAGAATAAGCTTAGAAACCAAAAAAGTGCTAGGTAAAAGAAACAAAAGCAATAAAAAAATAAATTATAACCTTAAAACTTACCAAGAGGTAAAAGCCAACGACAAGTTCATTAAAAATAACCAAAAATAAATGTCATCTTCACAAGCAAACCACAGTAGTTCAAGGTAATAATTTTAACTCTAGCAATGTATTGGATCTGAGAAAACAAATTGGCACAGGATATCCCTAGTTTAAAAAATTGGTTTTCACCTGTGCCAACCCAAACACCCAAATCCAAATCCGTTGAACCCTAACACAAACTAAACGTATCCAATTTTTCTTTGAAAATAAAATATAACATAACACAAAAAAATAAAAATTGCAGTAATGAACAGAAATTCATTCATACAACTTTCCCAGATTTAAGTTTATCAATAAACCACAGATAGTGGATATCGCATTTAAAGCTATGTAGCCTTACAAAGAGGGTTGTTGTCTCTCTTTGGCAAATAAAATAAGAGCGTAATTAAAACTAAAATAAAATCTGTAACCAGTATGTCGTAAAAATTACCTTTTTATGAAGAAATGAGAACTAGGAAATGCGGGGCACAACTTAATTAAAAGTGTTCTAAAAATCAACTGAAGAATGCAGTACTTTTATAACACAAACACTTTTGGGCGGAGAAATTTTGAATAATGTAAAAATAGAATACAGGTTGCGAAATTAAGACACCCTTCCCCGCCTCTTAAAAAAAGGAGATAATGAATTTGACCATGGAATGGGAATCAGCATTAAAACTTGTAAAAGCTATTGAATAAAACAGGAAACATGTAAATATAGGCTTAAAAAAGACCTATTTTACTGCAAAAAGAGAGAAATAATCAAAAAGAAGAATACAATGGGTTCAAGTTGAAAATATAGCCAGAAAAATTGAAGGAAAGGAAATTGAATGGAGTCAGTTAAACTCTGAAATACGTGCATATTGAACTGACCGAACGAGACTAGTACGAAATATTTGTACTAAATAAGTACAAAATAAGCAGCATTAATACTACGGAGCCAAGTAGATATGCTCCAAGTAGACAGGGAAAATTTTGCTCTCTTATGTGGGAGTCGTTTTCGAAAAAAATTACTAATCTGGCATAGAAATTAAAAGTAGGGCAAATAATAGCCTTAAGAACCTAAGTTGAAGTCGAAACCTAAGACAAGACCACTAAAAGTTGGGAAGCTAAAGTGAAAATGATGATTGTCACTTGTATGTCTAAAAATAAATTACTTGTCAGATCTAAGTTGTGAGGGGAGCCTTATCCCAAAACGACAAAAAAACTGAAAAAAAGAGAGATGACAGGCAAAAACGTTATAAAACTGTTTCAAGTACCTAAAATTCGAAAAGAATTAAAAAGCTCAAAAGTCTGAATAAACAAACAGACATATAGTAAGCTAAAAAGAGTAAATGATACAAGTGGGTTCAAAATAGAACCAAAGCTGTAAAACAAAGATAATAAAATGTATATAGTCATAAATGGAAAAGTTATATAGTGGTAACAAATGTAATTGAGAAAATATATACAGTTATAAATGTATTTTGAAAACGTTTTATAAATATGGAATTGTTATCATATAAAAAATTGTAAATATGTAAATTTTAATAGCGAAATCATGTTATATGAACTATTGCCAAGCCCTTATATAGAGGCTAGTCACAGTTCTCAGTTATAGCGCGTAAATCTAATAGTTAGGGTTGATTTTTTAATATATTTTAAATTGCAGTTAAGACTTATCAGATACCAGTCTTGACGGGCATATTTAAAAGTTGTATAAAGAACAAATATTGCAGGGATTAAATAAATTTTTAGGGTCCATAATTATTATTTGTTTTTAACATTTAAGTTATGTATCAACATAACTTCTGTTAATATATATGTTAACTTCTATATATATATATATATATATATATATATATATATATATATATATATATATATATATATATATATATATATATATATATATATATATATATATATATATATATATATATATATATATATATATATATATATATATATATATATATATATATATATATATATATATATATATATATATATATATATATATATATATATATATATATATATATGTATATATATTTAACCTAAACTATCCATGTAAATATAGTGAATTAATATGTTGAGTATTTGTGTTTTTATAACATTCAAGAAGTATTCTACATTCATACTTAATAAGCAATTAACAAAATGCTAATTGGAATTAATGCCAATGCTAGTTTATACCGTGTTCTATTTTTTTAAATATTTTAAGTTTTAACCAGTAGTTAAATATCCTATCTAGTTTTGCGACTTACAAAAATACTTGTGTAAGTTATTGCACAATGCTTGTATGTAACAGCACAATGCTTGTATGTGGGAGTAGCAAACATCCGCCCAGACAAATAGGCAAAGAGAGTCAAAGAGACAAAAACAAGTACAAATATGTAGATTCAGACATAAAAACCGACAAAGACAGGCACTGAGATAAGCAAGCACCCGCCCAGACACACAAGCAAAGGAAGTGAGAGAGACAAAAACACATAAAAACACATAGATTAAGACATACAAACCGACAAAGACAGGCACTGGGACAAGCAAACATCCACCCAGAAACACAGGCAAAGAGAACGAGAGTATAGATTCAGACGTAAAAGACAAAGACAGATACTGAGAGAATCAAACACCCACCCAGATACACAAGCAAATGGAGTGAGAGAGTCAAAAACAAATACAACTATATAAATTAAGACAGACAACCCGACAAAGAAAGGCAGTGGGACAGACAACCCGACAAAGAAAGGCAGTGGGACAAGCAAAGACACGTCCAGACACACAGGCAAAGAGAGTGAGAGTATAGATTCAGACGTACTAACCGACAAAGACAGGCACTGGGAGAAGCAAATACCCACCCAAATACACAGGCAAAAGTGAGAGAGACAAAAACGCATACAAATACATAGATTAAGACATAAAAGGCGACAAAGACAGGCACTGAAAGAAGCAAACTTGCGCCCAGACAAATAGGCAAAAAGAGTGAGATAGATAAAAACACATACAAATATATAGATTAAGACATAAAAACCGACAAAGACAGACACTTGAAAAAGCAAACACCCGCTCAGACACACATGCAAAGAGAGTGAGAGAGACAAAACAAGTACAAATAATAATAAAAAGACAGAAAAAAGCACAATACGAAAAAGACAGGCACTGAGATAAGCAAACACCCACCCAGACACACAAGCAATGGAATTGAGAGAAAAAAAACACATACAAATATCTAGGTTCAGATATAGAAATCGACGAAGACAAAAATGAGAATAGGCAAACACCCGCCCAGACATACAGGCAGAGAGACGGAGAGAGACCAAAACACATACAAACACATAGATTCAGAAATACAAACCAACAAATACAGACACTGGAATAAGCAAATATCCACCCAGAAACACAGGCAAAGAGAACGAGAGTATAGATTCAGACGTAAAAGACAAAGACAGATACTGAGAGAATCAAACACCCACCCAGATACACAAGCAAATGGAGTGAGAGAGTCAAAAACAAATACAACTATATAGATTAAGACAGACAACCCGACAAAGAAAGGCAGTGGGACAAGCAAAGACACGTCCAGACACACAGTCAAAGAGAGTGAGAGTATAGATTCAGACGTACTAACCGACAAAGACAGGCACTGGGAGAAGCAAATACCCACCCAAATACACAGGCAAAAGTGAGAGAGACAAAAACGCATACAAATACATAGATTAAGACATAAAAGGCGACAAAGACAGGCACTGAAAGAAGCAAACTTGCGCCCAGACAAATAGGCAAAAAGAGTGAGAGAGATAAAAACCCATACAAATATATAGATTAAGACATAAATACCGACGAAGACAGGCACTGGGATAAGCAAACACCTGCTCAGGCACACAGGCAAAGAGACTGAGAGAGACAAAACAAGTACAAATAATAATAAAAAGACAGAAAAAAGCACAATACGAAAAAGACAGGCACTGAGATAAGCAAACACCCACCCAGACACACAAGCAATGGAAGTTAGAGAAAAAAAACACATACAAATATCTAGTTTCATATATAGAAATCGACGAAGACAAAAATGAGAATAGGCAAACACTCGCCCAGACACACAAGCTAAGAGAGTGAGAGAGACAAAAACACATAAAAATACTTAGATCAAGACATACAAACCAACAAATATAGGCACTGGGATGAGCAAACACCCGCCCAGAGACACAGGTAAACAGATTGAGAGAGAGAAGGACACATTTTAATATCACTCAGACACACATGGTATAATGAGAGTGAAAAGGAAAAAAGTTAGGTTTACTTATGTTCAGTTTCACCTTTAATACCTTAACTGCTGCCATCTTTACACCTATAGTTATAGGTAGCACACTCCTTCCGACACACGGATATAGTAAGAGAGACATGCAAAAAAAAGTTAGGTTACTCTCTTTACCTGTGTGTCTGGGCAGATGTTTGCTTCTCCTAGTGCCTGTCTTTGTCGGTTTGTATGTCTTAATCTATATATCTGTATGCGTTTTTGTCTCTCTTACTCTCTTTGCCTGTGTCTCTGGGTGGGTGTTTGCTTCTCCCAGGACCTGTCTTTGTTGGTTTGTACGCCTGAATCTATGTGTTTATATGTGTTTTTTGTCTCTCTCTCTCTCTTTGCTTGTGTGTCTGGGCGGGTTTTTGCATTTTCCCGTGTTTGTCTTTGTCGGTTTTTATGTCCAAACCTATATATATATATATATATATATATATATATATATATATATATATATATATATATATATATATATATATATATATATATATATATATATATATATATATATATATATATATATATATATATATATATATGTATGTGTTTTTGTCTCTCTCTCTCTCTCACTTCCATTGCTTGTGTGTCTGGGCATGAGTTTTAATATCTCAGTGCCTGCCTCTGTCAGTTTGTATGTCTTTATCTATATATTTGTTCTTGTTTTTGTCTCTGTCACTCTCTCTGCTTGTCTGTCTTGGCGGGTGTTTGCTTATCCCAGTGCCTGTCTTTGTTGGTTTATATGTCTTAATCTATATATTTGTATGTGTTTTTATCTCTCTCACTCTCTTGCCTATGAGTCTGGGCAGATGTTTGCTTTCTCAGTGCCTGTCTCTGTCAGTTTGAATGTCTTAATCTATGTATTTGTATGCGTTTTTGTATCTCTCACTCTCTTTGCCTATGGGTCTGGGCGGGTATTTGCTTCTCCCAGTGCCTGACTTTGTCAGTTTTATGTCTGAATCTATATATGGGTATGCGTTTTGTCTCTCTCACTTCCGTTGCTTGTGCGTCTGGGCGGGTATTTGCATATCTCAGTACCTGTTTTTGTTCGTTTGTATGTATGAATCTATATATTTGTTTGTATTTTTTCTCTCTCACTCTCTGTGCCTATGTGTCTGGGCGGATGTTGGCTTCTCCCAGTGCCCGTCATTTTAGTTTTGTATGTCTGAATCTATATATTTTTGTGCGTTTTTGACTCTCTCACTCTCTTCACCTCAGTATCTGGGTGGGTGTTTGCTTCTCTCATTGTCTGTCTTTGTCGGTTTTTACTTCTGAATCCATGCTATCACTCTCTTTGCTTTGTGAATCTGGGTGGGTATTTGCTTCTCTCAGTGTCTGTCTTCGTCAGTTTTTAAGTCTGAATCTATACTCTCACTCTCTTTGCCTGTGTATGCGGGCGGATGTTTGCTTGTACCAGTGCCTGTCTTTGTCGGTTTGTAAGTTTTAATGTATGCATTTGTACGTTTTTTGTCTCTCTCACTTCCATTGCGTGTGTGTCTGGGCGGGTGTTTGCTTATCTCAGTGCCTGTCTTTTTCGCTTTGTATGTCTGAATCTATATTTTTGTACTTGTTTTTGTCTCTCTCAGTCTCTTTGCTTGTATGTCTGGGCGGGAGTCTGCTTGTCCAAGTGCCTGTCTTTGTCGGTTTGTATGTCTTAATCTGTGTATCTGTATGTGTGTTTATCTCTCTCACTCTCTTTTACTATGTGTCTGAGCGGATGTTTGCTTCTCCCAGTGCCTTTCTTTGTCGGTTTGTATGTCTTAATGTATGTATTTGTATGCGTTTTTGTCTCTCTCACTCTCTTTACCTGTGTATCTGGTTGGGTTTTTGCTGCTCCCAGTGTCTGTCTTTGTCGGTTTGTACGTGTGAATCTATATTCTCACTCTCTTTGCCTGTAAGTCTGGGTGGGTGTTTGCTTGTCCTAGTGCCTTTTTTTGTCGGTTTGTATGTCTGAATCTATATAGTTGTATCTGTTTTCGTCACTCTCACTCCCTTTGCCTGTGTGTCTTGACGGATGTTTGCTTGTCCCAGCGCCTGTCTTTGTCGGTTTGTATGTCTTAATCTATGTATTTCTATGTGTTTTTGTCTCTCTCACTTCCATTGCTTCTGTGTCTGGGCGGAAGTTTGCTTATCTCAGTGCCTGTCTTTTCGCTTTGTATGTCTATTTGTACTTGTTTTTGTCTCTCTCACTCTCTTTGCTTGTGTGTCTAAGCGGGTGTTTTCTTGTCACAGTGCCTGTCTTTGTCGGTTTATATTTCTTAATCTATGTATTTGTATATGTGTTCATTTCTCTTACTCTCTTTGGCTATGTGTCTGGGCGGATGTTTCCTTCTCCCTGTCTTTGTCGGTATGTATGTCTTAATCTATGTATTTATATGCGTTTTTGTCTCTCTCACTCTCTTTGCCTGTGTATCTGGGTGGGTGTTTGCTTCTCCCAGTGCTTGTCTTTGTCGGTTTGTACATCTGAATCTATATTCTCACTCTCTTTGCCTGTAAGTCTGGGCGGGTGTTTGCTTGTCCCACTGCCTGTCTTTGTCGTTTTGTATGTCTGAATCAATATATTTTTATATATTTTTGTCTCTCTCACTCTCTTTGCCTATGTGTCTGGGTGCGTGTTTGCATATCTCAGTGCCTGTCTTTGTCGGTTTTATGTCTGAATTTATATATATGTATGCGTTTTGTCTCTCTCACTTCCGTTGCTTGTGCGTCTAGGCGGGTATTTGCTTATTTCAATACCTGTTTTTGTTCGTTTGTATGTATGAATCTATATATTTGTTTGTATTTTTTCTCTCTCACTCTCTTTGCCTATGTGTCTGGGCGGATGTTGGCTTCTCCCAGTGCCCGTCATTGTCGGTTTGTATGTCTGAATCTATGTATTTTTATGCGTTTTTGACTCTCTCACTCTCTTCACCTCAGTATCTGGGTGGGTGTTTGCTTCTCTCATTGTCTGTCTTTGTCGGTTTTTACTTCTGAATCCATGCTATCACTCTCTTTGCTAGTGAATCTGGGTGGGTATTTGCTTCTCTCACTTCGTCAGTTTTTAAGTCTGAATCTATACTCTCACTCTCTTTGCCTGTGTATGCGGGCGGATGTTTGCTTGTACCAGTACCTGTCTTAGTCGGTTTTTATGTCTTAATATATGCATTTGTACGTTTTTTGTTTCTCTCACTTCCATTGCGTGTGTGTCTGGGCGGGTGTTTGCTTATCTCAGTGCCTGTCTTTTTCGTTTTGTACGTCTGAATCTATATTTTTGTACTTGTTTTGTCTCTCTCAGTCTCTTTGCTTGTATGTCTGGGTGGGTGTCTGCTTGTCCCAGTGCCTGTCTTTGTCGGTTTGTATGTCTTAATCTGTGTATCTGTATGTACGTTTATCTCTCTCACTCTCTTTTACTATGTGTCTGAGCGGATGTTTGCTTCTCCCAGTGCCTTTCTTTGTCGGTTTGTATGTCTTAATGTATGTATTTGTATGCGTTTTTGTCTCTCTCACTCTCTTTGCCTGTGTATCTGGGTGGGTGTTTGCTTCTCCCAGTGCCTGTCTTTGTCGGTTTGTACGTGTGAATCTATATTCTCACTCTCTTTGCCTGTAAGTCTGGGTGGGTGTTTGCTTGTCCTAGTGCCTTTTTTTGTCGGTTTGTATATCTGAATCTATATAGTTGTATTTGTTTTTGTCACTCTCACTCTCTTTGCCTGTGTGTCTTGACGGATGTTTGCTTGTCCCAGCACCTGTCTTTGTCAGTTTGTATGTCTTAATCTATGTATTTCTATGTGTTTTTGTCTCTCTCACTTCCATTGCTTGTGTGTCTGGGCTGAAGTTTTCTTATCTCAGTGCCTGTCTTTTCGCTTTGTATGTCTATTTGAACTTGTTTTTGTCTCTCTCACTCTCTTTGCTTGTGTGTCTAAGCGGGTGTTTTCTTGTCACAGTGCCTGTCTTTGTCGGTTTATATTTCATAATCTATGTATTTGGATATGTGTTCATTTCTCTTACTCTCTTTGGCTATGTGTCTGGGCGGATGTTTCCTTCTCCCATTGCCTGTCTTTGTCGGTTTGCCTGTCTGAATGTACGTGTGTATATGCATTTTTGTCTCTCTCACTCTCTTTGCCTGTGTGTCTGGGTAGGTTTCTGCTTCTTCCAGTGCTTGTCTTTATCGGTTTGTACATCTGAATCTATACTCTCACTCTCTTTGCCTGTAAGTCTGGGCGGGTGTTGCTTGTCCCAGTGCCTGTCTTTGTCGTTTTGTATGTCTGAATCAATATATTTGTATTTGTTTTTTGTCTCTTTCACTCTCTTTGCCTGTGTGTCTGGGCGGGTGTTTGCATATCCCAGTGCCTGTCTTTGTCGGTTTATGTGTCTGAATCTATATATTTGTATGTGTTTTTGTCTCTCTCACTTCCTTCGCTTGTGTGTCTGGATGGTTGTTTGCTTATCTTCATGCCTGTCACTGTCAGGCTGTATGTCTGAATCTATGTATTTTTATACGTTTTTGACTCTCTCACTCTCTTTACCTGTGTATCTGGGTGGGTATTTACTTCTCTCATTGTCTGTCTTTGTCGGTTTGTATGTCTGTATCCATACTCTCACTCTCTTTGCTTGTTAATCTGGGTGGGTAATTGCTTCTCTGAGTGTCTATCTTTGTCGGTTTTTATGTCTGAATCTGAACTCGCTCTCTCTTTGCCTGTGTGTCTGGGCGGATGTTTGCTTGTCACAGTGTCTGTCTTTGTCGGTTTGTATGTTTTAACCTATGTATTTGAATGTGTTTTTATCTCTCTCACTCTCTTTGCATGTGTATCTGGATGGGTGTTTGCTTCTGCCAATGTTTATCTTTGTCGGTTTGCAAGTCTGAATCTATGCTCTCACTATCTTTGCCTATGTGTCTGGGCGGGTGTTTGCTTGTCACTGTGCTTGTTTTCCCCCGTTTACATGTCTGAATCTATTGAGTTTTATTTATTTTAGTCTCTCTCTCTTAGTCTCTTTACCTTTCTTTATGGGAGTGTGCTTGCTTCTCCCAATGCCAGTCTTTGTGGGTTTATATGTCTGAATCTATATAGCTGTATTTTTTTTGGTCTTTCTTAGTCTCTTTGCCAATGTGTCTGGGCGTGTGTTTGCTTCTGCCCCTGTTTGTCTTTGTTGGTTTGTATGTCATAATCTATGTATATGTTTTTGCTTTTGTCTCTCTCTTTGTCTGTGTGTCTGGGTATGTGTATGCTTGTCCCAGTGCCTGTCTTTGTCAGTTTTTATGTCCAAATCTATGTATTTGTATGTGTTTTTGTTTCTCTCATTCACTTTGACCGTGTGTATGGGCTGATGATTGCTTGTCCCAGTACATGTCGTTGTCAGTTTGTATGTCTGGATCTATGTATTTCTATTTGTTTTGCCTTTCTCACTCTCTTTGCCTATATGTATAGGTCAACCAGTCTACCAGCCTACTAGTACTACTAACACTCACCGCAGCACCAAACTGCCTGAGGTCAACACAGCTACGCACGCTCCTCCTCCACCCCAACCTATACAAAGCCTCCCTTTTTACACCCGCCCACGAAGTTCCCATTTCCTTTAAATCTTTCTCTATGACGTCCTCCCATCCCAGATGGAGACGACCTGCTTCCGTTTAACCCTAGACGGTTGGCCGAAAAGAACAATTTTCGGCAATCTTTCATCCTTCATTTACACAACGTGCTCTAGCCACTTCAACCTGGCCAAGAGCCCCCACACATAATCTCTAAATCGGTAACAGTGAAAATGTGGAATTCTGTTTTTTTACGTCACATTATTTTGAATGTTTATTTGTGTGTGAATGTTTTATTTTCCAAAAGGGGAATCGTATCATACCAACGGTTATAAAATTTCAAAAGAAGTCTCCTTTGAAATAAATGATGAACTTTGCTACCTATTTTGAATGTAGAAAGTGGCTAGAGGGTGGTTGAACCCTCTAGCCCTTTTGCCATTTTTTGCCCCTACAGCCATATGTAGCCTAATGTCAAAACTTTAAGGCATTCATTTTAATTAAAAAGATCAAAAGGTAAAAACAATGTGTTTCTTTGAAGATAATGTTACTCGTCCACCAGCTATGAATTGGGTGTCTATGTCCACCAGTCTGAATGGTTGAAATACACTAGCTAAGAAGTGGGGTCTCAGTCCACCAGCCTGAATGGTTGATATCCACTAGCTCAAAATTAGGGTCTTAGTCCACCAGCCTGAATAGTTGAATCCACTAGCAAAGAATTGGGGTCCTAGTCCACCAGCCTGAATGGTTGAAATCCACTAGCTAAGAATTGGGGTCTGACTCCGCCAGCCTGAATGGTAGAAATCCACTAGCTGAGAAGTGGGGTCTCAGTCCACCAGCCTGAATGGTCGAAATCCACTGAATGGTTGAAATCCAAAATACTTGATAACTTTAAATTCAAAATCTCACTCGCTTTGCCTAAGTGTCTGGGTGGATGTTTGCTTCTCCCAGGGCCTGTCTTTGTCGGTTTGTATGTCTAAATCTATGTATTTGTATGCGTTTTTTGACTTTCTCACTCTCTTTGCTTGTGAATCTGGGTATGTGTTTGTTTCTCTCAGTGTCTGTCTTTGTCGGTTTGTATGTTTGCTTCTTCCAGTACCTGTCTTTGTTGATTTTTAGTTCTGAATCTATATGTTTGCGTGTGTTTTTTATTCTTTCTTACTCTCTTTGTTTGTGTGTCTGGGCGGGTGTTTTCCTGCCCTCGTATTTGTCATTGTCGGTTTCTTTGTCTGAATCTATATATTTAAATGTTTTTTTTCTCTCTCACTATCTTTGTCTGTGTGTCTGGGTTGGTGTTTGCTTATCTCAGTGCATGTCTACGTCGGTTTATATGTCTGAACCTATTTAGTTGTATTTGAATTTATCTCTCTCACTCTCTTTGCCTATGTGTCTGGGCTGGTGTTTTTCTTCTCCAAATGTTTATCTTTTTCGGTTTGTACGTCTGAATCTATACTCTCAATCTCTTTGCCCATATGTCTGAGCGGGTGTTTGCTTATCCCAGTGAATTTCTTTGTCGGTATGTATGTCTGAATCTATATATTTGTATGCATTTTTGTCTCTCACTCTCTAAGCCAGTGTGTCTGGGTGCCTGCCTGCCTGCTCCAGTGTCTGTCTTTGTCGGTTTGCATGTCTAAATCTATTCATCTGTATGTGTTTTTCTCTCTCTGTATGTGTATCTGTTTATCTATCTCAGTCTCTAATAAAACCTTTATGAATTTGCTAGCACACCCTAGAAATACTGATAATATAACAAAGTAATAGATAACATATTTTTGCTGAAATAATGACATGTAGGATATTAATATAAATATATGGTAGATACATTATTAATATCAATGAACAACTTTGGACATTTTGTATCTGATCCATAAAATAGTTCATCATGTTCTCTCTTTATACTGTAGCTATTGTCCTCTCTTAGTTCATAATCAGTAGAATAATTATTATTCCATTTTGAGTCATACACAATTTTAATGGTGTGCCATCGACAGGGTCAATATGCGTTTCCTCTTTGGTATTATTTGGTTCATTGACTGTTTGATCAATGATGTTAGTAACGTTTGCTGGCACTTTGTTTTTCATCGATTCATCTTTATATTAATTAAAAAAACTTTTTCCACAAAATAAGTTTTCAAAGAAAATTAAAGAACTCCATTAAACAAAAAATGAGCAAAAATAAAATCAAATAATCTACCAAGCGTGAAAATACCACAAATCAGCATCGATAAATAAATGAAACGCAAAACAAACAGAAATTACAATAAATAACCGAGACAAACTCAAAACGACCAGAAATCAATATAAATTGGGCGCAAAATCCCAATGCCTTCCCAAGGCCAGAACAAAATTTACACTTTACTGAAAAAATACAAATGAACGTGCATTGTCAGTATTGGAGGTTTATCGTGCGGGGTCACCACTTTTAAAGGCAAAAATGGCGCAAAGCTGCTATGAAATTTACTGGAGGTGAACGATCTCTCTTTGGCTACAAATTGTTGGGATATCCACGGGTACTCTAACGGTTCTGTATACTAACGTGATCGGAAGGTCTATACCCACATTTAAAGCCAAAGTTTACCGATAATGTTTTCTAACCAACTCTTTTAGATTCGACCAAAGCTGAAAAGTTAAAAGAGTACATAATAAAAAAAGCTTACTGTGATCACTCCATGTCGTATAAAAGAACTAACTAAAAAAATGGACTCTTCCTCCCAGCCCGCTAGCCGTGTGCTGCGGCGGGGGTTACTAGGGTGGTAATGAATTTTTCCAGCCAATCCTTGGACTTACTAATCTACTGGCCGACCTCCCTAACTGCGCAATTTTTCCCTCGTGGTCTATTAAGCACGTACGCAGTTAAGAGGCGTCAAAAATGGCGTAGAAAAAAAATAATAGGAAAATTAATATTTATTACTTAAGGAAGGAAAATAATTAAGGGGCCAAAAGAAATGAATCTGGGAGGGACATTTATCTGAAAAAACTGGGACCAAGGGTTCCAAAAGTCAGTTTATAATACATATACTGATATATAGTAATCAAAATATTAATATTATTTGATTTATTAAAGCTATAAAAGTAAAAACATTTATGTTTTTTCAGTAAAGTGCCAATTTTGTTCTGGCCTTGGGAGGGCATAGGGGTTTTGCGCCCAACTTACGTTAATTTCTGCTCGTTTTGAGTTTAACTTGGTTATTTATTGTAGTTTATGTTCGTTTTGGGTTTTATTTATTTATCAATGCTGATTTGTGGTAGTTTCACACTTGGTAGATTATTTGATTTTATTTTTGTTCATTTTTGTTTAATGGAGTTCTTTACTTTTCTTTAAAAAACTTATTTTGTGGATAAAGTTTTTTCAATTAATTTCTGTTCGTTTAATATTGACACAGTATTTTCAGGGAAAAAGAAAATAATACTTTAAATCTTTTCGTTTATAAAGACTTTATAGTTTGGCCTGCTATTTATGTGCTGAAAAAATATTTTCAGCAATTTTTAACAGCATACACTCTTTTATAAATCTGGACACAAATAGTACTGTTTAATTTAGTTTCATACCTCCTCTAGTTGACCTGAAATGGAAAACATGATACCATTCGCAAAAAATCTGTTTACTTTCTTTGATATCTTAGATACACTTACGCTATTTTGCTAAATTTAAGATCAGAAGTAACCCCGAAGGTTTTTGATTTTGTTAAATTTAAGATCAGAAGTAACCCCGAAGGTTTGAACATAATACCCTCAGTCACTCTTAGGATACTGCTGAGATGCCTTATTGGGAATTAGTATTATCACAGTGCATTTTGATTTAATCTTAAGGCAGCATTTAGTTTTTAAACATGATGGGCGAATGGGAGGGTGAGTGTCGGAGGGTGAGAATGGAAGGGGGATTAGTTGCCTTCCAATCACTTTCAACTATTAAAATGGGCATCAGCCCTTACTATTTTTAATCAAATGAACCCTTTTCGAAATTCCCAGGACAACTCCTTCGATACGAAGTGCAATGGTTTAAACAACAACAACAACAAAAATATCACTAATCACTTTCGACTATTAAAAAGGGTACTAGCCCTTTGAATTTCAAATCAAATGAGCCCCTTTTCAAGTTTCACCGTCAAAGATTTCAATAAAAACGTTATATACCCCCAGGCAAAACTTATAACCCTTGCCCTGAGGGTTGTTTGGGAGCGTCCTCCTTAAAAACATATTTTCTATCTGGACATCAACTACGCTGAACAAAATGGCTATCTAAAAATTATTATTGGATGTGTTTGAGGGGACGATGGGAGGTGGAGGGGGATACTATTTGCCCTCCAATCACTGTCGACTATTAAAAGGGCACTAGCCCTTTCAATAAACAATCGAATGAGCTTTTTTGAAGAACGCCTTCTATAAAAACCTTATATTGACAATGCCTTCTATAAAAACCTTATATACCCCCAGGGTATAACTTAAAACCCTTGCCCTAACGGCGATGGAGGAGTATCCTCCTCAAAAACATATTTTCTATCTTGAAATCAACCATGCTGAACACAATGGCTATCTCAAAATTTTGATTGGATGTGTTTGGGAGAATGATGGGCGTGCGGGGAAAGATAGTTGCTCTCCAATCACTTTCGACTATCAAAAAAGGCACTAGCCCTTTGAATTTCCAATCGAATGAGCCTTTTTTGAAGTCTCAACGAGCACTCCTTCTATAAAAACCTTATATGCCCCCAGGGCATAGCTTATCATCCTTGCCCTGAGGGTTGTGGGAGAGTTTCCACCTCAAAAATATATTTATATCTGGAAATCTACTACGCTGAACAAATTGGCCAAATTTTTGATTGGATGTATTTGGGGGAATAAAGGGTGTGGAGGGGGGGGGGCTAGTTGCCGCCAATCACTTTCAACTATTTAAAGTTTTTACGACAACACCTTTTTTAAAAACTTTATATGCCCCCAGGGCATAAATTAAAACCCTTGCCCTGAGGGAGGTGGGGGAGTGTCTTCCTCAAAAACATATTTTCTATCTGGTAATCAATTATGCTGAACAAAATGGTTATCTCAAAATTTTGATCGGATATGTTCGGGGGAATAAAAGGCGTTTGGGGTGGGGGGGGGGGCTAGTTGCCCACCAATCACTTTCGACCATTAAAAAGGGTACTAGCCCTGCGAATTTTTAATCAAATGAGCCTGTTTTAAGTTTTACGACAATGCCTTATATAAAAACCTTATATGCCCCCAGGGCATAACTTAAAACCCTTGCCCTGAGGGTTGTGGGGGAGAGTCCTTCTCAAAAACATATTTTTTATTTGGAAATGAACTACGCTGAACAAAATGACAATTTCAAAATTTTGATTGGATGTGTTTGGGGGAATGATGGGCGTGGGGGGGGGACTAGTTGTCCTCCAATCACATTCGACAATTAGAACTCTCAATTTCCAAAGTTTTACGACAATGCCTTCTATAAAAACCTTATAGGGCCCCAGGGCATAACTTAAAACCCTTGCTCTGAGGGTTTTGGGAGAGTGTCCTCCTCAAAAACATATTTCCTATCTGGAAATCAACTACGCTGAACAAAATGGGTATCTCAAAATTTTGATTGGATTTTGATTGGATGTGTTTTTTGGGAATGATGGGCGTGGGGGGTGGCTAGTTGCCCTCCAATCACTTTCGACTATGAAAAAGAGTACTATCCCTTCGAATTTTCAATCGAATGAGCCTGTTTTGAAGTTTCTACGACAACGCCTTCTATAAGAACCCTATAAACCCTCAGGGCATAAATTATAAACCTTGCCCCGAGGTTTGTGGGGGAGGGTCCTCCTCAAAAAGATATTTTCTATCTAGAAATCAACTACGCTGAACAAAATGACTATCTCAAAATTTTCATTGGATGTGTTTGGGGGAGTGATGGGCTTGGGGGGGGGGGGGAGGGACTAGTTGCACACCAATCACTTTCGACTATTAAAAAGCCCACTAGAACCCTCAATTTCCAATTTAATAAGCCCTTTGTGAAGCTTCTACGATGACCCTTACCATATGAAGTACCATACTTTAAAGGAAAAAATAATAAATAGTAAATTGTGCCACCGTCGCCTTCCTATGTACTCAGGGTATATCTTATAACCCTTTTCCCGAGGGTTGTGGGGGAGTGTCCTCCTCAAAAATATATTTTCTATCTGGAAATCAACTATTCTGAACAAAATGGCTATTTCAAATTTTTGATTGGATATGTTTGGGGGAGTGGTGGGCCTGGGGGGCTAGTTGCCCTCCAATCACTTTCGACTATCAAAATGTCCACTAGAGCTCTCAATTTCATATCGAATGAGCCCCTTTTGAAGTTTCTACGACGACTCCTTCCATATAAGGTGCCCAGCTCTAAAGGGAAAAATAATAAATAGTACATTGTGCCAAAATCGTTCTTATATGTCCTCAGGGCATAACCTAAAACCCTTTTACCGAGGGATGTGGGGGAGTGTACTCCTCAAAAATATATTTTCTATCTGGAAATCAACTATACTGAACAAAATGGCTATCTCAAATTTTGATTTGATGTTTGGGGAAATGATGGGCGTGGGGGAGGGACTAGTTCTCCTCCAATCACTTTCGACTATTAAAAAGGCACTAGCCCCTTGAATTTCGAATCGAATGAGCCTTTCTTGAAGTTTCAACGACAACGCCTTTTAAACACCTTATATGCCCCCAGGGCATAACTTAGTATTCTTGCCCTGAGGATTTTGTGGGAGTGTCTTCCTCAAAAACATAGTATCTATCTGGAAATCAACTACGCTGAACAAAATATCTATCTCAAATTTTGATTGGATGTGTTTTGGGGAATGAATGACGTGGGGGGGCTAGTTGCCCTCCAGTCACTTTCAACTATTAAAAAGGGTACTAGCCCTTCGAATTTCCAATCGAATGAGCCTGTTTTGAAGTTTCTACGATAACGCGTTCTATAAAAACCTTATAAGCCCTCAGGGTGCAACTTAAAACCCTTTCTCCGAGGTGTGTGAGGGATGTCCTCCTCAAAAAGATAGTCCTCATCAAAAAATTGATTTCTAGATAGATATTCTCTATCTAGAAATCAACTACACTGAACAATATGGCCATCTCAAAATTTTGATTGGATGTGTTTGGGGTAATGATGGCGAGGGGGGGGCTAGTTGCCCTTTGATCACTTTCGACTATTAAAAAGACCACTAGAACTCTCAATTTCCAATCAAATGAGCCCCTTTTGAATTTTCTAAGACGACCCCTTCCATATGAAGTGTCCAGCTCTAAAGGAAAAAAACAATCAATAGTACATTGTGCCATTATTGAATGAGCCTTTTTTGAAGTTTCTACGACAACGCCTTCTATAAACCTATCTGGAAATGTTTCTATCTGGATATAAACTACGCTGAAAAAAAATACCTATCTCAAATTTTGATTGGATGTGTTTGGGGAAATGGGGGGCATGGGGGGGGGGATTGTTGCCCTCCGATAACTTTCGACTATTAAAAAGGCCCTAGCCCTTTGAATTTCCAATCGAACGAGCCTTTTTTGAAGTTTCTACGACAACGCCTTCTAAAAACCTTATATGCCCCCAGGGCATAACTTAAAATCCTTGTCCTCAGGGTTTTGGGGGAGTTTCCTCCTCAAAAACATAGTTTCTATCTGGAAATCAACTACGCTGAACAAAATAGCTATCTCAAATTTTGATTGGATGTGTTTGGGGGAATGATGGGCGTGGGGGGCTAGTTGCCATCCATTCACTTTTGACTATTAAAAAGGGTACTAGCCCGTCGAATTTCCAATCGAATGAGCCTTTTTTGGAGTTTCTAAGACAAAGCCTTCTATAAAAACCTTATATGTCCCCAGGACTTAACATAAAACCATTGCCCTGAGGGTTGTGGGTAAGTGTCCTCCTCAAAACATATTTTCTATCAGGAAATCAACAACGCTGAACAAAATGGCTATCTCAAAATTTTGATTGGATTTTGATTGGATGTGTTTTGGGGAATTATGGGCGTGGGGGGGGCTAGTTGCCCTCCAATCAATTTAGACTATTAAAAAGGGTACTATACCTTCGAATTTCCAATCGAATGAGCCTGTTTTGAAGTTTCTACGATAACGACTTCTATAAAACCTTATAAGCCCTCAGGGTGTAACTTAAAACCCTTGCCCCGAGGTTTGTGGGGGAGTGTCCTCCTCAAAAAGATATTTTCTATCTAGAAATCAACTACGCTGAACAAAATGGCTATCTGAAAATTTTGATTGGATGTTTTTCAGAAATGATGGGCGAGAGGGGGGGATAATTGCCCTCCAATCAATTTCGACTATAAAAACATCACTAGCACTTTCAGTTCCCAATCTAATGAACCCTTTTTGAAGTTTCTACGACGACCCCTTCCATATGAAGTGCCCAGCTCTAAAGGAAAAAAAAATTTATAAATAGTACATTGTGCCAAAATCGTTTTTATATGCCCTCAGGACAAAAATTTAAAACCCTTGCCCCGAGGGTTGGTGGGGATTATCCTCCTAAAACATATATTTTCTATCTGGAAATCAACTACACTGAACAAAATGGATATCTCAAATTTTTAATTGGATGTTTTTGGGGAAATGGTGGGCGTAGGGGGGGGTTAGTCGCCCTCCAATCACTTTCTACTATTAAAAAGATCACTAGCCCTTTGAATTTCCAATCAAAAGAGCCTCTTTTGAAGGTTTTACGACAACACCTTCTATAAGAACCTTATATGCCCCAAGGACATAACTTAAAATCCTTGTCCTGAGGGTTTTGGGGGAGTGTCCTCCTCAAAAACATATTTTCTATAAGGAAATCAATTACGCTGAACAAAATAGCTATCACAAAATTTTGATTGGATGTGTTTGGGGGAATGTTGTGCCGGGGGGGGGGCTAGTTTCCCTCCAATCACTTTCGACTATTAAAAAGGCTACTAGACCTTCGAATTTCCAATCGAATGAGACTGTTTTGAAGTTTCTACGATAAAGCCTTCTATAGAAACCTTATATGCTCCCAGGGCATAACTTAAAACCCTTGCCTTTAGGGTTATGGGGGAGCGTCCTCCTTAAAAACATATTTTCTATCTGGAATTCAACTACGCTGAACAAAATGACTATCTCTAAATTTTGATTGGATGTGTTTGGGGAAATGACGGGCGTGGGGGGGATTGTTGCCCTCCAATCACTTTCGACTATTAAAAAGGACACTAGCCACCCCAATATCCAATCGAATGGGCCCTTTTCCAGGTTTCTACGACAACTCCTTTAATACCAAGTGCATGTCGACGAAATAAAAAAAACACATTGTGGCCACATTGTTCTTTACTTAGGCAGCGCTGCCTATGATTTCTTAGTGATGTTTTCTGCCAATACCCCTTTTATTTTTCTGACAATTTTACTATCTATTATCACATTATTTTTACACAGGTAACAGTTCCGGCACGTAGACAAGATATGGTTTATTATATTAGTAGAAGAGTAGGCCTTTCTTTTCCCCTTCGCTTTCATTTGAATGCTAATACCTAAACGATGACGATAGGTTCTATCAACAGGTAGCATGTTACCAGAAGCACTAGCAAGAAGATACCCCTCTTTATCAACTATTATTTTTATGTTAGCATTTTCTTTGAGTACTGACTTTTCTGGAAATGATACTTTCGCATATCCACCATTTGTACAATGAATTTTTGTTGGTACTCCAAGGAAATTTAATTTCTTACTGCCATGACAACGCACACACACGTTTCCGATAGTGCTACCACTTTTACCTGTTTCATAGTTCAAATACTTCTCCATGTCAGCATTCAATGCTACCAAAACACTATCATGTGCACACTTTCTTAAAATGCTTCATCTTCACTTTTTAAAAGATATAAATTATGTGTTTATCCTTCCACAGCGTAAAAAATACTGATTTAATGCATGTAATAAACTAGGCAGTGTCGATAACCTGCAATAGAGTGCCGGTGGGAAAGCCGCGTCGTGTCTATGAGCAAGCATGGAGTACGATTGGTAGACCCGCAAGCATATTTCATGTCATTTTAAGATAATTAAAAAGAGTTGCTACTACAAACATTATTTTTGTAATGGTAAAAGTCACGACTAAAACATCTATATCAGTCTCAATTTGAATTTGGAAAATATCAAATGTGAATTGCTTATGTTTTAAGTATGTTTTATCTTATTCAAAGACATGTAAAAAAAAGTTGGAAAAATATATCATGTTCAAAAAATAGTAAAGAAAAGTTAACAAAAACTTCAAAAAAAGTATAAGAAATGGGGCGATTGGAGCCCCAAAAAGTTAAAGAGAGGGGGTCCCTTGGAGGTTGGGGATAGCGGGCCTTTGAAGGTTGAGGTCTTTGCAGGTTAGGGTTATGGATGGTTGCGGTCCTTGATGCTTCAAATCTATAATCATCTCACTAATAGATTTCTAAGGATTTCTATGGATTGTTCTGAATTTCTTTATTAAAATTCTTTTCTTGGCATCTACATCTCTATTAGTAACACCTTTTTAGTATACTACAATGTTAGAGCATGTTTTATATTGACAACACTGTTCAAATGGTACTTGTGCATTATACAGAACAAATCCGAGAAGTAAAGCTAGGTCAAGTCACAAGGTCATCTTGTCATCATTAATCGTTGCCATAGATTGATGCCTAGGATGTTATTCCAATTTATAATAAATTGCCTATGAGTTAGCAACCCCTACGAGCTTACCTTAACTGGTACGTAGTTTAACCCTTTCATAAAATCCAATTAAAAATGTTATTACCTCTGTTGTAACTCTGCACTGATTAAGATCATTCAGTGCCGAGTTACACAAATGGAATGCCTTTTCGCAAATAGAGTTATTTTTTGGCTAAAGATTCAAATTTTTGGTATCTAATAGCATATGCTATCATTAAACCATCCATTGAATGCTAACAGCCGAAAGCTTGGCTGTTAACCATTTTACAGAAAGAACATTAAACCTTTGAATACCTTGAAAATAACTCCTTATATTTGGATCCAATTACTATGCTAATCAAGTTGCCGTATATGGAGTACTGTTAGTAGAAACATGTCTGATTGGCCCAGAAAATAGATGGTGCCTCAGAAGCCCGTCTGGTAAGGCATGTACCCTCTGTAGTAATAGATGACTGTCCGTGGTAGGTCATGTACCGTTGAAACTGCACACATATCCTGGCCTCAGGCTTTTACGATCAGTACCTTATACATACTTACTACCCTTTACAGCAGTCAAAACAAAATGATTTTGAAATAATTTTTCAGAAAGCCTATGCTTCGGCTACAAATCTTGCTACTTTACTCAAAACGAGATTTCCACATCAGCTTCAAAGCAAGTAATAAGATGCTGATTTCGATGGAATGATCATTCTAAGACATGCTAATCTCGTTTGTTGAACTAGATTTGTTTCCGTGAGGTGCGTAGCTTAGTAAGTTCCTTATGAAAAAGGCGTGGCAAAGTACATCCTCAGATTGTTCCATGACTTTGTCATAGTAACCTAACTTTATCAGAGTAGGTTTCTTAACCTTTTACAGGCATTTGCCCCTTGCGAGGATTTTATCTTTGTATTGAATCTTCACCTAACAGCATGGGCTCCCATCAATGGGGGGGGGGGTACGAGGGGGCGCCAGCCCCCCTGGCTGAATGAGGCTGCCTTGAATGTTTTCATTTTTGTTTTGAGATTTCTATTATACAGCATTGGAAGTGCTTATTGGACCAGGTAAGCCCCCCCCCCTAAAATTCAACTTATGGGCACCCATGCCGAACAATATTATCAACGCAAATTCGATTCCAGCAGACCAAGACCAACATTACCAATAAAATATTGTAACTGTAGACTAACTATTTGGTTTTAGTTTATGTAAATGGTACGACAAATAATTATTTATTACATTCAGCCACAAAAGAAAAACCAAAGAACGAAATAGAAGAAAGACGAAATAGAAGACGAAAATAAAGAAAGGAAATAAAGACGAAAATAAAGACGAAATAGAAGAAAGGAGCACGCTTTATGAAAATTTGGACAGCGTCTGAACTGATTAGTTTGAAAAAACAGTAAGTTTTTCCGAGGGAAGTAAAGAGCGAACTTGAAACTTAAAACGGACAAAAATTATTATTTCAGCGCCTATCTAATCTATTTCAATTAAACTAGTAAAAATAAACCAACTAATTATGCTTCCCTGTCTTTTTCGAATTATAAAATTAGCGCTTTATTGAAAACACTAAAGTTAATATAAAAAACAGGGCATGGATTTGAGAGTCAAAAGTGAGTTTGCAGCCTGACAACAATGAACTAAGCTATAAAGTTTTTCATCGTCTTACACCAGTTGTGACATCAGTAACTTTCAGGATACAATTAAAATTATCTTAAAAACATAAAAGTAAAATTGAATATTTTTGTAACTGCAAAGTATCTGAGCAGCTTACAGAAATATTGGATTGATTTATCAGGTAGCATTTTGGCCTCGCCAGCTGTAATACCAATAGTGAGTAATATACAGTTTTAAATTATAAGAAATATGCTTTAGGATTACTTGAAATGAAGATCAAATAAGACATAACATGAACTCTGGAAATCGGATTATTTCTCTCTATGCAACAGTGAATTTCAGCCTATGATACAAATTCCAAAGCTAGTCTATAGTCCTAAGATGGCTTTTCTTCGAACTTGCGTACAAATTAATCATAACATGTCCTTTTCAGAAAGAAAACAAGTCATTGAGCTGGACCAGAGTTTATTAGTAGAACCAAATTAAATGTAAAAAAAAATAAAGCAACAAACCTAAAATGGATTGTTGCTTTATTTTTTTTTACGTTTAATTTGGTATCACTTATGCACAATTGCTGTTTTGTCTTAAAAGGGATTGATTCTAAAAAGGATTGATAACATTTTTCTTCTGTAAAAAGTGTCCTTAATTATTTGCTTTTAGTGTACCAAAATTCCTATATTATTTTGTGTTTTTAGTAAAGCGCTAGTTTTTATAATCCTAAATGCATAGGGAAACATAGTTAGTTGGGTTATTTGTACTAATTTTATTTTTAGGCTTTATATATTAGATAGACAGTGAAATAATAACTTTTGTCCCTTTTAAGTTTCAACTTCGCTCTTTACTTCCCTTGGAAAAACTTTGTTTTAAAATTAATCTTTGTTCGTTTTTGTTTAAAATTTAATATAAAAACAACGCTGCCATTTTCTTTTTTATTTAAATGTAATAATCTATGTTGGTTTTAAGCTTTAATGCCACTCCTTAGTTTCAGTTGAAAACTAATTTTAATATAATTTCTAATTATTACCGATCTAGAGGAGATAAGATACCTCTAGAAAATACTGCAAATAACCTTGTCAGCTACGAAAAGCTTTCAGTCTATAACATAAGGTTCATAATCCATACTTCACAAAACAATACATGTTTTTCATGATCGTTTTGTTTTTGATGAACAAAAGGTTGTTCTTACTCGACCGACTTCGCCTGAAAAAGCCATAATGAAGACAGGGCCTTATAAATCACCTACTGACCAGCAATAACTAGAAGGCTACTGTAACAAATAAGAGCTGTTTAAGGGCTCATTTAAAAGCTTATATTTATACCTAATCGTTTTTCTACAAATTTGACTTGATAAAACATTCCCATAAAATGCACTTTCGGTTGTTTCCCTCATTTCTTTAAATGAAGAGTGCCTTTTCCAATGAAATGACCAAAAAAGGTGTTTTCAAAACCTAGGCAGGAGCAAAAAACTATGGGGGCAAGGATGTCCCTTCCCCTCAATTACCATCGTTAGAACTACCACAAAGGTTTCATTGCAGAGTTAAGATTGAAGGTTCAATTCAAAACTGTCGATCATTCAAGCTTAATTTTTGGTAGATTTTCAGTTGAAAATTTTTAGTTTTATTTATTTTTTTTCGAAATAATCTTTTACTTTAAATATTAGTAGGCGACTTATGAAACTTACTAAGAGGGTCTGGAGGGGAGATATATATGAGAGGTTTTATAAACCTTCAGTTAATGACCTTGGACCATAATTATTGCAATGATACCGTTTTATTCTCCCGAACTCTACCATTTAAGAAGTGGTGTCAAAACTACCGTTTTTAGTGCTATATGGCACTTCTGGATGGTAAAATTGATAAAAAGCACATAGATATGAGTAAGAGGTTTAATATGAGTAAAAGGTTAAGAGGTTTAAACCTTCCCGGGATATGCTTTATAAAATGAGTGCATCCCATTTGCAAAAACAGTAAATTATCTGAAAAGTAATCATAAAAAGGGACAAACCATGATTAATAAAAAGTCCATGCTGGAATCAAACGAATTATAATATAATTTGAACTCCATCGCTGCACTAACAGAACCACTCCTCTAATAATATAATTTAATATATTGGTCTTTTTAGGACTTCAATTGCGTAGCTTGTTGAGGGGGCCTATAGGAGGAATTGTCGGGAGGTGTTCTTCATAACCTACAGTAAAGGGTTTCGACCACAATTATTACAATGATACTGTTTGATGCTTCCAAGCTTTTCCACTTAAGAAGTGGCAACAAAAGTTTTCTTTCAGTGCTATATCTTACTTACGAATGGTAAAATTGATAAAAAGCATGTAGATATGAGAAAATTTTTAAAATGAGCAATTAAATAGCACTCTAAAAAAGTCTGGTAGCCCACCAGCCCCAGCTTTTCCACTTGAGACATGGCGCCAAAAGTGTCATTTAAAGTGCCATTTGAAACTAAAAGATGGTGGAATTTTCAGAAATCACGTAGATATGAGCAATACTTTTTAAACGAGCTATCAAAAAATTATTTTAAAAAAACGACGTTTTCTAAAGAGTTAAAGAGGCTGAGTTACAAGGTCGAACCTTAAAACGTACAGGGATTAGGAGGCACAGTTGGGGGGCGGCCGCCCCCCAAACCCCTCGCTTTTGCAGCCTCTTTTCTTAAGGTTTTTTTTATTTTGGGGGGCTTCCGCCCCCCTCACCCCCCACTTTTGCTCTTGCGAAGAACTGGTTTGCAACACAAACGAAGTCTGCTGTAGTTTTTTACCATAAAAACAACTATTGCATCTTTTATCGATGAAGGCTGCCGCCCCCTAGTTTTGCCCTTGCAAAGAACTGTTTTACAGCAAAAACAGAGTTTGCTTCAATTTTTTACCATAAGAACACCCTATTGCATGTATTTGATTAAAAACCCTACTGAGAATTATTATTTTCCGTCTCCTCAGGAGATTTTCCCCTAACCAATAACAAGCTATACTGTGATGAACTTTAACAATTTTGAACAGAAAAACAGGGAGCAGAAGAAGGGCTCAGAATAAACTAGCAGTTCAGGTTCATTTATTTTACCATCATACATGATCACACTGAGTACATAACACTACCTGGCACAGAGACAAGTTTGTAGTTATAACTGTAACAGACTGAGTAGTCATTGCCAAATCCTCAGAAGTAGACCCCGAAGCCACGCCGAAAAGTCGGCGGCGCGCCGCCCAAAAAAAAGGCGGCGCGCCGCCGCGCTTGCATCAGCGCGCTGACGCCGCCGCTGATTCTATCAGCGGCAGCGTCACTAATACGCCACCGTTTTTTTTGTTTTTTTCTCTCTTTTTTGGTTATCGATATCGACCTCCTGGCTTCAATGGTCATCCCAGCTAATCTGTTTCTTAAAGATAAATACTGTCATCTTGGGCTCGCCATATATATCGGTTCATAGGAAGGAGAAGAAAAAATTTTTCTTGAAACAAAAATTCTACCTTCCACTTTAAAATTCTGTTCATTTTGCTTTCTGATTTTTCGGATGAAACGAGGTAGGTAAAAGAGCATTAGGCAATTCAGGATGTTGTCATAGGCAGCGCAATCGAGCTGTCTAAGTAAAGAACAATGTTGGCAAAATGTATTATTTTTTTTTTTTTCATACCAGGGCAATCCGTATCGAAGGAGTTGTCGTAGAAACTTCAAAAAGGGCTCATTCGATTGGAAATTTGAATAACTAGTGCCCTTTTGAATAGTCGAAAGTGATTGGAAGGCAGCTAACACCCCTTCAACGCCCACCGTTTCCCCAAACACATCCAATCAAAATTTTAAGATAGTCATTTTGTTCAGCGTAGTTGATTTCCAGATAGAAAATATATTTTGAGGAGGATACTTTGTTCAGAGTAACTGATTTTCAGAGAGAAAATATGTTTTTTGAGGAGGTTAATCCCCAACAACCCTTAGGGCAAGGGTTTTGTAGTTATGCCCTGGAGGTATATAAGAACGATGTTGGCAAAATGTATTATTTATTATTTTTTCCTTTAGACCAGGGCACTTCATATCGAAGAAGTTGTCGTAGAAACTTCGAAAAGGGCTCATTCAATTATAGATTGGAGTGGCTTGTGCCCTTTTTAATAGTCGAAAATGATTGGAAGGCAACTAACACCCCTTCCACGCCCACCATTTCCCGAAACACATCCAATTAAAATTTTGAGATAGCCATTCTGTTTAACATAGTTGAAAGTTCTGGAAATTAGGTCTTAGAGGATGACAACCACCCTCACAGTCCTTAGGGTAAGGGTTGTAATTTATGCCCTGGGGGCATATAAGGTGTTTATAGAAAGCGTTGTCGTAGAAACTCAAAAAGGGATCATTAGTTTGGAAATCGAAAAGCCTAGTGCCCTTTTTAATAATCGAAAGTGATTGGAAGGCTTGATTTTTTTATAGTAGAGATCGATGCGGGTATAATGTATCATTTTTTGTTGTTGTTGTTGTTTAGACCAGGGCACTTCGTATCGAAGGAGTTGTCGTAGGAAAAGGGCTGATGACCTTTTTAATAGTCGAAAGTGATTGGAGGGAAACTAATCCCCCTCCCACTCCGACCCTCCCATTTGCCTTTATGTTTAACTGGTCGTTATAATACACAAGTTCTATTTGAACAGTGTTGTGAGGTCCTCTACCCCAACCCCAAAGGGCCCTCCTACCCAAACCCCCAAAGGAACCCCCCAACCCCAAAGGACCCCCGGACCCCAAAGGCCCCCGAGCCCCCAAAGAGCCCCCAGGCCCCCCCCCAACTTTTTTGCCCCCCCCCCCCCATTTTTTAATACTTTTAATTTGCGCATTCTGAGACACAAGGACCCCATCCCCCCAACTTTTGGCTCCCCCTCCCACCATTAGTGTTTTGTCGTGGTTTACAATGTCACAGCTACATTCTCTTGATTTTTCAAAGTTCATTTTGGATTTCTTTCGTTGAAATGCAGGTGTTGGAATATTTCAGTAGTGTTTTGTCATGGTTTACCTTGTCACAGTTACATTCTCTTAATTTTTCAAAGTTCATTTTGAATTTCTTTCGTTCAAATGCAAGAGTTGGAATACTTCAATAGTGTTTTGTCGTGGTTTACTTTGTCACATTTACATTGTCTTGATTTTTCAAAGTTTATTTTGAATTTGTTTCATTGAAATGCAAGAGTTGGATTATTTCAGTAGTGTTTTGTCGTGGTTTACCATGTCACAGTTACATTCTCTTGATTTTTCAAAGTTCATTTTGGATTTTTTTCGGTGAAATGCAAGAGTTGGAATATTTCAGTAGTGTTTTGATGTGGTTTAAATTGTCACAGTTACATTCTCTTGATTTTTCAAAGATCATTTTGGTTTCTCTTTCATTGAAATGCAAGGGTTGGAATGTTTCAGTAGTGTTTTGGTGTGGCTTACCTTGTCACACTTACATTCTCTTAATTTTTCAAAGTTCATTTGGATTTTTTTCATTGAAATGCAAGAGTTGGAATATTTCAGTAGTGTCTTGTCATGGTTTACCTTGTCACAGTTACATTCTCTTAATTTTTCAAAGTTAATTTTCAATTTATTTCTTTGAAATGTAAGAGTTGTACTATTTTAGTAGTGTTTTGTCATGGTTTACCATGTAAAAGTTAAATAATAATGATTTTTCAAAGTTAATTTTGAATTTATTTCATTGAAATGCAAGAGTTGGATTATTTCAGTAGTGTTTTGTTGTGGTTTACCTTCTCACACTTACATTCTCTTAATTTTTCAAAGTTCATTTTGAATTTCTTTCGATGAAATGCGAGACTTGGAATATTTCAATAGTGTTTTGTCATGGTTTACCTTGTCACAGTTAAATTCTCTTAATTTTTCAAAGTTCATTTTGAATTTCTTTCATTGAAATGCAAGAGTTGGAATATTTCAGTAGTGTTTTGTTGTGGTTTACCTTGTCACAGTTACATTCTCTTTATTTTTCAAAGTTCATTTTGAATTTCTTTCGTTGAAATGCAAGAGTTGCAATATTTCAATAGTGTTTTGTTGTGGTTTACATTGTCACAGTTACATTCTCTTGATTTTTAAAAGTTCATTTGAAATTTCTATCATTGAAATACAAGAGTTGGAATATTTCAGTAGTGTTTTGTCGTGGTTTACCTTGTCACAGTTACATTCTCTTGATTTTTCAAAGTTCATTTTGGATTTCTTTCGTTCAAATGCAAGAGTTGGAATATTTCAGTAGTGTTTTGATGTGGTTTAACTTGTCACAGTTACATTCTCTTGATTTTTTAAAGTTCATTTTGGTTTTCTTTCGTTGAAATCCAAGAGTTGGAATATTTCAGTAGTGTTTTGTCGTGGTTTACCTTGTCACACTTACATTCTCTTAATTTTTCAAAGTTCATTTTGAATTTATTTCGTTGAAATGTAAGAGTTGGAATATTTCAGTAGTGTTTTGGCAAGGTTTACCTTGTCACAGTTAAATTCTCTTGAATTTTCAAAGTTCATTTTGAATTTCTTTCGTTGAAATGCAAGAGTTGGAATATTTCAGTAGTGTTTTGTCGTGGTTTTCCTTGTCAAAGTTACATTCTCTTGATTTTTAAAAGTTCATTTTGAATTTCTTTCATTGAAATGCAAGAGTTTGAATATTTCAGTAGTGTTTTGTTGTGGTTTACCTTGTCACAGTTACATTCTCTTAATTTTTCAAAGTTCATTTTGAATTTCTTTCGATGAAATGCGAGAGTTGTAATATTTCAGTAGTGTTTTGTCATGGTTTACCTTGTCACAGTTACATTCTCTTAATTTTTCAAAGTTTATTTTGAATTCCTTTCATTGAAATGCAAGAGTTGGAATATTTCAGTAGTGTTTTGTTGTGGTTTACCTTGTCACAGTTACATTCTCTTTATTTTTCAAAGTTCATTTTGAATTTCTTTCGTTGAAATGCAAGGCATTACAATATTTCAATAGTGTTTTGTTGTGGTTTACATTGTCACAGTTACATTCTCTTGATTTTTAAAAGTTCATTTGAAATTTCTATCGTTGAAATACAAGAGTTGGAATATTTCAGTAGTGTTTTGTCATGGTTTACCTTGTCACAGTTCCATTCTCTTGATTTTTCAAAGTTCATTTTGGTTTTCATTCGTTGAAATGCAAGAGTTGGAATATTTCAGTAGTGTTTTGTCGTGGTTTACTTTGTCACAGTTACATTCTCTTGATTTTTCAAAGTTCATTGTGGATTTCATTCGTTGAAATGTGTTTTGATGTGCTTTACCTTGACACAGTTACATTTTCTTGATTTTTCAAAGTTCATTTGTATTTCTTTCGTTGAAATGCAAGAGTTGGAATATTTCAGTAGTGTTTTGCTGTGGTTTACCTTGTCACAGTTACATTCTCTTGATTTTTCAAAGTTCATTTGGACTTCTTTCGTGAAATGCAAGAGTTGGAATATTTCAGTAGTGTTTTGCCGTGGTTTACTTTGTTACAGTTACATTCTCTTGATTTTCCAAAGTTCATTTTGAATTTCATTCGTTGAAATACAAGAGTTGGAATATTTCAGTTGTGTTTTGTCGTGGTTTACTTTGTCACAGTTACATTCTCTTGATTTTTCAAAGTTCATTGTGGATTTCATTCGTTGAAATGTGTTTTATGTGCTTTACATTGACACAGTTACATTTTCTTGATTTTTCAAAGTTCATTTGGATTCCTTTCGTTGAAATGCAACAGCTTGAATATTTCAGTACTGTTTTGTTGTGGTTTACCTTCTCAAAGTAAAAACCTCTTGATTTTTCAAAATTCAGATGGATTTTTTTCGTTGAAATGCAAGAGTTGGAATTTTTCAGTAGGGTTTTGTTGTGGTTTACCTTAACACAGTTACATTCTCTTAATTTTTCAAAGTTCATTTTGGATTTCTTTCGTGAAATGCAAGAGTGGGAATATTTCAGTAGTGTTTTATTGTAGTTTACTTTGTCACAGTTACATTCTCTCGATTTTTCAAAGATAATTTTGGTTTTCTTTCGTTGAAATGAAAGAGTTGGAATATTTCAGTAGTGTTTTGTCGTTGTTTACCTTGTCACAGTTATATTCTCTTGATTTTTTAAAGTTCATTTTGAATTTGTTTCGATGAAATGCAAGAGTTGAAATATTTCAATAGTGTTTTGTCGTGGTTTACCTAGTCACAGTTACATTCTCTTGATTTTTCAAACTTCATTTTGGTTTTCTTTCTTTGAAATTCAAGAGTCGAAATATTTCAGTAGTGTTTTGTTGTGGTTTACCTAGTCACACTTACATTCTCGTTATTTTTCAAAGTTCATTTTGTTTTTTTTTGGTTGAAATGCAAGAGTTGGAATATTTCAGTAGTGTTTTGTTGTGGTTTACCTTGTCACACTTACATTCTCTTAATTTTTCAAAGTTCATTTTGGATTTCTTTCGTTGAAATGTAAGAGTTGGAATATTTCAGTAGTGTTTGTTGTGGTTTACCATATCACAGTTACATTATCTTGATTTTTCAAAGTTCATTTTTAATTTTTTTCGTTGAAATGCAAGAGTTGGAATATTTCAGTAGTGTTTTGTCATGGTTTACCTTGTCATAGTTACATTCTATTGTTATTTCAAAGTTCATTTCGGATTTCATTCGTTGAAATGCAAAAGTTGGAATATTTCAGTAGTGTTTTGTCGTGGTTTACCTTGTCACAGTTACATTCTCTTATTTTTTCAAAGTTCATTTTGGATTTCTTTCATTGAAATGCAAGAGTTGGAATATTTCAGTAGTGTTTTGTCATGGTTTACCTTGTCACAGATACATTCTCTTGATTTTTCAAAGTTCATTTTGAATTTCATTCGTTGAATGAAATAGTGTTTTGTTGTGGTTTACCTTGTCACTGTTACATTCTCTTGATTTTTCAAAGTTCATTTTGAATTTTTTTCGTTGATATGCAAGAGTTGGAATATTTCAGTAGTGTTCTGTCGTGGTTTACTTTGTCACAGTTACATTCTCTTGATTTTTCAAAGTTCATTTTGAATTTCACTCATTGAAATGCAAGAGTTGGAATATTTCAGTGGTGTTATGTCGTGGTTTAACGTGTCACAGTTACATTCTGTTGATTTTTCCAAGTTCATTTGAATTTCTTTCATTGAAATGCAGGAGTTGGAATATTTCAGTAGTGTTTTGTTATGGTTTACATAGTTACCGCTACAATCTCTTGATTTTTCAAAGTTCATTTTGGATTTCATTCATTGATATGCAAGAGTTGGAATATTTCAGTAGTGTTTTGTCATGGTTTACCTTTTCACAGTTAAATTCTCGTGATTTTTCAAAGTTCATTTTGGATTTCTTCCGTTGAAATGTAAGAGTTGGAATATTTCACTAGTGGTTCGTATCTGGGTTGGTTTTTTACAAGTCCAAGAATTTGTCTTTGTTGGTTTAAATGTCTAGAGTGCATGTCCTTATCTGTTTCTATGTCTGAATATATTTGTTTACATGTCTGTGTTGTTGCTAGGTTAGTTTAGGTTAGCTAAGTTAGGTTAGGTTAGCTAAGTTAGGTTAGGTTAGCTAGTAAAAATTTCTTCATGTTTAAGTTAGGTTAGGTTAGATTAGCTTATCATGAGCGCTCATGATAAGCTAACCTAACTTAAGAATGATACAAAGTCGACCTGGGGGGATTTTCCGGCGAGTTTGGTTAGGCTAGGCTAGATCAAGTTAGATGAGGTTAAGTTAGGTTAGGTTAGCCGACGTACGCGCGCGTACGTAGGCCAACCTAACCTAACCTAACTTAACCTAACCTAACTTGATCTAGCCTAACCTAACCTAACCATACTCACCGGAAAATCCCCCCAGGTTGACTTTGTATCATGCATAAGTTAGGTTAGCTTATCATGAGCGCTCATATGCGCATGAGCGCTCATGAGCACTGAATGTAACTGTGTTAAGGTAAACCACAACAAAACACTACTGAAATATTCTAACTCTTGCATTTCACGAAAGAAATCCAAAATGAACTTTGAAAAATTAAGAGAATTTAACTGTGTTAAGGTAAACCACAACAAAACACTACTGAAAAATTCCAACTGTTGCATTTCAACGAAAGAAATCCAAATGAACTTTTAAAAATAAAGAGAATGTAACTGTGACAATTTAAAGCACAAAAAAACACTACTGAACTCTTCCAAAACTTTCATTTCAACGAATTAAATCAAAATGAAATATAACAAATCAAGAGAATGTAACTGAGTCAAGGTAAAGAACAACAAAACACTACTGAAATATTCCAACTCTTGTATTTCAACGAAAGAAATACAAATGAACTTTGAAAAAAAAGAAAAAGTAACTGTGTCAAGGTAAAGCACATCAAAACACATTTCAACGAATGAAATCCACAATGAACTTTGAAAAATCAAGAGAATGTAACTGTGACAAAGTAAACCACGACAGAACACTACTGAAATATTCCAACTCTTGCATTTCAACGAAAGAAATCCAAAATGAGCATTGAAAAATTAAGAGAATGTAACTGTGACAAAGTAAACCACGGCAAAACACTACTGAAATATTCCAACTCTTGCATTTCACGAAAGAAGTCCAAATGAACTTTGAAAAATCAAGAGAATGTAACTGTGACAAGGTAAACCACAGCAAAACACTACTGAAATATTCCAACTCTTGCATTTCAACGAAAGAAATACAAATGAACTTTGAAAAATCAAGAAAATGTAACTGTGTCAAGGTAAAGCACATAAAACACATTTCAACGAATGAAATCCACAATGAACTTTGAAAAATCAAGAGAATGTAACTGTGACAAAGTAAACCACGACAAAACACTACTGAAATATTCCAACTCTTGCATTTCAACGAAAGAAATCCAAAATGAACTTTGAAAAATTAAGAGAATTTAATTGTGACAAAGTAAACCACGGCAAAACACTACTGAAATATTCCAATTCTCGCATTTCACGAAAGAATTCCAATATGAACTTTGAAAAATCAAGAGAATGTAACTGTGACAAGGTAAACCATGACAAAACACTACTGAAATATTCCAACTCTTGCATTTCAACGAATGAAATTCAAAATGAACTTTGAAAAATGAATAGAATTTAACTTTGACAGGGTAAACCATGACAAAACACAACTGAAATATTCCAACTCTTGCATTTCAACGAAAGAAATTCAAAATGAACTTTAAAAAATTAAGAGAATGTAACTGTGACAAGGTAAAACATGACAAAACACTACTGAAATATTCCAACTCTTGCATTTGAATGAAAGAAATCCAAAATGAACTTTGAAAAATTAAGAGAATGTAGCTGTGACAAGGTAAACCGCTACAAAACACTACTGAAATATTCCAACTCTTGCATTTCAATGAAAGAAATTCAAAATGAACTGAAAAATCAAGAGAATGTAACTGTGACAAGGTAAACCATGACAAAACACTACTAAAATATTCCAACTCTTGCATTTCAACGAAAGCAATTCAAAATGAACTTTGAAAAATCAAGAAAATGTAGCTGTGATAAGGTAAACCACAACAAAACACTGCTGAAATATTCTAACTCTTGCATTTCAACGAAAGAAATATGAACTTTGAAAAATTAAGAGAATGTAACTATGACTAGGTAAACCACGACAAAACACTATTGAAATTTTCCAAATCTTGCATTTCATCCAAAGAAATCCAAAATGAACTTTGAAAAATTAAGAGAATGTAACTATGACTAGGTAAACCACGAAAAAACACTATTGAAATATTCCAACTCTTGCATTTCATCGAAAGAAATCCAAAATGAACTTTGAAAAATTAAGAGAGTGTAACTGTGACAAGGTAAACCACAACAAAACACTACTGAAATATTCCAACTCTTGCATTTCAACGAAAGAAATCAAAAATGAAATTTAAAAAATTAAGAAAATATAAATTTGACAAGGTAAACCACGTCAAAACAATACTGGAATGTTCCAACCCTTGGATTTCAACGAAAGAAAACCAAAATTATGTTTGAAAAATCAAGAGAATGTAACTGTGACAAAGTGAACCACGGCAGAATACTACTGAAATATTCCAACTCTTGCATTTCAACGAAAAAAATTCAAAATGAACTTTGAAAAATCAAGAAAATGTAACTGTGTCAAGGTAAAGCACAACATAACACATTTCAACAAAAGAAATCCACAATGAACTTTGAAAAATCATAAGAATGTAACTGTAACAAAGTAAACCACGACAAAACACTACTGAAATATTCCAACTCTTCCATTTCAACGAAAGAAATCCACAATGAACTTTGAAAAATCAAGAGAATGTAACTGTGACAAAGTAAACCACGACAAAACACTACTGAAATATTCCAACTCTTGCATTTCAACGAATGAAAACCAAAATGAACTTTGAAAAATCAAGAGAATGTAACTGTGACAAGGTAAACCATGACAAAACACTACTGAAATATTCCAACTTTTGCATTTCAACGATAGAAATTCAAAATGAACTTTGAAAAATCAAGAGAAAGTAACTGTGACAAGGTAAACCACAACAAAACACTATTGAAATATTCCAACTCTTGCATTTCAACGAAAGAAATCCAAAATGAACTTTGAAAAATTATGAGAATGTAAGTGTGACAAAGTAAACCACAACAAAACACTACTGAAATATTCCAACTCTTGCTTTTCAATGAGAGAAATTCAAAATGAACTTTGAAAAATTAAGAGAATGTAACTGTGACAAGGTAAACCATGACAAAACACTACTGAAATATTCCAACTCTTGCATTTCAACGAAAGAAATCCAAAATGAACTTTGAAAAATTATGACAATGTAAGTGTGACAAAGTAAACCACAACAAAACACTACTGAAATATTCCAACTCTTGCATTTCAACGGAGACGCCTGTTGAGCCGAAGGATTTAATAGATTGGATTTAAAAAAGAAACTGAGTTTCTTTTTTAAACTTTAAATTCAATATATAAAAAAATTCTCTGACGGGGAATCGAACTCTGGTCCTCCGACTGACAGTCAGGAATAGCGACCACTGTACCACAGAGACACGTTAAATTATTTTTATTATGTGCGATGTATTTTTGACGAAAGCAAATCCCCACAAAACTTGATATTTGGTTTTTGGAAAACAGGGAGCTGAAATTTTGAGGATAAGCTCCCAGGCCCCAGGAAAGCTTATCCTCTAAATTTCAGCCCGATCAAACAATGTTAAAGGGGGGCTGTGGTGGGAAAAATTAACATGGGCTCTTATAGGAAAACGAGGTTTTTCGTAAATGTAAATTCGGAGGATAATTTTTTCGGTCTGAAAATATCAAAAGGCCCTCCTGGGTCGAATTCTGGTTCGAATAAGTCCTCATTCACCCGGATCCGTTACCAACTGTGACCTTTAGGCGTGGCGGATAAAAAAAAGAGAAATGAACTTTAAGTGGCTATACTTGTTTTTTGGAAAACAGGGAAAGATTGATCGGATTGAGCTGAAATTTCAAGGATAGGCTCCCAGGCCGTAGGAAAGCTTAACCTCTAAATTTCAATCGGACAACGTTAAAGGGGGACTGTGGTCAGAGGGTCGAAACTTCCGGTCCACTTTTACCCATGAAGATAAAGTCGGAAGGGGGGGGAGAAATTTTGCACGTTTCTTAGTTGGAGCTTGGGCTACAAAACGCGATGACCGCTGTCTCTCTGCGACCGCTAGGACCAGAAATCGCTTAACATTGTGGTGGGTCGCCTCTTTATAGAGGCACAAGTGTGCCTCCTTGACTATCAAAGATGTTCTGGTAGCCCGCTAGCCCCACCCCTTGAGAAATGCTATAAAAGTGCCTTTTTTCATGTCATATGGCACTTGTAGACGGTGGAACTTATATAAACCACGTACATATGAGAAATAGGTATTGAATGAGCTCTTAAGCATTTCTCTATGATGTTCTGGGAACCCGCTAGGTCTGGAAAAAAAAACAACGTTTTAGTATTTTTTTACTTTTAGTTACTATGGCCGTGGTTCCCTCTTTACTAGGCTGCAGTTAATGCTTCAACCATGACAAAGATTTCATTACAAATTCTCCCAAGAAACTAATTAACATTGAAATTTGTGAAATCTAATAGATGGTAGAAATGTTTAAAATCTAGTAAATATAACCAAAAGCTTTTATTGAGTCATTAAACATGTATCCATGATGGCGTGGTAGCCTGCTAATGTTTCAGTAGCTTACTGAGGAGCAGACGATTTATAAAACTTACTAGGGAGGCTGGGAGGGGGAGTGTACGGTAGGAGTTCTTGCAAACCTCCTGTTAGGGGTTCTGGAATATAACTATTATAGCACCTGTTTTGCACTTCAGAGGTTTTCCACTTAAGAAGTGGCACCAAAAGTATTTTTCTCAGTGCTATATCACACTTACGAATGGTAGAATTGATTAAACATTAAACATCACTCTTATAAGTTCTGCTTGTCCAATAGAAGTGCTGTTTTAGGTACCATTTGGAACTTAATGGTGGTTGAATGATATGAGCAATATCTTTTATATGAGCTATAAAACATCTGTCTACGATGTTCTATTAGCCCGCTAGTCCCATCCCTTGAGAAATGGCACATAATGTGTCATTTTAGTGCCATATTACTCTTGCAGATAGAGGAATTTATAAAAAGCACGTAGATATGAGAAATAGCTTTTGAATGAGCCATTAGGCATCTCTCTATGATGTTCGTGTAGGCCGCTAGGCCTGTTGAATAATAAAAAAAAACAGGAGACAGATCAGTCCTACCGATACAAAAAAGTGATTTTCCTTGTTATTTAAGGAAGGGGACTGTAATTTCCCTGACCCGGGTTCTCAACCTTGCTACTTCCAATGGTAAACTTTTCATTTTGATCTGACGCCATATTCTAGGGATTTTAGCTTTTTTCGAAACCACCACAAATTTCTTTTCGCAATAAACTTTTACTTTTCAGACGAACCGAAATAATAGTTACCATTCCTGAATCAGTGTCAGATGGCATTTTTTTCACTATGCAGTTTTTTTTTTCAAAACGCGTTTTTTTAACTTTTGATTACTATGGGCTGTATTTCACTCTTTACTAGGTTGCAGCTGCCGCTGCAACCATGATTCAGATCATAGTAATTTTTTACTACTGCTTAAGTCATTCATTAATTGATGCATTATAGAACCGGTTTTTTTCGTTAGTTTCTTTCAGCTTAGCGTGAGATAAGATAAAGAGAAGTGACAGAATATATGGAAAATATATAATTTGGGTTATATATTTACACATTGGGGTTGTGGTGGTGAAGTATTTGAACAGTATGAAGTTAGGGAACAATTCTTACTACATAATATGCAAAATAATTGTACCTGACACATTAGCCATGCAGGCCTGCTACTGCTATACTTTACCAATAAGGAATTTAGAAATAGGGAATTTAGGGACCTTTTTTTTCTTAGGGACCATTTTAGGATCGTTTGAGGTTTTAGGGACTTAAGAACCTATATACGACCCTAGTTATCTCTTTAAGCTATTCTTCATCTGGGCAAGCGGAATCATGATTGGCTAAGATTCTTAACAGATGTCTTAACTTTAACCACCATTGCCTTTTTGGTAACCTGTGTTCAAAATCAGTTTCTGTTTTAAGCTCCTCGACGGGGGTGAAATTGTATTGTTTTTCTAGAATTCCTAATACAACTGCTGTATAAGGCGAAATCGCAGTTACATTGCCACCAGGCTGGTTACACTCAATGATATTTTTGATAAGCCAGTCTGCTGCTTTTACTGACATTTTTGTGCCTAAGTAACGGTCAAATGGTGATGGGGAGCCACCTTGTTGATAATGCCCTAAGACATTCATCCTTACATCGAATTCAGGATCACCTTCATGGATGAAGAGTTCTTTCATGAATTGTGAATTATAATTTACATTGGCTTTTCCGCTCGTTAGAACAAGCCCACGTTGAACTCCGTGACGCATCTTATTTTTCATGCGTGCAATGTCCCTCAGATATTCCCAAGCACTACAAGGCTCTTCAAAGATGTAGGCTTGGTCTGCACCACCAGCAAGACCTGCCAGTGTTGCCAAGTAGCCACAGAAGCCTCCCATTGTTTCGACAACAAAAACTCGACGATTAGTTCCGTGAGCAGATTGGCGGATTCCATCACAAATCCTAGTTATTTCATTTAAAGCAGTATCCGCTCCAACGGAAAAATCTGACCCTGGAACATTATTACTGACAGTCGAAGGTATCACTACCATCGGTATACAGAATTCCTGGTGGTTCTTTCTCTGCTCTGCTAGTTGTAAAATAGAATGATAAGCATCAAAGCCGCCAATAACCAAAATTCCATCTATCTTGTGCTTGCTTATTGTTTTAGCAATTTTTGCATAGTTTCCTACGGGTAGTGTGCGCTTAGTGCGAATGAAGGTACCACCTTCCCGAACCCAACCAACAACAGATGACCACTTTAACTCTTCAACAAGATCATTTATAAGGCCTTCCATGCCATCAGTAATACCAAGTACAGTATGACCTCTGTAGATGCAACTCCTTGTGAATGAATATATAGCTGCATTCATTCCACAGGCAGGAGACCCAACACACATTACTGCCAGGGTATACCTACTAGTATTTTGAAAATTTTCAGTGCTTGGTTTAACGGGCATCATACAATCTAGTATTTTGTATGTGCTAAGAATTGATCCAAATCTGTCACCTCTAAGCTGGACAACTTTCTCCCAGTTTCGCTCACTCAAAACCTTTTGAACTGCCTGAGTATCTTCAACACAATCAATCAACGGACGTCGAACTAACTGACTACCCTCAAAGCAAATGACACAGGGTCTATTTTCTGGTTCCGCTTCCATGAGAGTCATAACAGCCTCAGCTCCCATACGACAACCAAGGATTCTATCAAAGGCAGATGGTTTTCCTCCTCGTTGCACATGACCAAGAACTGTAATTCGGGTATCTTGTTTCAAGTTTTTCACTATAATGTTCTTTATCATCTCAGCAGTGATGGCATTACCATTTCTGTCGAGAGAACCTTCCGAAACAATGACAATATTTAGTCTTTGCCCAGCTTTCCGGTGTGAGCTTAGTTTCTTACACATTTGTGATTGCCAGTCACCTTCTGGTGGCCACTCAGGGATAAAAACAAAGTCAGCTTCTGTGGCTAAGCCAGCAATAAGGGCTAGGTATCCACAATGCCTACCCATAACCTCCAGTATAAAAGTTCTTTGATGGGAGCTGGCTGTTTCTACTATAGCATCAATTGATTCAATAATACGATGTAGTGCTGAGTCAGCACCAATAGTCACGTCCGTCTGACAAAAATCATTATCAATAGTTCCCACAATTCCCACGACACTCAAGCACGAATATTTCGTATTTTCTAGTGCACATATTTCTCCTTTGCCCACTAGTTCTTCCAAAAGTGATGACCATTCCTTCTTGAATAGATTAGCACCAGTAAGTGATCCATCTCCCCCAATTACAACCAGATTTGTTATTCCATTGCCCACCAGGTTTTTGGCCGCCTTGAGACGCCCCGATCTGTCTCGGAATTCTTTGCAACGGGCTGATCCAATAACTGTACCACCCTTATGTATAATTTTTGAGACACTTAACCAGTTTGCTTCTACTATATTGGGACCACCATCTATCATGCCCTGGTAACCCTCCCTGATGAAAAATACTTTCGCACCAGCATAAAGACCACATCGAATTATAGCACGCAGGGTGGCATTCATGCCCTGTGAGTCTCCTCCAGAAGTGAGAACAGCAATTGCTTGACCTTTTAATGACCCTTTCAATTTTTTGTAGTTGTCTTGGGAATCTTTTTCTACCATTTATACTTATGAGACACTGATGAATTAAATGTCTAGATCTTTCAGTAATACCAGAACAGTTTATGTTGAGCATACGATAAAGTTATTACTAACAAAAGCGTTCCATTTATTGAATAATCATTAGTACCTGTATAGTATTAACTTTCCCTCCACATATTTTTGAACTTTTTTAATTTGAAAAAAACTTCGTTTTTTCACTCAAGAAATATGATGAAGAAAATCGCAAGTCAGGTAGGTTTAAATTCGAATTAGTCTGATAAGATTAATTAGTAACTGAATCATGGTTGCAGCGTCTGATGCCACCTAATAAAGAACGAACTCTAGCCCACAGTAACCAAAATCAAAAACTTTAAAAAACATTGAAAAAACTGCCAAATGAGGAGGAATCGCCATTTGAAGCTCAGGATCGGAAACAATTAGAAAAAAACTTCCTTTTTTCGAATAAGAAATATGATGAAATAAATCGCAAGCCATGTCAGTTTAAGTTCGAATTAGTCTTATAAGATAAATTAGAAACTGAATCATGGTTGCACCGTCTGATGCCAACTAATAAAAAACGAACTCTAACCCACAGTAACCAAAAACTTCAAAACACATTAAAAAAAACTGCCAAATGAAGAGGAAGCACCATTTGAAGCTCAGGAATGGTAACAATTAGAAAAAACTTCATTTTTTCAAATAAGAAATATGATGAAACAAATTGCACTCCAGATCAGTTTAAATTCGAATTGGTCTAATATGATAAATTAGTACCTGAATCATGGTTGCAGCGTCTGATTCCACCAAATAAAGAACAAAATCTAGTCCACAGTGACCAAAAACTTCAAGACACATTTAAAAAAAACTGCCAAATGAGGAGGAATCGCCATTTGAAGCTCAGGAATGGTAACGATTAGAAAAAAAATTCCTTTTTTCACATAAGAAATATGATGAAAAAATCGAAAGCCAGATCAGTCTAGATTCGAATTAGTCTAATAAGATAAATTAGTACCTTAATCATATTTGCAGCGTCTGATGCCACCTAATAAAGAATAAACTCTAGCCCACAGTAACCAAAAACTTCAAGACACATTTTGAAAAAAAAAAACTGCCAAATGAGGATAAATCGCCATTTGAAGCTCAGGAATGGTAACGATTTGAAAAATTTACTTTTTTCTCATAAGAAATATGATGAAATAAATCGCAAGCCAGATCAGTTTAAATTCGAATTGGTTTAATATGATAAATTAGTAACTGAATCATGGTTGCAGCGTCTGATTCCACCTAATAAAGAACAAAATCTAGTCAACAGTGACCAAAAACTTCAATACACGTTAAAAAAAAACTGCCAAATGAGGAGGAATCGCCATTTGAAGCTCAGGAATGGTAACGATTAGAAAAAAAATTCCTTTTTTCACATAAGAAATATGATGAAAAAATCGAAAGCCAGATCAGTCTAGATTCGAATTAGTCTAATAAGATAAATTAGTACCTGAATCATATTTGCAGCGTCTGATGCCACCTAATAAAGAATAAACTCTAGCCCACAGTAACCAAAAACTTCAAGACACATTTTGAAAAAAAAAAACTGCCAAATGAGGATAAATCGCCATTTGAAGCTCAGGAATGGTAACGATTTGAAAAATTTCCTTTTTTCGCATAAGAAATATGATGAAATAAATCGCAAGCCAGATCAGTTTAAATTCGAATTGGTTTAATATGATAAATTAGTAACTGAATCATGGTTGCAGCGTCTGATTCCACCTAATAAAGAACAAAATCTAGTCAACAGTGACCAAAAACTTCAATACACGTTAAAAAAAACTGCCAAATGAGGAGGAATCACCATTTGAAGCTAAGGAATGGTAACGATTAGAAAACAATTTCCTATAAAAGAAATATAATGAAAAAAATCGAAAGCCAGATCAGTCTAGAATCGAATTAGTCTAATTAGATAAATTAGTACCTGAGTCATGGTTGCAGAATCTGATGCCACCTAATAAAGAATAAACTCTAGTCCACAGTAACCTTAATCTTCAAGACATATTAAAAGAAAAAAAAACTGCCAAATGAGGAGGAATCGCCAGTTGAAGCTCAGGAATTGTAACGATTATTTGGATTACCTACAATAAGCTTTTACAGCTTATTGACATAAGAAATGTATTGACATTCCAAGAAATAACCTGACACCCTTGGAAAATGGTGTCATGTCGAAATCAAAATTGAAAAATTGAAATCGTCATAGCCGAAAACTCCCATAAAGAAAGTGTTATAGATCCTCATCTTAAGTAACAAGAAAAATTATTTTTTGCGCAAGGGAAGCAGTGACATGTTTCCTGTTTTCGTCACCAAAAACGTATCATTTAAAGACTAATTATAAATGAGTCAATTAACGGCTCATTCCAAAGTTAATTTTTATATTTATATGCTTTTGACAAGCATAAAAGATTATAACTAAAAGGAGCAATTTTTTGGTATAATAAAGAAATTTTGCATTCCGGCATAAATAATTAAAAATTTTCCTGTAGAGTTTGAACCGCTTTCAATAAGCACCTTATATGCCCCCAGGGTATAAATTACAACCCTTACCCTAAGGGCTGTGAGGGTGGTTGTCTTCTTCTAAGACCTATTTTCCAGAACTTTCAACTATGTTAAACAAAATGGCTATCTCAAAATTTGATTGGATGTGTTTGGGAAAATGATGGGCGGGAGAGGGGCGTTAGTCGCTCTCCAATCACTTTCAACTATTAAAAAAGGCACTAGACCTTATATTTTCCAATCAAATGAGCCCTTTTGAAGTTTCTACGACAACACTTTCAATAAAAACCATATATGCCCCTAGGGCATAACTTAGAACCCTTTTCCTGAGGACGGGGGGCGGGGGGGTTGTCATCCTGAAAGACATAATTTCTCGAGCTTTCTGCTACGTTGAACAAAATGGCTATCTGAAAATTTTGATTGGATGTTGTTGGGGGAGTGGTGGGCGTGAGAGGGGGATTAGTTAACCTCCAATCACTTTCACTATTAAAAAGGGCACTAGCCCTCTCAATTTCCAATTGAATGAGCCCCTTTTGAAGTTTTTACAACATCTCTGTTTATAAGAACCTTATATGCCCCCAGGGCATAACCGTTACTGTTTTCTTTAACCAAACCAAGTTTACCAAGTATACAATACCATCTATCCCTATTTCTACTGACCGGGACATTAAAGTCCCAGAATAAAAATACCATATATTTTACAAAGGATCCTGTCTGTTTATACGTGTAGCTGTAAGCACAATTCATCTGAGGCATCTCCATCTCCATCAGTTGGTCCTACAAGATTATATACTAGCATAACTTATTGCTTTTACTTTTTAGGCGTAAAATGAGCAACTAGCATTCTATTAATATTGTCACAACCTAATCAAGACTACACAGCCTCCTTATCCGTCACCAGCCCTACTCTGTGCCTATGGACCCCGTTCTTCTAGCATGAGTAAATTAATTCTATATCACCTTATTTTGTGTTTCCTACCCCTGGGATCTGAGTTTCCGAAACTCCTAATAAGTACATCTAGAAGCGTCTGAGTTCGTCAGTCAAAATGTCAAAATGACGAGGAGTAGCACAGACGAGGAGTAGCACATCTTTTCAAAGCTACAGGAAGCTCTTAAGCAGGCTTACAACTAGAAGGTCAGAAGTCCCTGCAACTTCCATTATGAATGGAGACTTTGAGAAATCCTAGACCCCTCTTGATTATAAACAAGGTTCTCCACACCTGGTGATGCTCTTCTATTACTAAGAGTTGATATCCAGCAAAAACTATCTCAGACCTATTGCCTTTGACCAATTGCATATTCAGGCCTATAAGTACTATACCACTATGTGGAGGCACCCCATAATGCGTAATTTTGATATGAAGAGATTTTTAATCCCTCCCCCTCCAAAAAAAAACAAACAACAGAAACAAACAAAACCCTGAAGAATTATCAATAAATCAGAATCTAGTTTAAACACTGTATTTTTAACTAGGCTATAGTTTTCTCGAAGGGCATCATTCCTCGAAGTCACCCTGCAGCGCTGTTTGCAGTGACAGTTCTGGTAAAGCAAACTCGTGAACGGTCCTCCCTGATACAGCTGCAAGATAATACTAGCAGGATTCCTCATTCAGGGATAGGTACGAGGGAAATTTGAAAACAGAAATTAACTATCAACAACAAGACGCTACTGCAAATACAGTTAATAAAGTAAAACAAAGAGCATATTAAAAATATTTTTTTTAAAAACTACTAAAAACGTCACATTAAGAGAAAACACACTGAGATTGCATAAAATAGACTAATTTGGTGTCTAGTGATACAAGGACAATGATTTTCCATTTCAAAAAATCCTAAAGCAGCATTAAATTTCTATGTAAGAGTGGGTTATACCCAACTCTTACACAGGCTTTTAATGCTACTTTAGGATCTTTTTTTGTTCTTTGTTTTGATGTGCAAAGAACGATGTCTTCATCCTTTTTCGTTTCTTGTTTTGATGTGCAAAGGACGATGTCTCTGTCTTTTTTCGGTCTTTCAGTTGGACTTCAAATCGGTAAATTGCCTTATGTACACAAAACAAAACAAAAAACAACTATAAAGAATTTCCAGAAAATGACACGATAGAATGGTTAAAGGTCAACTATTCTATGTTCCATTCGAAACAGCTTTTTCATGTTCATTTTTTGCTAGTGCTACTTTTCTGAAATGAATGAATATGTTGGCCAAGTACAAAAGGGATTTTGGTGTTCTCCCAAAGTCATTTTGAAGATCAAGAAACATGACTGTCACGCCGGCTGTCCTCAAGGGAGAAGCCCCTGTGATAGACCGGTCTGGAGGTACTGAAGATATAGCCATCACTTAATCAATTGCACTGTCACCAAAAATAGGGATATATTGGAAATCAAACTTACGACAAACTGCTGTCTTGGAATAACTTCTTTTAATTTTTGACACAAGTGACGTCCAAAACTTTGCGCCTTACTAAGATGAACTATGCTACTCAACTCTTCCACTAAAACACCATTCAGCAGAAGATTTAACTAGAATATAGACATAACTAAATATAAACGTATTTATATATATATATATATATATATATATATATATATATATATATATATATATATATATATATATATATATATATATATATATATATATATATATATATATATATATATATATATATATATATATATATATATATATATATATATATATATATATATATATAATATATATATATATATATATATAATATATATATATATATATATATATATATATATATATATATATATATATATATATATATATATATATATATATATATATATATATATATATATATATAATTAATAGTTAATATACGAACTCAAATAAAAATACACATTTGTTTAATTCTTTAGTTATTTTCGAAGTAAAGGTGGAACCTAGCCTCTTTGACCTTCTTGCATTCGGTTCATTAACGTTCAATTATATAACATTTGGGCAGAGGTCAACTATATTGGATGAATTGAACTTTACTCTGTCAGATATTAGTAAATTGTCGCAGAGTTCAGCCCAAATTCACCAGTGTCCCGATTCAAACCTATATTCTTGAATAAGATTTTCTTTATTTCAAGAGTTTCACGAAAATTTTGCTTTCAATCCCGGTCCTTCTTCTTTTTGAAAAAGTCTGGTTAGTTATCCGCTCTGGATACATGTTACTTATTAGTATTTTTCTTAGAAAAGACAACACCTCCTCAAAAAATTTTGGAGAGCAAATACTAAAGATCCGGTCAGTTAAAAAAATGATCAAATTAATTTTTACTTGGCGAGCGTGACCGGAACTATAAAACAAAAATCTATTGTTATTTGCAAATTTTCAAATCCAGACTATTTTTTTAAGAAGAACATCAAGAAAAGGAAGTTTCCCATTCTCTTCTAATTCGACAGTAAACTTTAAATCCCCCCCCCCAAAAAAAAAAAATTAAGATGTTCCAAAATCCTTTTAATTCCTCCTCCACATATTCCCATACTAAAATAATGACATCAATATACCGGCCCCAAAAAATATGTTTTAAAAAGTATGAATCTAACGCAATTGTTTCAATATCTTCCACTAAAATATTTGCTAATAATGGAGATAAAGGGGTCCCCATAGGTCAACCATTTAATTTTTTCGAAATGCTCCCCTCTGAATTGGAAAATATAAGATAACTTGTTGCACAACCTTGATAAATACATTATTACGGAAACTTCCAAATCTGTTTTGCCACTAATCAAGTCCAAATTTCTGAACCGCTTTCTTTCTAGAAGACTTTCGGCTGCTTATACATCAATATTTGTGTACATTGATATAATGTCGAAGCATGAAAGCAAAGAACTTGAAGAAATTTCTAATTTTTCAGTTTTTCAACCAAATTCAAAGAATTCATAATGTACAAAATTTGAGGAGACAAAAGTGGTTTACAGATTGACACTAACAACTTCCTCAAAACACTTGTTGGTGACCTTGCACTTGACACAATTGGTCGTAATGGTAGGTTAGGCTTATGAATTTTGGGAAGTCCATGTAACTTATGACACAAGGAACTGCGTGGCAGGCATTTGTAATAAAGTTGAGGTGTAAATTTCCTTTCATACTTTAAACGCTTTAATTCGTTCTTAAAATTATTTGTAACAGAGCCTGTTTGATTATACGATAGCTTCTTGTATGTTTTTTTTCATCATTTAGTAAACTTCTTAATTTAAACTGGAATTTCCTAGTATGACCATCAAAGATATAAGAATTTTAAAAAACTTGGAAAAGGATGGATTAATTACAATTACAAAAGCAGATGAGAGTAACACTTTAGTTGTCAAGACTACTGAGGACTGCGAATCAAAATTAAGAAGTTTACTAAACGATGAAAATAGTTCTTTTAGTCAATTAAATAAAAAAAAACAAGTTTTTTAAACTGAAAGTAAGGAGCGACATTAAAACTTAAAACGAACAGAAATTATTCCGTATATGAAAGGGGCTGTCCCCTCCTCAACACTTCGTTCTTTACGCTAAAGTTTTTTATTGTTTTAAAAAATAAAGTTGTGAGACAGAGTCAAACTTTAGCGTAAAGAGCGAGGCGTTGAGGAGGGAATAGTCCCTTTCATATACGGAATAATTTCTGTTCGTTTTAAGTTTTAATGTCGCTCCTTACTTTCAGTTTAAAAAACTTGTTTTTTATTTAATTTCTGATCGTTTTTTAGTTAATGCAGCTTTTATTTGCATAAAAATTTTACTTTTCTTTTGCTAAATGGATGTCTTTACAAATTAACTTACGTAACTAACTTCTATATTCGTATATTTTTCTTCTGGCAAAAAATACAAAGTTGCAGATTTTTGCAGATATGAGCTTGAAACCTATGTAATAGGGTTTTCTGATACGCTGAATTCTGACGGTGTGATTTTCATTAAAATTCTTTCACTTGTAGGGGATGTTTTCCCCCTCTTTAAAAAATCGAGTAAATTTTCTCAGGCCTGTAGCCTTTGATGAGTAATACTAAACTTAATAAAATTTATATATTTAGGATCAGCATTATAAACACATTCTTTTGATACATTTATTGACATCAAAATTCCGTTTTTAAAAGTTTCGATTACTATTGAGCCGTATCGCTTGTTTTTTTATTGTTTTTTTATTACGTATATGTTATTACGTATATGAAGGGGTTCTCCCCATAGTCAATACCACGCTCTTTACGCTAAAAGTTAAAAAAAATTTGATTCACAAACCCCTGAATCACAAAGGCCGTTTAATTAGAATAGATAGCTCTTTTGAAATCAATAAGAAAAACTGTCGCGTAACGCGCGTGTTTTTGACTTGGGGGACAACCCCCTCAAATACGTTATAATTTCTGTTGGTTTTAAGTTCTAATATTCCTTCTTACATTTCAGTTGAAAAAACTTTTTTTTTTTATTTAATTTCTGCTCGTCTAATGATCGATTTAATTTATAATGATTGGAAATCCGGCGCCCCCTTCATCGAAATGTCTCTTACCCCAAATAAACATCCTCCACGTAAATATTCTCCAGAGTAACCCCCCCCTCTAGCCCCCCCCCCCCCCCCAGAAAAAATCCTTCCTGAAAATGGTTGTATACTTCCCAATAGCCAATAAATAATGCTGGCAAGTCCGGCGCCCCCTTCATGGCAATTTCCCTTCCCCCATGAAAACTTCCCTCATGAACAGATCCTCCAACATAGCCACCGACCCACCCTTCCCTCCCACTACCAGAAAAAAACCTCCTGAAAACTTCTGTATACTTCCCAATAACCAATACTATATGTTAACATTGGGTAAAGTTCATAACTTTTAGCCCTCCCTCTGGGAACTTCGGGGGATTAAGTCTCCCTAAAAGACATAGTTATGATATTTTCGACCATGCTGAACAAAATGGCTATCTCAAAATTTTGATCGGGTGACTTTTGGAAAAAAATAAGCGTGGGAGGGGGCCTAGTTGCCCTCCATTTTTTTTGGTCACTTAAAAAGCTAGAACTTTTAATTTCCGTTCCAATGAGCCCTCCCACGATATTCTAGGACAACTGGGTCGATACGATCACCCCTGGGGAAAAAACAAATAACCACGCATCCGTGATCTTTCTTCTGGCAAAAAATGTAAAATTCCACATTTTTGTAGATAGGAGCTTGAAAACTCTACGGTAGAGTTCTCGGATACGCTGAATATGATGGTATGATTTTAATTAGGGTTATATAGCTTTTAGAGGGTCTTTCCCTCTTTTTTTTAAAATTAGCCAAATTTTCTCAGGCAATTAACTTTTTATGTGTAGCACTAAACTTGATGAAAGATATATATTTGAAATCAGCATTGAAATATAATTTTTTTGATGTATCTATTGGTGTCAAAAACCCGTTTTCTAGAGTTTAGTTTACCATTGAGCTGGGTCGCTCCTTACTTACAGTTCGTTACCACGAACTGTTTGATTTACTTGTTTAAGGAGGAATGGTATGCAGCATCTTAGTATGGGCTATGATCCAATAAGCAACATAACTATCTTTTGAACAACCCTTGGCCAATTTTGCCCACTTTTAGGCTAACATTAATATTTAGCGGGTCTAAACATCAGTAACTGGCTCTTTGTTGTGGCGTGACCTCTTTTAATGAGAGCCTTCTCGATATTCTAGGACCACTGCTCTGATGCGACCACCCCAGAAAAAAAGACAAACATCGGTGAGCATTTTTTCGGAAAAATTCGAAATTCTGTATTTTTACAAATAGGGACTCGAAACCTTTGCTTCAGAGCTTTTGTTAAGCGGAATTTTATGATAAAACTTTCCCCATGATCTCTTCCCATTTTAAAGAAAGTTAAGCAATTTTTTCAGGCTCGACATTTTTAAACGGTAGCTGGAAAAGTCAACAATTTTAAATATTTGGTACCACTATGGAAAGTAAATTCTTTTGATGAATATATAAAGATAACTTTTTTTCTTTTAGAGTTTTGGTTACCATCAGCCCAAGGCTCTTTAGCCACCGATTCTTTACACGAACTATTAGATGAGAAATTGTTCATAATTTTGAGAAATTACCCCTAGGTTTACAACGGGCACGCTACCTTTGGGTGTTTACTTGTTTTATAATCGAAACTTTCTTGTTAAAGAAGCTACTTTAAAAATTGAAGGAGTTAGAAATAGGAGGTTAGAGTAGGCCCTGTTGCCCTCCAATCACCGTTGGCACCTAAAAAGGGAACTAGAAATTTCTGTTACAATAAGACTCCTGGCAAATTTCCATGGCCACTGGATCCATGCCGGCACTGTTGGTAAAAAAGTACCCGTATAAATGGAAAACGGTTTTTTATGTGAAGAAAGTAAGGGGTTTCGTTATCTATGAGGGATGTTCGGTCATCTAAAATTCGATGATGCAACTTTCAGCAAGACTAGATACTTTTTGGGTGGTATATTCCCCCTTTATCTGATAATAGTCAAATTAATTTAGCTAATAATTTTGGACGTGTACCACTAAACTGAAAACTGACACTATTTTTTAAATCACAATAAATCCTTTCGACTTTTGCTTACAATTGGCTGATTTTGTTCAATTTCTCTAAAGCCTAAGAATTCTGTTGTGATTAATATTCAATCGAATATTCTTAATTGGCACTCAAAGGATAGAAATTTCTAAGCTGATATAAATTCTATTCTGGACCTATTCAACACACTGTTATTCATTAATATTAAAATTGCCCAACATTCTATTTCAGATTCACAGTTATTTTTGATTCATGCAAATGGTCTTCCTCATTCATTTGAAAGTTTAAATGAAATGACTGGTCTGTTTGCGGATCAGACTTCACTAACAGTTGCTGCAAAGCCTTAAGTTGATCTTCATAATAAATTCATTATTGTCAGTGGCAAAGTTATAATTTGTCCAAGGCCAATAATTTAGTTGCTATTCAGAGTACAAGAATACAATTCAGTTCTAATAAAAGTCAAGTCCACTCTTTGTTTTAAATATCACATCCTGAATATAAGACTCTCAGTTAAACACTCTCAGTTAAACACTTGATTGATCCATTTTATGAAATAAATTGATTCTTTTTATAAGTAATGAAAATATCATATATTTTGATAATTGATTTCCATATCAATTATTGTTATCAATAATAAACAGCAATGTTTAACAGCCTAATGCTTACTGTTAATAACGATTACGCGATTAATTTTACTAAACAATATTCAATAAAAATAACAACAAAATTCAATAACAAATATATACAGATATTAACTAAAAACTAGCAATAATATTTCAGCATATATTAACAATAACCTTCAAATATTTAAATAACATTTTCAATAACATTTTTAATAAGATATTAACGTTTTTAATAGTTTAAAATTACTAAAACATTTTAAAAACAATTTGTTTAACTTTTTATTAAAGCATTTTAATAACATTTTTAATAAACTATTTAAGTATCAAAAATGAAAAATAACAAATATTAACAAAATAACAAAGAAAAAGAAAAGAAATTCTCATTATTAGCTCTGAGGCGGGAAATTGCGATAAAATAGGAAGAACGAACAGGTTTTGAGCCAAACAATTTTAAGAAGTAAACTCTCTCTTTCTTGGTAACTATTAAATAAAAAAAACAAGTTTTTTAAACTGAAAGTAAGGAGCGACATTAAAACATAAAACGAACAGAAATTATTCCGGATATGCAAGGGGCTGTTCCCTCCTCAACGCCTCGCTCTTTACGCTAAATTTTTTTTTTGTTTTAAAAAATAAAGTTGTGAGACAGAGTCAAATTTTAGCGTAAAGAGCGAGGGGTTGAGGAGGGGACAGCCTCTTTCATATAGGGAATAATTTCTGTTCGTTCTAAGTTTTAATGTCGCTCCTTACTTTCAGTTTAAAAAACTTGTTTTTTTTATTTAATTTCTGATCGTTTTTTAGTTAATGCAGCTTTTATTTGCATAAAAATTTTAATTTTCTTTTGCTAAATGGATGTCTTTACAAATTAACTTACGTAACTAACTTCTATATTCGTATATTTTTCTTCTGGCAAAAAATACAAAGTTGCAGATTTTAGCAGATATGAGCTTGAAACCTATGTAATAGGGTTTTCTGATACGCTGAATCTGACGGTGTGATTTTCATTAAAATTCTATCACTTGTAGGGGATGTTTCCCCCTCTTTAAAAAATCGAGTAAATTTTCTCAGGCTCGTAGCCTTTGATGAGTAATACTAAACTTAATAAAATTTGTATATTTAGAATCAGCATTATAAACACATTCTTTTGATACATTTATTGACATCAAAATTCCGTTTTAAAAAGTTTCAATTACTATTGAGCCGTATCGCTTGTTTTTTTATTGTTTTTTTTATTACGTATATGTTATTACGTATATGAGGGGGTTCTTCCCTTAGTCAATACCACGCTCTTTACGTTAAAAGTTAAAGAAAAATTTGATTCACAAACCCATGAATCAAAAAGGCCGTTTAATTAGAATAGATAGATATTTTTAAATCAATAAAAAATACTGTAGCTTAAAGAGCGTGGTTTTGAATTGGGGGAGAACCCCCTCACATACGTTATAATTTCTGTTCGTTTTAAGTTCTAATATTCCTTCTTACATTTCAGTTGAAATGTAATTATTCCGTATATGAAAGGGGCTGTCCCCTCCTCAACGCCTCGCTCTTTACGCTAAATTTTTTCATTTTTTTAAAAAATAAAGTTGTGAGACAGAGTCAAACTTTAGATTAAAGAGCAAGGCGTTGCGGAGGGTACAGCCCCAAACCCCTGAATCACAAAGGCCGTTTAATTAGAATAGATAGCTCTTTTGAAAGCTCTAAAAAAAACTGTAGCGTAAAGAGCGAGGTATTGACTTGGGGGAGAACCCCCTTACATGCGTTATAATTTCTGTTCGTTTTAATTTCTAATATTCCTTCTTACATTTCAGTTGAAATGTAATTTTCCGTATATTAAGGGCTGTCCCCTCCTCAACGCCTCGCTCTTTACGCTAAAGTTTTTTATTGTTTTAAAAAATAAAGTTGTGAGGTAGAGTCAAACTTTAGCGTAAAGAGCGAGGCGTTGAGGAGGGGACAGCCCCTTTCATATACGGAATAATTTCTGTTCGTTTTAAGTTTTAATGTCGCTCCTTACTTTCAGTTTAAAAAACTTGTTTTTTTTTATTTAATTTGTGATCGTTTTTTACCCCTCACATACGTTATAATTTCTGTTCGTTTTAAGTTCTAATATTCCTTCTTACATTTCAGTTGAAAAACTTGTTTTTTTTATTTAATTTCTGATCGTTTTTTAAATAATGCTTTGAAATCCGGCGCCCCCTTCATAGAAATGGCCCTTACCCCAAAGATATATCCTCCACGGAAATATTCTCCAGAGTAACCCCCTCCTCTAGCCCCCCCCCTCAATAAAAAATACTTCCTGAATATTTTTGTATAAGTCCCAAGAAACAATAAAAAATGCTGGCAAGTCCGGCTCCCCCTTCATGGCAATTTCCCTTCCCCCATGAAAACTTCCTTCATGAACAGATCCTCCACCATACCCACCGACCCCCCCCTCCCACCCACGACCAGAAAAAAAACCTCCTGAAAACTTCTGTATACTTCCCAATAACCAATACTATATGTTAACATTGGGTAAAGTTCATAGCTTTTAGCCCTCCCTCTGGGAACTTAAGGGGATTAAGTCATCCTAAAAGACATAGTTATCATATTTTCGACCCTGCTGAACAAAATGGCTATCTAAAAATTTTGATCGGGTGACTTTGGGAAAAAAATTAGCTTGGGAGGGGGCTTAGTTGCCCTCCATTTTTTTTGTCACTTTAAAAGGGCACTAGAACTTTTAATTTCCGTTCCAATGAGCCCTCCCACGATATTCTAGGACCACTGGGTCGATACGATCACCCCTGGAGAAAAAAAAAACAAAACAAATATACACGCATCCGTGATCTTTCTTCTGGCAAAAAATGCAAAATTCCACATTTTTGTAGATAGGATCTTGAAACCTCTACAGTAGGGTTCTCTGATTCGCTGAATATGATGGTGTGATTTTCATTAAGGTTCTATAGCTTTTAAGGGGTCTTTTCCCCTTTTTTGAAAATTAGCCAAATTTTCTCAGGCACGTAACTTTTGATAGGTAGCACTAAACTTGATGAAAGTTATATATTTGAAATCAGCATTAAAATCTGATTCTTTTGATATATCTATTGGTATCAAAAACCCGTTTTCTAGAGTTTCGGTTTCGGTTTCTAGAGTTTCGTTACCACGAACTGTTTGAAACCTATCCAAATCCTCCAAACAATTCACCTCTATTTTTAGATTCAAAATTTTCAAGCCTGGAACCATAGGCAGCGCAATAGCGCTGCATAAGTAAAAAAACAATGATGACACAATGTATTATTTTTGTTTTGTTTTTTGTTTTAGAGCAGGGCACTCCGTATCGAGGGAGTTGTCGTAGAGACTTCAAAAGGGGCTCTTTCGATTGGAAACTGAAAAGGCTAGTGCACCTTCCAATAGTAGAGACTGATTTGAGGGCAAATAACCCCCATCTCACGTCCAATAATTCTCAAAACACATCCAATAAAAATTTTGAGACAGCCATTTTTTCAACGTAGTTGAGATGTCTGGAAATAATGTCTTTGAGGAGGATAACCTCCCACAGCCCTCAGGGCAAGGGTTGTAAGTTATAATCTGGGGGCATATACGGTTTTTAAAGAAAGTACTGTTGTAGAAACTTCAAAAAGGGCTCATTTGATTAAAAATTGGAAGAGCTAGGACCCTTTTTAATAGTCAAAAGTGATAGGAAGGCAACTAGCCCCCCTCTCACGCCCATTATTTCCCCAAGCCCATCCAATTGAAATTTTGAGATAGCCATTTAGTTCAATGTAGCTTAAAGTTCATAAAATTAGGTTCTTTTAGGATGACAACCCCCCTAAACCCTTGCAGCAAGGGTTGTAAGTTATGCCCTGGGGGCATGTAAGGTTTTCATAGAAAATGTTGCTGTGGAAACTTCAAAAAGGACCCATTCGATAGGAAAATGAAAGGGCTAGCGTCCTTTTTCAATAGTTGAAAGTGATTGAAAGGCAACTAGCCCCCCTTTCATGCCCATATATCCAATCAAAATTTGAGATAGCCATATTTTTCAACGTTGCTGAAAGTTCTGGAAATTCTCTCTTTGAAGGATTACAATCTGCCAAATGCCTCAGGGCACGGGCCTTGAGGCCCATTTAACAGTCAAAAGTTATTGGAGAGTATTTACCCCCTCCCCCATCACGACCGCATTTCCCGAAACATATCCAATCAAAATTTTTATATGGCCATTTAGTTCAACGTAGTTTAAAATTTTTGACGTTAGGTCTTTGAGGATGACAACCCCCCTTAAATCCTTAGGGCACGGGTTGCAATGTTATGCCCTGGGGCATATAAGGTTTGTACAGATGGTGTCGTCGCAGAAACTACAAAAAGGACGGATTCAGTTGGAAATGGAAAGGGCTAGTGCCCTTTGTAATAGTCGAAAGTGATTGGAGGGCAAATTACCCCACATCCCCCCCTCACGCCTACCATTTCCCCAAGCACATCCAATCAAAATTTTGAGATAGAAATTTTGTCAAACGTAGTTGAAAGTTCTGGAAATTAGGTCTTTGAGGATGAATACCCCATTCCTCAGAGTAAGAGTTGTAAGTTATGCCCTGGGGGCGAAAAACATTTTTATAGAAAGGGTTTCCATAGAAACTTCAAAAAGAGTTCATTCCATTGGAAATTGAAAAGGCTAGTAACCCTTTTAATAGTAGAGAGATAATCCGCTCACACGTCCACCATTTCCCCAAACACATCCAATCAAAATTATGAGATGGCCATTTTTTTAGTAGTTGAAATTTCTGGAAATTATGTCTTAGAGAATGACAACCTCCCACAGCCCTTAGGTCAAGGACGGTAAGTCATGCCCTGGGGGCATATAAGGTTTTTATAGAAAGTGTTGTTACGGAAACTTTAAAAAAGGCTCATTTGATTGAAAATTGAAAGGGTGAGTGCCCATTTTAATAGTCAAAAGGTATCGGATGGCAACTAACCCCCCTCTCATGTTCATTATTTCCCCAAACACATCCAATCAAAATTTCGAGATAGCCATTTTGTTCAACTTAGTTAAAATTTCTGGAAAATAAGCCTTTGAAGATCACACCCCCCCCCCCCGTCCTAAAAGAAAGATTTGTAAGCTATGCCTGGGGGAATATAAGGTTTTAATAGAAACGGTTTTCATAGAAAGTTCAAAAAGGGTTCATTCGATCGGAAAATGAAAGGGTTAGAGAAACTGAAAGGGCTAGAGCGCTAAAGGAAATAGAAAGTTCTGTGAATTGGGTGTTTGACAACAACCCACAACCCTCAGGGTAAGGGCTGTAAGTTAGTAGTAATGGGTCTATTGATTGAAAAAATTCATGGAATTTCACGAAAATATAGAGTATAGTCTAACCGGTACATTGACTTACCAAGGACAGTGATATATAGGTTTCACCAGTGATTGCGTAATATGTCTTACCTCTCGCCTGATGCATGAATATATAACGCGGTTTAACCAGTACATTAAGTTACCAAGGATAGTCACACCTTACCAGGGTGCATTCAACTATGATTCTATGAGAAATTACATAATAGTGGTATATGCGATGAGGAACGGGTTTCTGAGTCCTCATTCATGTAAGTCAGATTTCTAATTCATAATATATATATGGCCTACATGCCTTTTAGGGTAAGTTCATTATCCGTGTCAAAAACCCGTGCGTCTTGGCTAAATGTTAATCTATTCATTTTTTTTTACTATATAATCGAGTTTCAAATTATAATTTTGTACAGTTTGAAAAGCTAACTTCAAGGATGTATGAAGTTTTCGATTGCGAATTCAATGGCTTGAAGAAGTCATCATGTGGGGTGATTTTTGAATGTGCGTTTCTATTGTAGTCACCACTGGCATATCAACTACAATATGTATGTCACAATAGAGACATGTGGCGCAATACATTATATGTTATAAACAAACTAGGTTTATATGATAGAGTGATACCTCCATTATATGACGAAAGGAAGGATCTATCCATTGTACAAGAGGAAGTTAGAGAGATATGTTTTTTTTGGTGTAACAGCACTGTATGCAAAAGGGAATGTACCCACCAATAAACTTTTAATCGACAAATGCAAATCTGAAATACTTATATTCAACTTGGAAAATTTGAATTGTGAGGTTTTTTCCAGTAAAATACACAACTCGGAGGACGAAGTTCGAGTTTTTAGCACATGGGTGCCGATAAGTATTCCTTCTCGGAATATGTGTATAAGATATCCCAGGAAGAAGAAGAAGAACAACAAAATCCGTGATATAGATTGGGATCACATCAAGTGGATGATGAAGAATGATGAATTTTTATAACACCCATCACCCCCATGACTATCCAACGGTCTTTTTAAAGACCAACAAATCTATAAACACTTCGTAACCATGGTCATATGAATCTTTTCTGTGCCTTGATAGAAAACAAAACATCACATTGTACTAGTCTGAAATAGTTTTTTTTTTGTACCATGTGAAAAAATTCACAAGGGGTTTGATGTAATTAGCGGCTAATCAGATCAACCCTCGGTATTACTTACCAAATCTCCAAAAACTGAATGCTGAAAAATAATTAGGCTCGAAAAGTAGTTTAGTTTTAATGCTGTATCCATATATGTATAGTTTACTAGGTTTTAGAATATTTTTTAAAGTTACAAACAAAAGCTAATCTTCATAAATTAAAGAAAAAGGGGAAACACCCCAGTAGGGGCTGATTTTCATATCTTGAGTTGAAGTACCCTTTTTAAGCATTAGAAGATATCATGCAGCGACAAAGTGTCGTTTACAAGTGGTGTGTGCACCAAAACAAATATTTTCGCCTAAATACAACAAAAAAGGTATCAAGCATAAAGACTATGAGAAAGGCAATCAGCTTAAAATGATAAAGTTTGTACAAAATATTTTATATTCTGTTGCCACGTGACATTTTTCCTATCTGAGTATAAAAGCAGTAAGTTAAAAGTGAAATACTATTATAGGCAATGGTTCGGAAACTTCATTTGGATTTGATTTTGATGTTGGATTCAATAAAAAAACAAGTTTTTTAAACTGAAAGTAAGGAGCGACATTAAAACTTAAAACGAACAGAAATTATTCTGTATATGAAAGGGCTGCCCCCTCCTCAACGCTTCGCTCTTTACGCTAAAGTTTTTATTGTTTTAAAAAAAAAAGTTTTGAGACAGAGTCAAACTTTAGCGTAAGTAACGAGACATTGAGGAGGGGACAGCCCCTTTCATATACGGAATAATTTCTGTTCGTTTTAATCTATTATTATAGAAACTGCAATAGTTTCATGGAAAATATCTTTCAGCGTATTTTAAGTTTAAATGAAGAGTATCAAATGCTAATTCATTTTGATTTCGCTGTTGGATAAAAATTCGTTCATTTTTATAGAAACTGTAATAGTTTCGCGAGAATCATCTTTTGAGGTGTATTGAGTTTAAATGAAAACAATGGTTCGGAAGCTTCATTTGGATTTGATTTTGATGTTGTATTAAATAAAAAAAACTAGTTTTTTAAACTGAAAGTAAGGAGCGACATTAAAACTTAAAACGAACAAAAATTATTCCGTATATGAAAGGGGCTGCCCCCTCCTCATGCTTTCGCTCTTTACGCTAAAGTTTTTATTGTTTTAAAAAACAAAGTTGTGAGACAGAGTAAAACTTTAGCGTAAAGAGCGAGACTTTGAGGAGGGGACAGCCCCTTTCATATACGGAATAATTTCTGTTCGTTTTAATCTATTCTTATAGAAACTGCAATAGTTTCACGGAAAACATCTTTCTGCGTATTTTAAGTTTAAATGAAGAGTATCACATGCTAATTCATTTTGATTTCGCTGTTGGATAAAAATTCGTTCATTTTTATAGAAACTGCAATAGTTTCGCGAGCTCTGCTTCAAATGCGAAACTTAAGTCCAGTTATGGATCGAAAAATAAACTATTTCTATAAAATCCGAGGTAATAAGGGTTATTGGCCATAAACTCTTGTTTTTTGTACGAAAATTATGGAAAATACAATTCTCTGCTTCAAATGTGAAACTTAAGTCCAGTTATGGATCGAAAAATAAATTATTTCTGTAAAATCTGAGCTAATAAGGGTTATTGGCCGTAAACTCTAGTTTTTTTTTTTAGAAAATTATGGAAAATAAAATTCTCTGGTTCAAATGTGAAACTTAAGTCTATTTTTGGATGGAAAAATATAATTATTTCCGTAAAATCTGTGCTATTAAGGGTTTTTGACCATAAACTCTAGTTTTCTGTAAGAAAATTATGGAAAATAAAATTCTCTCGTTCAAATGTGAAACTTAGGTCCATTTTGGATCGAAAAATAAAACTATTTCCGTAAAATCTATGCTAATAAGGGTTTTTGACCGTAAACGCTAGTTTTTTGTGAGAAAATTATGGAAAATACATTTCATTGGATCAAAGGTGAAACTTAAGTCCAGTTATGGATTGAAAAATAAACTATTTCTATAAAATCTGAGCTAATAAGGGTTTTTGACCATAAACTCTAGTTTTTTGTAAGAAAATTATGGAAAATACAATTCTCTGCTTCAAATGTGAAACTTAAGTCCTGTCATGGATCGAAAATAAATTATTTCTGTAAAAATCTGAGCTAATAAGGGTTATTGGCCGTAAACTCTAGTTTTTTTGTAAGAAAATTATGGAAAATAAAATTCTTTGGTTCAAATGTGAAACTTAAGTCTATTTTTGGATCGAAAAATATAACTATTTTCGTAAAATCTGAGCTAATAAGGATTTTTGACCGAAAACTCTAGTTTTCTGTAAGAAAATTACGGAAAATACAATTCTCTCGTTCAAATGTGAAACTTAGGTCCATTTTGGATCGAAAAATAAAACTATTTCCGTAAAATCTATGCTAATAAGGGTTTTTGACCGTAAACGCTAGTTTTTTGTGTAGTCTATTGCATGTAATAAATCAGTATTTTTTACGTAGTGGAACGATAAACATATAAGTCATATCTTAAAAAAAGTGAAGATGGCGCATTTTAATAAAGTGTGTTCACATGCCAATGTTATTGTAGCATTGAATGCCGACGAGGAGAAGTATTTAAACCATGAAACAAGTACAAGTTGTAGCACTATTGGAAATGTATGCATGCATTGTCATGACAGTAAGGAATGAAATTTCTTTGGAATACCGAAGAAATTCAACTCTTATGTTGGTGGTTATGCGAGATTGAGATCTCCAGAGATGATTGCACTCAAAGAGAACGCCAACATAAAAATAATCGTTGATGATAGAGGACAACTCCTTGCTACTGTTGCAGGTAACACATTACCTACTGATACAACCAATCGTAACCTTTCGGGTATTATCATTCAACGGAAGGTCAATAAAAGAAAGGCCTACTAATATCGTAAACCATATCTTGTCTACGTGCCGAAACTGTTACTTGTGTAAAAATAATGTGATAATAGACAGTGAAATTGCCAGAAAAATAAAAATGGCATTGTCAGAGAATATCACTATGGAATATAAAGAGGAATCGATGAAAAACAAAGCAGTAAACAAACGTTACTGACATTGATCAAACAGTCAATGAACCAAATAATACCAAAGACGAAAAGCATATTGAGCCTGTTGATGAGACACCAGTAAAAATTGTGTATGACTCTAAATGGAATAATGATTATTCTACTGATTACGAACTAAGAGAAGACAATAGCGCAGTTGCTATTCAGTCTCTGACCTGTTAAGACATATTTATTCTTTAAAAGGATTAAATCCCAGTTTTTGAACAAGTGTGAATTAAAAGGATTATATTCGGACTTAATTAAAGACTAAACGCCATTTTATCCTAAACCCAAAAAACGACAAGGCGAGTAGGCCCCGATTGTTGCTGCAGGACAACGTCAAACTGTTTGATATGCAAAGACTGTGAATCATTTTTTCGCGAACAATGGTGCTGGAATTGAATGTTTCCAATGGACTAAAAGTTGTCTGTGCCTAGATTGTTCTGTGAAAAAGTATAGTTTAAACAAGGATAGTCCAATAAAGTTAATCACTTTTGCTGATACTTGTTCCAGTCAACCCCAGCCTCTCCCAATTACTCCTCCTCGTCGTCTCTCTGGCAATGACCTGGCGAACATTGTGATGGAAATTCGATCGCCCCCTCTAGCTCCAAACCTTCCAAGTAATAATGACCACCTCGAAGCCAACAAATCTAATGCCTCCTGCCAGACGGAAACTACGACTTGTGACAATTGTCGTTCTAATCCTCTATCAGACTTGTCACTTCTTTCCCTTATAGCAATGAGAGATAAATTAGAAATAATAAGCAAGGAAATATCTGCAATCATAGACCTTAGTTCACGTCTAAATGAAATCCCTCCAAAGTCGTCTGATGTTAATGAGGAGCAAAATCAGGAAATTATCATTAACAAATCCCACCCAGATAAATATGCAATTGTTTCCTGTGACAAAGAAGTGATGAACAAACTTGTATTTTTCAAAAGTTCAGTTACCTTGGGGATAACATAATTAAGATTTCATCTGACCTGGAGAACATGAAGTTGAATACTAATGAATGCAAACTAAAGGTCAAGTCAATCAAGATAAGTGGTCATGAACTGACTACACATAAGGGTGTATGCAAATTTGCCTGGAATGATATTTGCAAAAAAGGCAAAAAATGTAAATATCTGCATGTTTGCAAGAGTTTTAATTTTGGGGGTGAGTGTAAAGTTCTGACTGCCAACTATTACACCAGAAAGTTTGTTTTAAGTTTGGAAGTGGTCGCTGTTTTGGTTGTGACCAGATTCATTTGAATCATGGCTATGGCGCATTCAAAAAACTTTTTTTAATACCAGAAAGAGTTATCATCAACTGTCAAACTCTCTCCCGTGTATTATCACTATGAATATTGAGCAGCCAAAAAACGAAGTTCGCCACACCAGCCCTCAAAAGCGACAGGAATCCGAATTATCAAAAGCATCGAACAAACCCAATCAGAAGAACTCCATGTTACGTTCCAGCTCCCTCCCGTTTAAATTGCCAAATCAGTCCATCTCCTCAGTCCCGTTATTTACATCAAATGAACCCAAGAACTTACAACAAGTCTACAATAACAAATCAAGAAACCCTGGTTTGATACATTGCTGCTGCTTCTACACATTTCCCAGAATCCTTCTAGCAAATGTAAGGTCACTGGTAAATAAAATAGATGAATTTCAAATTAATCTTGATAAAAACCAGATAGATATTGATTGCCTTACCGAAAAATGGTCTGCAACTGAAGAATTTTGTTCCATTCCAAATTATTTTTACCATTTTAAGCCCAGGATAGACAAAGATGGTATCCCTCTATCTCATGGTGGTGGAGTGGCTTTTTTTGTCGGTCTACCCTCCCTAATCGGGTTCTTTCATTTCCCGAAATAGTGAACAACTCCAAAACCGAAATTCTATGGCTATGGACCAGGCCTAAAAACCTCCCAAAAGAAGTGTCTTGCATGATTTTTTGTATTATTTATTACCCTCCGCATAGTGGATTTAAGATGAATCTGACGGCATATCTGCAACTTTATGCTGACAGAATTTGCTGAAAGTATCCTTATGCTGCAATTACATTGTGTGGTGATTTTAATGAGCTAAACCAAAAGTGGCTTAGCTCTGCTCTTAGCCTTGATCAAGTGGTCAAGTCGCCTCCTCGCGGTGATAAAACCCTAGACTTAATTTTTACCAACATTGAAGATTACTACTGTGTCCCCAAAGTGGCCCCTCCATTAGGAGCAAGTGACCATCTATGCATCTTTTGGACCCCCTTATCTCCCTTTCCCCCTAAGCAATTTATCAGTTACTCTTATGGACCCATGACTGACGAGAAGGTTGCCCATTTCAAATTAAAACTTAGTTCCAAATCTTGAGCCAATATTCTATGTCTTACCAGTGGTAATGAAATGGCTTCTAAGTTTTCAGCGGAACTTTTCCAGTTATATTGTGACACCTTTCCAGTGAAAAATGTTACTCGCAAATCTAACTGCAAACCGTGGATAAATAAAAAAATTTTGTACCTAATAAATGAACGAGATAAACTCTTTACGGAAGGATTTTTCCAAGAATCTCGAAAGCTTAGAAACATCGTTGTTAGCCAAATCCTTAAAGCCATAAAGGAGCACGGCGCTCACGGGCTCAATAAGTTACTGTATTCGGACCCTACGAAATTCCACAATAGTGTCCAAGATCTCATGGGAAAGGTCGGTTCAAAGTGTTTCGTACTCGACAGTAATCGTGACCCAGTGGGTGCGGATGTCATAAAAGATCATTTTGCTTCAATTTGTAAAATTCACCCGCCACTCCAGCATATGCCGGCCAACAGTGCAGTGAGTGACATTCCTGTGATTGAAATTCATCAGACTCAACTTAAACTCGAAACTCTTGATACAATTAAGTCAGTATACCCAGGTGATATCCCTACCAAATTGATTGTGGAATGTGCCCAGTATTTAAGTGTACCTCTAACTGCTATTTTTAACCAATGTTTTGTAGATGGTATTTTTCCAGTGTGTTTTAAACGAGCTATTATATCTCCTGTAGCGAAAACTAAGACCCCAAAAGTCCCCTCTGACTTAAGACCAATATCAAAAACCTCCATTTTCTCTAAAATCTTTGAAAGTTTTATTTACCATTTCCTTTTTGACGATATTCATGATAAAATCAACCCAAATCAGTTTGGCTTTAGGCCGAATCATAGCACCACACATTGCTTAATTTATACACTTGATACTATTCTCAAACATCTTGAGTTGAATAGTTCCTACGTTGAGGCTGTTTTTGCTGATATTAGCAAAGCCTTCGATAATTTGGATCATCAGACAGTTATAGATAATGCAAGGGCTTTAGGTGCAAGAGATTTTGTTTTACGTATGTTAGCTAGCTTTTTGTCTGGTCGTGAGCATTGTGTAGTCCTCCCTAACGGGGATTCATCAGGTTTTCCTCGATTTCCTGTGAAGCACCTCAAGGGACTAAGTTAGGTCCTTTAGCTTTTTTAATAGTTTTTAATAATGTTTTACCAAGTTTTGACAACTCTTTTAAATTTGCGGATGATTTGACATTACTGAACTTTTGTCAAACATCTAATACTTTGAATGTTAGACTCGATTCACTAATTAATAATTTAAAGAATGATCTTGACAATGTTAAACTCAACTTAAGCATACACAAAAGCAGTTTCATGTTATTTTCTTTTTAAAAATATACCCCCTATCAATAATTACCTTTGCATACCAAATTTAAATACTGTTAAACTGCTTGGTGTGCAGTTGGACAACGACCTTAAATGGAATTCCCACATTTCCCACTTATTTAAGTCAGGTTGTTTTCTCCTTAAATCTTTCGCTCTTCTCAAACGTTTCTCTATATCAATCCAAAACCTTAAAATAATTTATTGTTCTTATATAAGACCCTTTCTGGAATATGCTTGCCCTGTCTGGCACCCTGGGTTGACTAAAGACCAATGTTCCAAAATTGAAAGTATTCAAAAAAGAGCAGTAAAAATTATTCTGGGGAAGGCCTATACTACATATAATGAAGGTTTGGCTAGACTTGAACTTATTACATTGGAATCACGACGTCACATCCTTACCATGAACTTTGGTCTCAAGTGCCTTAATTCTGACTATCATCGACGTTTTCTCCCTCCCTTTAAAGAAAATCCCTTAGAGCTCCAAATACCCAACTGGACCTGTATCCCCAAATGTTGACCATGAGATACAAAAACTCTTTTGTCCCCTATTTTGTTTCCTATTTTAATAATTGATATAACTTTTCCCCTGACATCTGTTTTATTATTGATTCAATTTTTTGTTTTATGCTTATCACATAACATTTGTTTTGTTATGGTAATTTTGACGTGCTTATGCTAGCTTTTGTGCTATTTTAGCCAATAAATCATATTCTATTCTATTCTATATCAAGAGAGAACATGGTGAACTATTTTATGGAGCAGATTCAAAATGTCCAAAGTTAATCATTGATATTAATAATGTTTCATAATATATTTTTGTATTAATATTCTACATAGCATTATTCCATTAAAAATATATTATGCATTACATTTTTATGTGTTCATTATTTTTAGAGTATGCTAACATATCAAACGTTTAGAATGTCTATCAAAACATCAGAGATTTAAGAAAAGGAATTTGCATACGTCATATATCGGATAGATAGGTTAACATAGAGATAATCTGAGTATAAGAATGAATAATTTCTCTATCAATATCTATTGACAGATACTTGGGATAGCATTGACAAAATCAAAGTATCAGAGTGAATAAATTCTTCATCAATGTCTTTTGGGACATAGGTTTGATAACACTGACATAATTTAAGTATCGAATTGAACAAATTCTTTATTAACATTCTTTATCGATATCATATGTCGAATACGTCGGATAACATTGACAAAACCTTTCAATTAGAAAGAGTAAATTCTCTATCATCATCCGTTGTCGCATCTGTCATTATGAAAAACTCTTTATTGTTTTCACCTATTGGATACACAATACGGAAATTTCATTCAAGAAATTATGAAGAAATTGTAAATAGGTAGCAAACTCTTTCTTGAAGTCACTTCTTGTATACACAATGCTGATATTTCATTCAAGAAATTACGAACAAATTGTAAGTAAGTAACAATGTGTCTGTGTGTGTGTGCAAGGCAGAGCAATTTCCTCACAAATTCCACTACTTAATGCCCCCCTCCGGCCAGCAGCAGCGACCGCATAGCTTTATTTCATTTTTAAGGTTAATTTAGACGAGGTTACGTGCGCGCGCAAGAGGTGAATTCAAGAAATAGTTTGTTACTTACTTACTTACAATTTTTTCATAATGACAGAAAATACCAGAAAGAATACTTTTCGTCTTTGGTATTATTTGGTTGATTGACTGTTTGATCAATGTCAGTAACGTTTGTTGGTGCTTTGTTTTTCATCGATTCATCTTTATATTCCATAGTGATATTTTCTGACAATGCCATTTTTATTTTTCTGGCAATTTCACTGTCTATTATCACATTATTTTTACACAGGTAACAGTTTCGGCATGTAGACATGATACGGTTTACGATATTAGTAGAAGAGTAGGCCTTACTTTTATTGACCTTCCGTTGAATGCTAATACCCGAAAGCTGACGATTGGATGTATCAGTAGGTAATGTGTTACCTGCAACAGTAGCAAGGAGTTGTCCTCTATCATCAACGATTATTTTTATGTCGGCATTCTCTTTAAGTACAATCATCTCTGGAGATCTCAATCTCGCATAACCACCAAGATATGAGTTGAATTTTTTCGGTATTCCAAAAAAATTTAATTCCTTACTGTCATGACAATGCATGCATACATTTCCAATAGTGCTATCACTTGTACTTGTTTCATAGTTTAAATACTTCTCCTTGTCGGCATTCAATGCTACAATTACATTGGCATGTGAACAAACTTTATTAAAATGCTCCATCTTCACTTTTTTTAAGATATGACTTTTGTGTTTATCGTTCCAATACGTAAAAAATACTGATTTAATACATGCAATAGACTAGGTAGTGTCAATAACCGGACATAGAATACCAGTGGGTAAGCCAAATCGTGTCTCTGACCAATCATAGAGTACAATTGTTAGAGCCGTAAGCATATTTTGTCATTTTATGATACTTACAAAAAAAATAAATAAAGTTGAATAATTTCGAAGTTTAACAAAAAAGTTTGTTTTTAAGAAAAAATATTGAATTAAAACCATCAGTCCTCATCATTATGAGTATCCAAAACTGGACTTCAGTTTCACATTTGAAGCAGAGAATTGTATTTTCCATAATTTTCTTACAAAAACAAGAGTTTACGGCCAATAACCCTTATTAGCTCAGATTTTACAGAAATAGTTTATTTTTCGATCCATAACTGGACTTAAGTTTCACCTTTGAACCAGAGAATTGTATTTTCCATAATTTTCTTACAAAAAACTAGAGTTTACGGTCGAAACCCTTATTAGCTCATATTTTACAGAAACAGTTTATTTTTCGATCCATAACTGGACTTAAGTTTCACATTTGAATCAGAGAATTGTATTTTCCATAATTTTCTTACCAAAAAACTAGAATTTACGGCTAATAACCATTATTATCTCAGATTTTACAGAAATAGTTTATTTTTCAATCCATAACTGGACTTCAGTTTCACATTTGAACCAGAGAATTGCATTTTTCATAATTTTCTTACAAAAAACTAGAGTTTACGGTCAAAAACCCTTATTAGCTCAGATTTTATAGAAATAGTTTGTTTTTCGATCCATAACTGGACTTAAGTTTCACCTATGAGCCAACGAATTGTATTTTCTATAATTTTCTTACAAAAAACTAGAGTTTACGGTCAAAACCCTTATTAGCTTAGATTTTACGGAAATAGTTTTATTTTTCGATCCAAAATGGACCTAAGTTTCACATTTGAACGAGAGAATTGTATTTTCCATAATTTTCTTACAGGAAACTAGAGTTTACGGTCAAAAACCCTTATTAGCTCAGATTTTACGGAAATAGTTATATTTTTCGATCCAAAAATAGACTTAAGTTTCACATTTGAACCAGAGAATTTTATTTTCCATAATTTTCTTACAAAAAAAAACTAGAGTTTACGGGCAATAGCCCTTATTAGCTCATATTTTACAGAAACAGTTTATTTTTCGATCCATAACTGGACTTAAGTTTCACATTTGAAGCAGAGAATTGCATTTTCCATAATTTTCTTACAAAAAACTAGAGTTTACGGTCAAAAACCCTTATTAGCTCAGATTTTACGGAAATAGTTTTATTTTTCGATCCAAAATGGACCTAAGTTTCACATTTGAACGAGAGAATTTTATTTTCCATAATTTTCTTACAGAAAACTAGAGTTTACGGTCAAAAACCCTTAATAGCACAGATTTTACGGAAATAATTATATTTTTCGATCCAAAAATAGACTTAAGTTTCACATTTGAACCAGAGAATTGTATTTTCCATAATTTTCTTACAAAAAAAAACTAGAGTTTACGGCCAATAACCCTTATTAGCTCAGATTTTACAGAAATGATTTATTTTTCGATCCATAACTGGACTTAGGTTTCACATTTGAAGCAGAGAATTGTATTTTCAATAATTTTCTTACAAAAAAAAACAAGACTTTACGGCCAATAACCCTTATTAACTCAGATTTTACAGAAATAGCTTATTTTTCGATCCATAACTGGACTTAAGTTTCGCATTTGAAGCAGAGCTCGCGAAACTATTGCAGTTTCTATAAAAATGAACGAATTTTTATCCAACAGCGAAATCAAAATGAATTAGCATGTGATACTCTTCATTTAAATTTAAAATACGCTGAAAGATGTTTTCCGTGAAACTATTGCAGTTTCTATAAGAATAGATTAAAACGAACAGAAATTATTCCGTATATGAAAGGGGCTGTCCCCTCCTCAAAGTCTCGCTCTTTACGCTAAAGTTTTACTCTGTCTCACAACTTTGTTTTTTAAAACAATAAAAACTTTAGCGTAAAGAGCGAAAGCATGAGGAGGGGGCAGCCCCTTTCATATACGGAATAATTTTTGTTCGTTTTAAGTTTTAATGTCGCTCCTTACTTTCAGTTAAAAAAACTTTTTTTTTATTTAATCCAACATCAAAATCAAATCCAAATGAAGCTTCCGAACCATTGTTTTCATTTAAACTCAATACACCTCAAAAGATGATTCTCGCGAAACTATTGCAGTTTCTATAAAAAATGAACGAATTTTTATCCAACAGCGAAATCAAAATGAATTAGCATTTGATACTCTTCAATTTAAAACTCTTCAATTTAAAATAATACACTTGATGGATTGTTTTGTCTTTCAGATTAGCATAAAAAAACAATTCTTTTGATGTATTGATTGCTATAAACACTCTGCTTTAGAATGTTGATTACTATTGGCATGAGTTGCTCCTTACTCTCAGCTAGTTACCACGAACTGTTTGATTTACGAATTGTCAAGTCGAAATCTAGATTGAAAATTTTAAATAGAGTGTTAAGCAGTTCGTTACCACCAACTGTAAGTAAGGAGCGACCCGGCTCAATGGCAACCAAAACTCTTGAAAACGGGATTTTGATACCAATAGATATATCAAAGAAATTATATTTTAATTCTGATTTCAAATGTATAAGTTTCATCAAGTTTAGTCCTACCCATCAAAAGCTACGCGCCTGAGAAAATTTGGCTGATTTTCCAAAAAAGGAGGAAAGACCCCCTAAAAGCTATAGAACCTTAATCAAAATCACACCATCATATTCAGCGTATCGGAGAACCCTACTGTAGAGGTTTGAAGCTAATATCTTCAAAAATGTGGAATTTTGCATTTTATTGTCTGAAGAAATATCACGGATGTGTGTTTATTTGTTTTTTTGTTTTTTTTTTTTTTACAGGGGTGATCGTATCGACCCAGTGGCCTAGAATATTTTTACAGGGCTCATTGTAACGGAAATTAAAAGTTCTAATGCCCTTTTTAAGTGACCAAAAAAATGAAGGGGAATTAGGCCCCCTCCCACGCTCATTTTTTCCCAAAGTCAATTGATCAAAATTTTGAGATTGCCATTTTGTTCAGCATGATGGAAAATATGATAAATATGTCTTTTAGGATGACTTAACCCCCCGAAGTCCCGGTGGGGGGGGGGCTGAAAGTTATGAGTTTTAGCCAATGTTAACGTATAGTGTTGGTTATTGGGAAGTATACAGGCGTTTTCAGGTTTTTTTCTGGTATTTGTGGGGGTGAGCGGGTCGGGGGTTATGTGAGAAGATCTTTCCATGAAGAAAGTTTCCGTGGGGAAGGGGCTTTACTATGAAAGGGTGCCGGATTTCCCAGGATTAATTTAAAAAAAGATCAGAAATTAAATTAAAACACAACAACAATTTTTCAACTGAAAGTGAGGAGCAACATAAAAACATAAAACGAACAGAAATTATTACGTATATAATTGGGTTCACCCCCTAGTCAATACCTTGCTCTTTAAGCCAAAGATTTTTTAGAACTTTCATAAGAGCTATTTATTCTAATTATCGGCCTTTGTGATTAAGGGGTTATTTTTAAAGAATTTGAACAAAATTTGAACTTTAGCTTCGTTACGTAAGTTAATGCTTCAGCTACGTATATTTATTACTAATAAAAACGTTCGTAAATAAAATAAAAGAAGTTTCGAGAAAGCCATTTAACCAAATAAAAGTAAAATTAATATACACATTTTGTTTTAATTATTCATGTACGGTGAGCCAAAATCAAAACCTGCATTAATTCAAAAACGTTCAAAAATGAAATAAAAAAAACAAGTTTTTTTAACTAAAAGTAAGGAACGACGTTAAAACTTAAAACAAACATAAACTAGTCAGTATATGACAGGGACTGTCCCCTCCTCAATGCCTCGTCTGTATGGTGAAGTTTGACTTTCTTACAACTCTATTTTTTTAAACAATAAAAAATATTAGCGTAAAGAGCGAGGCGTTGAGGAGGGGACAGTTCCCCTCCTTAACGCCTCGCTCCCCTCCAGTTTTAAGTTTTAACGTCATTCCTAAATTTCAGTGAAAAAAAATTGTTTTTTTTATTTAGTCACACACAAATATTCATAGAGTTTAAACTAAAAGGGCATATAAACGAATACCATATATGATTTGATCAAGATCTAACACCAATATCATTGAATTTTGTTGGCAAATAAATATTTATCAACTAAACAGATAGTCACCTGATAAAGCATGCAAGATTTAGAATTCTACACATCAATCTACAATGGTAGTTGTATCCTAAATGAGGATTTGCATGTCGGTTCCCTGCAGTGCCTACCACACTCAAGCTTCTTAGGTAGGGTTGTCAACACTTGTAACTTTCTAGATTTACTTGTTGATATGTTGAATTCTGTCTGATCATTGCTGTCGCTTAAATAAGACAACGTAAAATTGAATTTACTTAAAAATCTTTTAATTTTCCTCTCCAGAGTATTTGTATGCAGTAGTTGATGGCTGAAGAGGTTGATTAGTTTTCAACTGAGTCTGCACTGCATTATTTCGCCTGAAGCGGGGCTCCCACGACCTCAATAAAGTTAATAAAGCTCTCCGTAAAGTTAATAAACCGTTTTCCTTGCATAACTTTGTTGACTCTATACTGTCGGAAAAAATTTGAAATTTATTTAACCTTTTCAAGAAAGTCAGCAAAGTTCAACCAATAGCAGAAGACCTGTGGAAAATTTCAAATAAACAAAATACAAATTAGTGTCTACGAATATAATCGTGTATACTGGTTTAAATATTTTGCCTGGTGAAAGAAACAAAAAATATTTTTATTTACTATTAAAGGGAAAACATGCTTAAAAAGATGGTTTTTTTCAGCTCCATGTCTGAGTATTTCAGTTACTTTCCATGAAAAACTGCTGTTAAGTCAAAAAGATGAAATCCTCGTGTGAGCGGGACAAACTTTATGGTTTATACATTCATGACAAACGTTATTAACTTTAATGACGCCGTGGGAGCCCTTCATAAGACTGAATTATGTAAGACTGTAAAATACACTATAAGACTATATTTTGTTGACTGAGGAGTGTGTTTTTAAAAGGGAAAAAAGAATATTTTCCACTTCATCCCGAACATAAATCTAATGGTCTAAAATCTAATAATGACTAAAGAAGGCCCATACTTCCAATCTCCCATAAGACATGCTTATTCCCTGTATAAAATCTAATTCCTTAGAAAAACTAGAGTACCTCCTTAGAATATACTCTTGTATATTGTACTCTTGTACTCTTGTATAAGAATATACTCTTGTATATTCTTTGGAGTTTGGTAAGTTGCAGAAGACTACTCAGCATGAATTCGAATGAATTACAAATGCATTCGTAATAACTATTACGAATTCATATTCTATTCCAAAGTATTCAAGTTTTTACATATAAAATATAAGTTTTTAATATTTTTTAAAATATAATTATTAAAAACTATTAAAAACTGTAAAAAACTAAAATAAAAAACTATAAAAAAGTATAATATTAAAAACTATAAAATATGAGTTTTTAATATTTTTAGTGTAATATAAGTTTTTACATATACTCTTGTATATTCTTTGGAGTTTGGTAAGTTGCAGAAAAGGCTTTGATTGTTTTAAGTCTATTGATGGGGAATGCTGGTAATTGTATTGTCATTTTCTTATTTGGGCACATTACTTCAATGTTATATATTATTGCAATATTTTTTTTATCAAGCTTCACGAATTGTATTCCTTCTTTTGTTTTTCAATGACAAGTGCATCACAAGGAATACCTTTTATGTGTGGTTCATTGCTCTTTCTGGTTGTTTTTGTTATGTGACTCAACGGTTCTAACTGTTTTATGATTCAGCGGGTACAACAGCTATAACAGTTGTGGTACGTTTATTAAGGGTAAAGCCTAAGCAATTTTTTTTAGTTTTGAGTTAATAATAGCTGAACTGATGCTAAATAGAAAGTGACTCAGCGTTCTAAAGAAAAATCCAATATTTATATGTATAGTCTAATCTGCATTCTTATGGTATCCAAGCCATATTAAATTCTATAGCCTAATTTGTGTTTTTAGGGTTCAAAAATTCTTTTGCGAAAATTTTAAGTATCTAGCTTAAATAATTTACTCACAAATTATTGGACAATCATTATCAACGCTCCTGTTATCTGAAGACAGCAAATTTAATAAAACTAAAAAAAAACTGATTCTTCATGGCATAAGGACGTCTATCTACGTTAAATACTATTTTATGAAAAAAAAAAACAATGTTCTTAGAAACCTACTGTTACAAAATGGCTGAAAAATAACTACTGAATAACAATAAAATGAAGTCAGTCTGTTAGTTATGTAAAGACAATAGAATTCAAATCTTAGTTAATCTAATAGTGGCCCCAGTATCGTGAACTATTCTCTTCGACTGTTATACAGAATAGCTGCCACAGAAAATTTAAAAACAATTGTTTTTTACAGTTGAAAAATATGCTTAATTCATTGAAATGTGTTTTTATGTACTCACAAAGGTCAAAAACGCCAGGATCAAAATCAAGATCTACAGTAATCCCATTAAAAATTCGTTAACCTAATAGTGGCCCCAGTATCGTGAACTATCCTCTTCGACTGTTATACAGAGTGGCTGCCACAAAAAATTAAAAACAAGACAGTTGAAAAATATGCTTAATTCATTGAAATGTGTTTTTATGTACTCACAAAGGTCAAAAACGCCAGGGTCAAAAACAAGGTCTACAGTAATCCCATTAAAAATATGAGCTCCATAAAAGATTTTCTTGTTAGATTCACCGATTACCTTTTTTAAAAGGGAAAAAAGAATATTTTCCACTTCATCCCGAACATAAATCTAATGGTCTAAAATCTAATAATGACTAAAGAAGGCCCATACTTCCAATCTCCCATAAGACATGCTTATTCCCTGTATAAAATCTAATTCCTTAGAAAAACTAGAGTACCTCCTTAGTAACATCCTTGAGCCACGCAAAATATTCTTCTTATTTGATGTCTAAATTCTATACTAGATTAAGGTAGTTTGGGGGGATAAATTCATCCCACATAGGATTACTTCCATCTTCTCTGTCAGGCAGAATCATCGTAGAAAATAACAAACTTGATACTACTACTACTACTAACAACTCACCGCAGCACCAAGCCGCCTGAAGCCAACACAGCTACGCATGCTCCTCCTCCATACCAATCTATGTAAAGCCTCCCTTTTTACACCCACTCACAAGGTTCCCATTTCCTTTAAATCTTTCTTTATGACGTCCTCCCACCCCATACGAAGACGACCTGCTTTTCCGTTTAACCCTAGACGGTTGGCCGAAAAGAACAATCTTCGGCAATCTGTCATCCTGCATTCGCACAACATCCCCTAGCCACCTCAACCTTTCTTTCATTATAGTCCTAGAGAGCGATATTGAACCACATTTTTCGTATAGCCTATTATTTGAGATACGGTAATTCAGCTGAGTACCCAGAACAATCCTTAGGTAATTTCTCTGGAAAACTCCTAGCAAATCGTCATCCGCTTTTCTGAGCGCCCTTGCTTGAAAGCCATATTTGACCAATGTCATTACTGTAGCTTCTAATATTCTAATCTTGGTTTACAGACTTATCTTCCTATTCTTTCAAACTTTTTTTAACTGTGAGAAAACACCCTGAGCCTTGGCTATTCTACTTTTAACATCTTCACTGCTCCCACCCTCTTTACTAATAATTTTACCAAGGTAAGTGAAGCTGCCCTTCTAAAGCTTATTGATAAGCTTCACTTACCTTGGTAAAAACACATTTCAATGAATTAAGCATATTTTTCAACTGTCTTGTTTTTAATTTTTTGTGGCAGCCACTCTGTATAACAGTCGAAGAGGATAGTTCACGATACTGGGGCCACTATTAGGTTAACGAATTTTTAATGGGATTACTGTAGATCTTGATTTTGATCCTGGCGTTTTTGACCTTTGTGAGTACATAAAAACACATTTCAATGAATTAAGCATATTTTTCAACTGTAAAAAACAATTGTTTTTAAATTTTCTGTGGCAGCTATTCTGTATAACAGTCGAAGAGAATAGTTCACGATACTGGGGCCACTATTAGATTAACTAAGATTTGAATTCTATTGACTTTACATAACTAACAGACTGACTTCATTTTATTGTTATTCAGTAGTTATTTTTCAGCCATTTTGTAACAGTAGGTTTCTAAGAACATTGTTTTTTTTTTCATAAAATAGTATTTAACGTAGATAGACGTCCTTATGCCATGAAGAATCAGTTTTTTTTTAGTTTTATTAAATTTGCTGTCTTCAGATAACAGGAGCGTTGATAATGATTGTCCAATAATTTGTGAGTAAATTATTTAAGCTAGATACTTAAAATTTTCGCAAAAGAATTTTTGAACCCTAAAAACACAAATTAGGCTATAGAATTTAATATGGCTTGGATACCATAAGAATGCAGATTAGACTATACATATAAATATTGGATTTTTCTTTAGAACGCTGAGTCACTTTCTATTTAGCATCAGTTCAGCTATTATTAACTCAAAACTAAAAAAATTGCTTAGGCTTTACCCTTAATAAACGTACCACAACTGTTATAGCTGTTGTACCCGCTGAATCATAAAACAGTTAGAACCGTTGAGTCACATAACAAAAACAACCAGAAAGAGCAATGAACCACACATAAAAGGCATTCCTTGTGATGCACTTGTCATTGAAAAACAAAAGAAGGAATACAATTCGTGAAGCTTGATAAAAAAAATATTGCAATAATATATAACATTGAAGTAATGTGCCCAAATAAGAAAATGACAATACAATTACCAGCATTCCCCATCAATAGACTTAAAACAATCAAAGCCTTTTCTGCAACTTACCAAACTCCAAAGAGTATACAAAAGTATATGTAAAAACTTATATTACACTAAAAAATATTAAAAACTCATATTTTATAGTTTTTAATATTATACTTTTTTATAGTTTTTTATTTTAGTTTTTTACAGTTTTTAATAGTTTTTAATAATTATATTTTAAAAAATATTAAAAACTTATATTTTATATGTAAAAACTTGAATACTTTGGAATAGAATATGAATTCGTAATAGTTATTACGAATGCATTTGTAATTCATTCGAATTCATGCTGAGTAGTTAATACACACTCCTCAGTCAACAAAATATAGTCTTATAGTGTATTTTACAGTCTTACATAATTCAGTCTTATGAAGGGCTCCCACGGCGTCATTAAAGTTAATAACGTTTGTCATGAATGTATAAACCATAAAGTTTGTCCCGCTCACACGAGGATTTCATCTTTTTGACTTAACAGCAGTTTTTCATGGAAAGTAACTGAAATACTTAGACATGGAGCTGAAAAAAACCATCTTTTTAAGCATGTTTTCCCTTTAATAGTAAATAAAAATATTTTTTGTTTCTTTCACCAGGCTAAATATTTAAACCAGTATACACGATTATGTTTGTAGAAACTAATTTGTATGTTGTTTATTTGAAATTTTTCACACGTCTTCTGCTATTGGTTGAACTTTGCAGACTTTCTTGAAAAAGTTAAATAAAGTTTAACTTCTTTCCGACTGCAATAAAGTCAACAAAGTTATGCAAGGAAAACGGTTTATTAACTTTACGGACAGCTTTTTTAACTTTATTGAGGTCGTGGGAGCCCCGCTTCAGGCGAAATAATGCAGTGCAGACTCAGTTGAAAACTAATCAACCTCTTCAGCCATCAACTACTGCATACAAATACTCTGGAGAGGAAAATTAAAAGATTTTTAAGTAAATTCAATTTTAGTTGTCTTATTTAAGCGACAGCAATGATCAGACAGAATTCAACATATCAACAAGTAAATCTAGAAAGTTACAAGTGTTGACAACCCTACCTAAGAAGCTTGAGTGCGGTAGGCACTGCAGGGAACCGACATGCAAATCCTCATTTAGGATACAACTACCATTGTAGATTGATGTGTAGAATTCTAAATCTTGCATGCTTTATCAGGTGACTATCTGTTTAGTTGATAAATATTTATTTGCCAACAAAATTCAATGATATTGGTGTTAGATCTTGATCAAATCATATATGGTATTCGTTTATATGCCCTTTTAGTTTAAACTCTATGAATCTTTGTGTGTGACTAAATAAAAAAAAAACAATTTTTTTTCACTGAAATTTAGGAATGACGTTAAAACTTAAAACTGGAGGGGAGCGAGGCGTTAAGGAGGGGAACTGTCCCCTCCTCAACGCCTCGCTCTTTACGCTAATATTTTTTATTTTTTAAAAAAATAGAGTTGTAAGAAAGTCAAACTTCACCATAAAGACGAGGCATTGAGGAGGGGACAGTCCCTTTCATATACTGACTAGTTTATGTTTGTTTTAAGTTTTAACGTCGTTCCTTACTTTTAGTTAAAAAAACTTGTTTTTTTATATATTTATTTTTGAACGTTTTTGAATTAATGCAGGTTTTGATTTTGGCTCACCGTACATGAATAATTAAAACAAAATTTGTATATTAATTTTACTTTTATTTGGTTAAATGGCTTTCTCGAAACTTGTTTTATTTTATTTACGAACGTTTTTATTAGTAATAAATATACGTAGCTGAAGCATTAACTTACGTAACGAAGCTAAAGTTCAAATTTTGTTCAAATTCTTTAAAAATAACCCCTTAATCACAAAGGCCGATAATTAGAATAAATAGCTCTTATGAAAGTTCTAAAAAATCTTTGGCTTAAAGAGCAAGGTATTGACTAGGGGGTGAACCCAATTATATACGTAATAATTTCTGTTCGTTTTATGTTTTTATGTTGCTCCTCACTTTCAGTTGAAAAATTGTTGTTGTTTTTCAATTTAATTTCTGATCTTTTTTTAAATTAATCCTGGGAAATCCGGCACCCTTTCATAGTAAAGCCCCTTCCCCACGGAAACTTTCTTCATGGAAAGATCTTCCCACATAACCCCCGACCCACTCACCCCCACAAATACCAGAAAAAAAAACCTGAAAACGTCTGTATACTTCCCAATAACCAACACTATACGTTAACATTGGCTAAAACTCATAACTTTCAGCCCCCCCCCCAGGGACTTCGGGGGGTTAAGTCATCCTAAAAGACATATTTATCATATTTTCCATCATGCTGAACAAAATGGCAATCTCAAAATTTTGATCAATTGACTTTGGGAAAAAATGAGCGTGGGAGGGGGCCTAATTCCCCTTCATTTTTTTGGTCACTTAAAAAGGGCATTAGAACTTTTAATTTCCTTTACAATGAGCCCTGTAAAAATATTCTAGGCCACTGGGTCGATACGATCACCCCTGGAAAAAAAACAAACAAAAAAACAAATAAACACACATCCGTGATATTTCTTCAGACAATAAAATGCAAAATTCCACATTTTTGAAGATATTAGCTTCAAACCTCTACAGTAGGGTTCTCCGATACGCTGAATATGATGGTGTGATTTTGATTAAGGTTCTATAGCTTTTAGGGGTCTTTCCTCCTTTTTTGGAAAATCAGCCAAATTTTCTCAGGCGCGTAGCTTTTGATGGGTAGGACTAAACTTGATGAAACTTATATATTTGAAATCAGAATTAAAATATAATTTCTTTGATATATCTATTGGTATCAAAATCCCGTTTTCTAGAGTTTCAGTTGCCATTGAGCAGGGTCGCTCCTTACTTACAGTTGGTGGTAACGAACTGCTTAACACTCTATTTAAAATTTTCAATCTAGATTTCGACTTGACAATTCGTAAATCAAACAGTTCGTGGTAACTAGCTGAGAGTAAGGAGCAACTCATGCCAATAGTAATCAACATTCTAAAGCAGAGTGTTTATAGCAATCAATACATCAAAAGAATTGGTTTTTTATGCTAATCTGAAATACAAAACAATCCATCAACTGTAAGGCTATCCGTCCAAAACTACGAGTCTGAGAAAATTTACCTCATTTTCGAAAAAAGAGGAAAACATCCCTTAAAAAGTAAGCGATCTTAGCGAAAATTATACCATTAAATTTAGAGCATTGGAGAATCCTACTATAGAGCTTTCGAGCTCCTATTAACGTTGAGTTTAACATATTTTCCCAGAAGAAGGATGAAGGATGCGTGTTTATTATTTTTTTTTTCTCAGGTGTGACCGTAACAAACCGTTGGTCCTAGAAGACCGGGAACGGACTGATTCAAACAGAAATTAAGGGTTTTAGTGCCCTATTTAAGCAACCGAAAATACAGTGCTATGGGAAGGTGGTGTTTTCAGTAATTTGTTGCAAAAAACTATGATGTCACCCCAAAGAGGATCAAATTGCTATCGATTCAGAATTCTGAGATAGCCAATTCAGAATTCAGAATAGCCATTCAGAATTCTGAGATATCCAATAGATTTAGAAGTATCAATAAACAATATATTGAGCTTCCCAGCTCCTGAGGAAGTGTACCGCATGGTGAACCACTCGTCAAAAAAAGAATGGGAAAGATAAAGGGAAAAAGCAAGATAAAGGGAAAGTAAAGGGAAAGCAAGAAAGGGAAAAGTAAAAGGTAAAAGCAAGATATATGCAAGATAAAGGGAAATTTATGTTAATGCTTTATAGTCAGAGTGCCAGATTCTGTATCGTGCACCCATCCATGCCGAAAGATACAAAAATGCTGACGACGGGTCCTAAGGTAGTGGACCATGCTGAAAACAAAAATCGTAGGGCGCAAGTTTGCTGTTGGGGCGTCTCTGAGATATAGCCCAAAAACGCTAAATTTAGCCTATTACGAAGTGTGACGATTCGGGATTTTTTTTGCGAGTTATTGGGTTGTTGAGGAATCCAGCGTAATGTTTTATCAATCGAAAAAGGAGATCTAAATCTACAAGAAAATGATTTTTAAATTGAAAAAAAAACACAATTTTTTTCTCTGTTTACTGCAGTTTCAAAATAAGTGCTGTAAAATTCGACTAATATTTCTAAGAAAGGCTAAAAACTCGAAATTTCTTCAAGGTAACAAACTTTTTTTTTCATATTAGAAAAGAAAGTTCATTCAAATCCGTACAATTTGAGCTAAAAAAATATTAACTATTATTATTTTTAAAAGTTCTGCGAATTTTTTTGTAGTATCACTGAAATGATCATTACGCGTATCATGCAAATGGACTTAGTTTGTTTTTTCTTCAAAGGGTAGGAATACTTCAAACTTTCTAACTGTTTGAAATTTTTAACTTTTACTTAAAAGTAAAAACAGGTTTAAAAAAAATGTTGACTAAAAAAATTATTTTTAAGAATGGACGAATATGTTTTCTGGTGTACTAAGGGGTATGCATTCACCTTCTTGCCACTGATACGACTGAGCTATTTACTACATGAAAGAATTCTGCTTCACAGATGGATTCAGTCGGCGCATTGGAGTTGTCTTACTTGACCTGCCCGTAAAATTGGGTAATATTATCTGATTAGGGACCTGTTGTAATTAAAAGTAAAAAGGTATCAAATAAAACTTTCAAAAATATTCCTTATTTTCTTCTTCCGAGAATTCAGACGGTGCAAGGTCAGACTCCCTGCATGCCCTCCTCGTTCCAAGCAGGAGCATAAGCTGCAGCATCCTTTCATTTTTGAGCAGCTACAGTCTTTCCCATATCTTCCACGTTTGCATCTGCAGTGTGCTTCCAGGCTTGATATTACTTTACAGCTTGAGACGACGGCATCTACTCCCCCTTCAGCCATCTTCCATCCTGGGAGGAGTGTATCTGGAATGCTCGACCAAGCCTGTACTGACGACAAGATTATTCATGTAGTGAATATGGCTCTTCGTATACATGGCTCGAAGGTGTCGTCAGAAGGTGGCAGTCTTCTCATATCTTGTTTCTGGCACCAAATGTAGGCCCTTACACTGGCCAGTGAATTGAATCCGGCCTGTTTACCGTATATTTCAATGACCAGGAATTTTGATAGGTCGGAAACTTCTCTAAACGCGTCGACTGAAAGTTTCCCTTCTGCATCCTTTATCCGCTCCGACACAGACACCATTTTTGAGGCAAAGGTTGGAGACGCCGCGGTGTGTAAGAAAGAAGCTTTCCTGACGCTGAAGAAAAAGTTCGTTGTGTCACACCCTGGCAGACAGTGCACGAACGGTAACATAATCTGCTCCTCTTTAGACAAGTGGACTCAATCCGCCAGCTCGTGTACTAGGATAATATAAGTCGGGAACTTTAATAAAAGTTCGCTCAGTCCATCAGCTTGAAGTTCTTCAAAAAAATGAACACAGGCTACTGCCACGTCTGTGTCGTTGGCATGTACATCAATGCTACAAGCGCAACGGCTAGTGTGCTTGGTATGAGTCATAAGGCGTTGGTCAGCCTCTTCGTGGCTGGAGGACAAGCATTCTTCGTAGTCACAGTGTTCTGGTAAAGTTGGACAGAATCCAAGCTTGACCAGAGACACTTTGAATCTCTCCTGGAACCCACTTGAGAGAAAAAAGGTTGAGTTTGTTCGGAAGCGATCACCCATCTGCTCCCAGGTTTCATACAAGATTTTTAGGAGCCGGCTTTTATACGATGAGCTTGCAAGTACGGCATCCCATTCTTCAATTGTGCTATGAGCGGAAATTTGGTGGTTTTTCCCTCTCCCTCGTCGGAGTCTGCATGCTGATTTCAAGAAGATCGACTCTCCGGTGTCCGTGAGCTTCCCAAACAGCCCGTCGTACCGATCTGCGACAATGTGGACTTCAGGAATACCCACTGGAAGATCATTCAGCAACGATAGAAGCAATCTTTCCGCGAAAGATTTGACTGTTTCAAACCTGGCAGGCCGATATGTCCTTATCTTGGACATTAGGTTAATGATGTGTACTGTAGCTGATGTTGTTTCTTTGGATCTCAAAGTCGCCGGCCAAGCTACAAGTCCTCTTTTTTTTTAGCCATTTCAACAAATACCAAAAAGCGAGATAAAGAATCTGGTGCTCTGACTATTTTTCAATAAGCTGATTCACTTGACTTTCCATCAAATTATGTTTAATGATGTATAATTGTTCATTGCTTATTATAAAAAAACGGGCGGTAGGTAATTGTGTTGGTGGTGTAGGAACCAAACACGCAAACCAAACAATAAAATGGAAAAATACCAAAAACAGCAAAGACAGAGAGAATGAGAGAGAAGAACAAAAATGAGAGTGAGAGTGAGAGAGTGTGAGACAGAGGCTGGCGGGAAGACAGATAGACAGAGAGAGGGGGAGATAGAGAGCTTGAGAATACGCTGTTTTTTACGCGCTCTAAATATTACACAGCAGATTTTAAAAATCGTCAGGATTTTAAAAGGAGAGGTTATTTGTCTCTGAATAAATGGGAACAAATGTGATTAGATTAGAGAATTCGTCATAGATGTAAGCCATTGAAATCGGAACGTACTTTTTATCAAGAGATTTTAGGAGAGGTATCTTTCTTTTTCTCTTTGCTTATGCCACTTGAGATTCACTAGAGTTTCCATAAAATTGTGATTAGGGATGTATAATTGTTCGTTGCTTATTAAGAAAAAAAGGAACGATTGGTAATTGTGTAGGCGGTGTAGGAACCAAACACACAAACCAAACAATAAAATGGAAAAAATACCAAAAAAGGCAAAGACAGAGAGAATGAGAGAGAAGAAAGAAAACGAGAGAGAAGGAGAGAGAGAGAGAGAGGCAGGTAGGCGGGAAGACAGACAGAGAGAGGGGGACACAGATAACTTGAGTATACGCTGTTTTTTACTGGCTCTAAATATTACACAGAAGATTTTAAAAATCGTCAGGATTTAAAAAGGAGAGGTTGTTTGTCTCTGAATAAATGAGAAATAATGTGATTAGATTAGAGAATTCGTCACAGATGTAAGCCATTGAAATCGGGACGCAATTTTAACAAAGAGATTACCAAGGAGAGCTATCTTTCTTTTTCTCTTTACTTACGCCCCAAGAAAAGAACAGATTTTACCTGTAAGAAAATGACATGATGCAAAACTTTTCGTTCTTTTTGATGGTTTTAAAGTTCTTATAGAAAAAAAAATCAGGATTTTAAAAGAGGATATTTTTGCCCATTTCGAAACTATATTTTCTTGTCCAGAAATAATGATAAATATGAGTATATTGCGTATATGCGTCACAGTAATAAACCAATAGGACTAAAGCATGCTTTAAACTACAAAATATAGGAAGAAAACGTCTTATGCCACGTCTAGCCATGACACAAAACAAACACAGAGAACAATCTCAGTGAAAAAAAAACAACAAACGGGACTGCGGCCAGTGTAGAGAAAAGAAACAAAAAATGTAAAACGACGCAGATATTTCGCCTATTTCAAAACAAGGCGTCTTCAGCACGAATGAAACACAAGAGGAGCAAGACAAAAACCAAAGCTAAAACTAAAAAAAAAACAAACAATTAAACCACCACAAAAAAAAACACAATTGGTGCAAACTCATCCGCGTAGAGAAATGATGCAATTATAGAGTTACTTCAGTGAGAACACTAGAGTAACTGAGGAAAAAAAATGGAAATTACTTTAATTATTCTGTTGCTAAATAATCCTTTTATTTAAAGTTTTGATAACAATATAAAATTTACATTTGAGTTTGAGGAAAATAATAAATAACCTTTTCTGGATATTTTATTAATTAAAAGGGATCTCCATTTACTTTTCTTAATTTATAGAAAACCTACGCACAATTATAGGTATTTGAATTTTCATTCTTACCACCCTATGCCAGTGAAACGGGGGTTTCTAGTTTTACTAGAGGATAGAGCCTTTAGAATTTGTTCCCAGGAATTTCTGGATTCGGAATTGTTATACTTGAGGGATATTTTGTTTTCTAACAATTACAAAATTAAGTTTATTGACAAAATAATTGAAAATACAAGTGTTAAACATGATAGTAGGGTTATTGGGGCTTCTCAGTCTTTTGAATTAAATGTATCAAAAAGTTTCATTTCATTTCCATATGTACCTGGTTTGAGTGAGAAACTTACACGGATTTGGCGTAAATTTAATATTGATACATATTTCCGATCGTTGAGGTCAATGGGTAGTCTCTTTAGTTCTGGTGAGGATTTAACCCAGGGAAACTTAGCAAGTGGGGTATATAAAATTCCGTGTTCTTGTGCGAAACTCTATATTGGTAGGACTCACAAACAATTTGTTGAAAGATTTATTGAACATCGAAATTCAATTGAAAAAAAAAAACACTACAATTAAGCAAGCCTCCAGAAACTTTTGTTTCAGCCTTAGCAGAACATATTTGGTTTCAACCAGATCATTTTGTTAAATTTGATGAGGCCTTAGCTATTTCAAATGATAAGGGGTACACACAATGGGCGAGAGAAGCCATAGAAATTAAAAAAAACATATGTTTGCTAACCTTTCGATATATAGGGATACAAGTAGTTTAGATATTGACATAATTTATGATAATCTTCTAAAGAGTGAATCAACAGTCAATAAGGGAGTTAATATTTTAAATAATCACCAGGGGACTATTTTACCAGCTCGACTAAACCGATTAGCTTCAATAATAGCCAATAAAAGGATTGATTCGCAACAGTATAATTAACGTAATTTCCAGCTTTTTTTATTTTTCCTCAGGAACTCTGGCGTTTTCTCTGAATTAACTCCATAATAGCATGTTTTCCCTACGTCGATCAGTTTGCGCCAATTGTATTTCTTTTTTTTTGTGGTGGTTTCATTGTTTTTCTTTTAGTTTAGGCTTGGTTTTTCATCTTGTTTTTCTTGTGTTTCTTTCGTGCTGAAGACACCTTGTTTGGATATAGGCGAAATATCCGCGTTGTTTTACATTTTTCCTTTCTTTTCTCTGCACCCGCCGCAGTCTCGTTTTTTTTTTTTATACTGAGATTTTTCTCTTTGTTTGTTTTTCTTATTATCTCTGTTTATACCTTAACAAGATTGGAAGACTCATAGCCTGCTTCCTCATAGTCGAAGCTAGCATAGCCTGAGGAGACCGACTTCAGTGCGTCATAAAAGTCCAAAGCCACTTCATTCAACGGCAGTTTGAAAGACAACATCATTCGACTGTCATCGATGTTGGTTATTTCCTTCTGCACACCGCGACGCTCCATACAAAGTGAAAGGATTGGACCAAAATAAGCAGCTGCAAGAGAAGAAAGAGGGCTAAGAGAGAAAAATTTACCGTTACTACTATTACAGGAAAATAAGCAGATTGGACCAAAATAAGCAGCTACAAGAGAAGAAAGAGGGCTAAGAAAGAAAAATTTACCGTTACTACTATTACAGGAAAAACTATTTATTTTATGTCATAAACTCGTCGGCCAATTTTCAACATCAGATTCATTATATTCCTTGGAAACATGAGCAAAGTATGGCCAAGATAACCTCCTTTTATGAAGTGTGGCCCCAAGGCTTAAAAACGGTTTAATGAGCTTTAAACTTTTGATACTAGTCAAGAAATGAGTTGAAACTTGGAACTAAATGTCAGAAATTCTTTAAAGACAGAAAAGAACCAACAAAGAATATGACAAATATTTTGGCGGGAACTTTTACTAAGGTTAAAATAGAAAGAAAATAAATCCACGACAATAAACTGGAAGCAAAAAATTAAGCAAGAAAAACATACTTATTTTTTTAGTTCTTTTTTTCTTCTGTTTTTTCTCTCCCTTTGTGTGTTAGTTTTTTCATTTCGATGTATATTATTTCCTAAAGAATTGTTTTTTTCATTGGGAAGGACTCCCGGACGTGGGGCCGAAATATTCGGAGTGTGTGTGTGTGTTTTTTTAATTAAGCATTAATTGTTGTTATATATATTCACTGCTTCAATAAATTTAAATCCCGTTTTTCTTTCTTAATTTTCGTAAATGGAAAAGCAGTTTGGCGTAAGAAATTATTTAATAAACAGGGAGAGACAAAAGCTAAAAACCAAAATACCAAATGGGACTAAATGCTACAACTGAGGATTATCAATAACACATTTTTATAGCCTATATGGTCTAAAAGGAATTCAATTTTTGCTTTAAAACCAGAAAAAATACTAGGGTGTTTTGATATTTTTTTAATGATACTTGTTTTGAAACTTGAGTATATTTTAGAGGGAAATCTTCCGCAAAAATTTGTGGAAGATTTCAAAACTATAGAGTGTTTTAAACAGCATGGTCAGAAATGGGACAAATACCTGCTTAAAATAGCAGAAAAGCTACAGCCACGGGATATCAAAGTAATTCCCAGGCCCAGCTAACTCTGATATAAAAATGGGTTTATTCTCGCCAAAAGCAAGTCAGTAATCATTTAATGCCTGTGTTTCAAATACTGATTTAACAAACACTGTTTAATCATTCATTTAAGATATTCAATCTGAGCACTTACTGAATAAGCGTTCATTTGTGGATATTTAAGCATGAATTTTAATCTCTTCACCATTACAAAAATAGACAAGTTTTTTTTTTAACTAAAAATAAGGACAACATTAAAATTTAAAACGAGCAGAAATTATTACATATATGAGCGGGGTCACCCTCTCAAAATCTCACTCTTTAAACTCAAGTTTGAATTTTTGTTCAAGTTTGAGTTACGAGGAGGAGTTGTAATCAATTTTGTCTTGGACAGCACCAACCCTACGACGGTTATGGTACAATCCAGTAAAGCATTAGTTACATTCATCTTCTATTAAAGATGGCATTTTTGTCGTTAGCCCCTGCTGAACGTAGTACCTTTCATGATCCGAAGCAAGAATTTGAATCTGGTTTTTATCATCATCTAAATGAAAAGAAAGTTTTTTAAGTGAAATTAAGGAGTGACATTGAAACTTAAAACGACAGAAATTATTCCGTTTATGAAAGGAGCTGTCCGCTTCTCAGCGCCTCGCTCTTTCAAACAGTTCGTGGTAACGAGCTGTAAGTAAGGAGCGACCCAGCTCAATGGTAACCGAAACTCTAGAAAACGGGTTTTTGATACCAATACATACATCAAAAGAATCAGATTTCAATGCTGATTTCAAATATATAACTTTCATCAAGTTTAGTACTACCCATCAACAGTTACGCGCCTGAGAAAATTTGGCTGATTTTCAAAAAAGGGGGAAAGACCCCTTAAAAACTAAAGAATCTTAATGGAAATCACACCATCATATTCAGCATATCAGAGAACTCTACTGTAGAGGTTTCAAGCTCCTATCTACAAAAATGTGAAATTTTGTATTTTCTGCCAGAAAAAAGATCACGGATGCGTTTTTATTATTTGTTTTTTTTTGTTTTTGTTTTTTTTTTCCAGGGGTGATCGTATCGACCCAGTGGTCATAGAATATCGTAGGAGGGCTCATTGGAACGGAAATTAAAAGATCTAATGCCCTTTTTAAGTGACCAAAAAAAATGCAGGGCAACTAGGCCCCCTCCCACGCTTATGTTTTCCCAAAGTCATCCGATCAAAATTTTGAGATAGTCATTTTGTTCAGCATGGTCGAAAATATGATAAATATGTCATTTAGGATGACTTAATCCCCCGAAGTCTCCAGGGGGAGGGCTAAAAGTTATGAACTTTACCCAATGTTAACACATAGTATTGGTTATTGTGAAGTATACAGAAGCTTTCAGGAGGGTTTTTTTTTCTGATAGTAGGGGGGGTGGTCGGGGGTTATGTTTGAGGATCTTTCCATGAAGGAAGTTTTCATGGGGGAAGGGAAATTGCCATGAAGGGGGCGCCGGACTTGCCAGCATTATTTATTGGTTATTGGGAAGTATACAGACATTTTCAGGAAGGTTTTTTCTCTGGAGGGGGGGGGGGGGCTAGAGGAGGGGGTTACTCTGAAGAATCTTTCCTTGGAGGATGTTTCTTTGGGGTAAGGGAAATTTCTATGAAGGGGGTGCCGGATTTCCAAGCATTATTTAAAAAACGATCAGAAATTAAATATAAAAAAAACAAGTTTTTTCAACTGAAAGTAAGAAGCAACATTAGAACTTAAAACGAACAGAAATTATAACGTATGTGAGGGGGTTCTCCCCCAAGTCAATACCTCAATCTCTACGCTACAGTTTTTTTTAGTGCTTTCAAAAAAGCTATCTATTCTAATTAAACGGCCTTTGTGATTCAGGGGTTTAATTAATTTTTTTAACTTTTAACGTTATGAGCTTGGTATTGACTAAGGGGAGAACCCCCTCATATACGTAATAACATACACGTAATAAAAAAAACAATAAAAAAACAAGCGATACGGCTCAATAGTAATCGAAACTTTTAAAAACGGAATTTTGATGTCAATAAATCTATCAAAAGAATAAGTTTATAATGCTGATTCTCAATATATAAATTTTATTAAGTTTAGCATTACTCATTAAAGGCTACGAGCCTGAGAAAATTTACCCGATTTTTTAAAGAGGGAGGAAACATCCCCTACAAGTGAAAGAATTTTAATGAAAATCACACCGTCAGATTCAGCGTATCAGAAAACCCCATTACATAGGTTTTAAGCTCATATCTGCAAAAATCTGCAACTTTGTATTTTTTGCCAGAAGAAAAATATACGAATATAGAAGTTAGTTACGTAAGTTAATTTGTAAATTACGTCATAACCAAATTTAGAGACATCCATTTGGCAAAAGAAAAGTAAAATTTTTATGCAAATTTTGTTTACTTATTCAATGACGGTGAGCCAAATTAAAGCTGCATTAACGAAAAAACGATCAGAAATTAAATAAAAAAAAAACAAGTTTTTAAACTGAAAGTAAGGAGCAACAATAAAAAACGAACAGAAATTATTCCGTATATGAAAGGAGCTATCCCCTCCTCAATGCCTCGCTCTTTACGCTGAAGTTTGACTCTGTTTCACAACTTTATTTTTTAAGACAAAAAAAACTTTAGCGTAAAAAGCGAAGCGTTGAGGAGGGGACAGCCCCTTTCATATACGGAATAATTTCTGTTCGTTTTAAGTTTTAATGTCGCTCCTTACTTTCAGTTTAAAAAACTAGTTTTTTTTATTTAATACGGTAAAGTTTGACTCTTTTTCACAACTGTTTTTTTAAACAATAAGAAACTTCAGCGTCAAGAACGGGGCATTGAGGTGGGGACAGCCCCTTTCATATACGAAATAATTTTTGTTCGTTTTAAGTTTTAATGTCGCTCCTTACTTTAAGTTAAAAAAACTTGTTTTCTATTTAATTTATTATCATTTTTGAATCAATCAGGTTTTGAATTTCACTCATCGTACATGAATAATTAAAACAAAACTTGCATATTTATTTTACTGTTTTTTAACTAATAATAACCTTATAATAACCTAAGTTTAATTTTTGTTCCAGTTGTTTAAGAATGACTCCTGAATAACAAAGGCTAATTTAATAGAATAATAACTTCTTTTAATAGTAAAAAAAAGAGACTTTAGCGCAAGAGCGAGCTACTTTCAACTTTCAGTTGAAAAAACTTGTTTTTTATTTAATTGCTGATTGTTTTTCTTAAATAATCTCGGTAAATGCAATTCCACCTCCATGGAAAATTTCCTTCCCCCACGAAAAATTTCTCCATGGAAAGATTCTCCCACGTAAACTTTTAGCAATATTTGCAAAACTAATTTTGTAAGGCATCGTAACAAAACGGCCAAAGAGGTAAAAACTGTTTTTATGAAAATGAAAGTCACAAGTTGAGCAATTCTCAAATCACTGAAATGAATTAACGAAAAAATCTTTAAAAGATAACCATAATAATTTATGTTCGTATTAAGTTGTAATGTTATTTCTTACTTTCAGTATGAAAAAACACATTTTTTTTATTTAATAACAAAAACACAAGACGAAAACATACAATATCCTTGGTTTATTATCCTATGAAAATCCTAGTTATGAAGATGCTTAAGGTAAAATTAAATGCTAAGATTAGCTAGAAAATAGCAAAACAAATTGTTGCTTATATCGAAAATTACTTAAAAAATTCTAACTTTAGCGTAAAGAGCAAGGTATTGACGAGGGGACGAACTTCCTCACATACATAATATGAGAGGGTTCACCCCCTCATCAATACCCCGCTCTATACGTTAAATTTTTTATTTTGTTCCAATTCTTTTATAATTACCCCTGAATCACAAATGTCGTTTAATTAGAATAAATAGCTCTTTTGAAATTATTAAAATACATTAGCGTAAAGAGTGAGGTATTGATTAGGCAGCGAACCCCCTAATATACGCAATAGTTTTAGTTCTTTCTAAGAGTTAATGTTACTCCTTAATGTCAGTTGAAAAAACTTTTTTTTATTTAATTTCCGATTGTTTTTTAAATGATGCTGGGATATCCAGCATTGAAAATACAGCAATTCTTTCATGAAAATTCTCTCCCCCTTCAAAAATTCCTCCATGGAGAGGTCCTCCGACGTAACCCAATCCCCCCACCACCCCCCAGAAAACACTACCTCTGAAAACGTCTGTACACTAACCAATAATATATGTTAAAAAGGGCAACGTTCATAACTTGCAGCCCTTCCTATGCGGACTGTGGGGGATTAAGTCATCCTCAAAGACATAGTTATCAGATATTTGACTATGCTGAACAAAATGGCAATCTCAACATTTTGATCCGGTGACTTTGGGAAAAAATGAGCGTGGGAGGAGGCTTAGTTGTCCTCAAACATTTTGGCCACTTAAAAAGGAGACAAGAACTTTTAATTTCCGTTAAAAAGAGTCCTCTCGCAGAATACTAGGAACAGTAGGTCAATACCATCACCCCTGGGAAGAAAACAAAAATATACTACAAAAAAAAACAAAAAACAAATAAACACGTATTCGTGGTCTTTCTTCTGACAAATCCGATTTTTTTTTTTATTTATTGGTATCAAAACTCCGTTTTTTAGAGTTTCGGTTACTATTGAGCCGGGTCACTCCTTACTTACAGTTCCCTACCACGAACTTTCTGAAATGTTTAAATATCGGTTTTTTTAATTCTTAAAGGTGTTGATATTACTGAACAATTTCTTGGGCTGGTAGAGAGAAAATCTTAGACAGGTTTTCTCAAGTGATACAACAAGGCTAAGCCCGGAAACTTACCTGGAGTGATTATTGTGCCGTTAATAACTGGTTCTTCTATATCAGCAATAACGCTTGGCTCTGGCAAATATGCAGCACTTGTTATAGTAATGACATTCTTGCCATGTCGTTGAACGGCTTTCTCCCCTAGTAACCATACTGAAAGAAAAAAAGGATCATCTATCTACAAACCAACATTATGAATTTTGCATATATAGCTTTAAATAGTGAATTATTAATAAGGCAATATATCTTTCAATTTAAAATTTTAACTTAGCTAAAAAAAAAAGGTAGGGCTCCGGCCAGCTAATCAGGCTAGGAATTACAACCTCTTACCTAATACTTTAATATTGCTTGCTTTCAAAATGTTCTTGACCAATACTAAAGGGTTATTATTTTCACAGGCCATATAATATTTTGATTGCCTTTTCAGTTCATTTTTATAAAGCATATAAATTTTTGTTTCGCAGTCCTGTTGAAGGCGAAATTGTGACTGTCCATGAGTTTTATTTCTTTTTCTCTAGGAAGTAATATCACCTGATTTTATGACATGTGCAAAGTTTGAGATTAAACGAAGAAAAGAAAGTCAGATCATTATAAAGATCATATTTTTCGGTGAAATAAAGCAAAATGCTAGATAATTCTCTAACAGATAAAAAGATTCACGAAGTTGCATATGTTAGATAAATGCTGAAAATTAACGCCAATGTCAGCACACGTTGAAGTTATCATTACTATTTTCCTTTATCCATTTTTTTTGTAATTGGTTTCAAAAATAAGGCTCTTGTGTTAAAAAAAAAAAAACATTCACAGATAGAGACTGACCCCTGGTGCCATAGTTCTCCAGACCCGATCACCAGTAGCAGTGAGAGAACTTTTCATATGCCATTTAATAAATGAATTTACCGTGGTTTTACTTTTATAGATATTCATTTTGTTGTCTTTTTCTTTGGTTAAGTTTTAGTTGAAAAAACAAACGTAAATATGTGAAATGTAAATGTGTCAATATAAATATTAGAAATGTAAATGTCAGTAATGTCACAAATGTCGATACAAATGTGTCAAATGTAAATGTGTCAATGTAAATTTCAGTAATGTCAATAAAATGTGTGTAAATGTGGCATAAGCAAATGTTAGTGTATTAATGTAAATGTCAGTAACGGAAATGTTAGTAATGTCAAAAATGACAATATAAATGGGTCAATTTAAATACCAGTAATATAAATGTCAGTAACGTCAGAAATGTAAAGGCAAATGTCTCTAAATGTGTCAAATGTAAACTTAAATCTGCCAAGATAAATATGTCAAATGTAAAGGTATCAATGTAAATATCAATAATGTAAATGTAAATGTATCAAATTTAAAGTAAATGTAACAATGTAAATTTCAGTAATGTAAATGTCAACAACGTCAGAAACGTCAATGTAAATGTATTTAAACGTGTCAAATCTGAAATTGTCAATGTAAATGCCACTAATGTTACAAATGTCAATGTAAATGTATCAAATTTAAATTTAAATATATAATTGTAAATGCCTGTAATATAAATGTTAGTAATGTCAGAAATGTCAATGCAAATGTGTGTAAATGAGTCAAATGCAAACGTAGCATTGTAAGTGTCAGTAAAGTTAGAAATGTAAATGTGTGTAAATATGTCAAATGCAAATTTAAGTGTGTCACTATAAATGTCAGTAATGTCAGAAATGTCAATGTAAATTTTTGTAAATGTGTCAAATATAAATGTAAAAGTATCAATTTAAATATCAGTAATGTAATTCTCAGTAATGTCAATGTAAATTTGTCAAATGTTAATATAAATGCCAGTAATGGCCAAGCTACTCTGCAGTATTAGTTGTGACTGGGTCAAGTGATACCAAGAGGTAGTCAGTGCATTTTCCTGATTTGCAAAGATTTCAAACTTTCTGAACCATTACAGTTGGCCTAGCGGTCTTACAACTATTAAATAAAAAAAAACAAGTTTTTTAAACTGAAAGTAAGGAGCGACATTAAAACTTAAAACGAACAGAAATTATTCCGTATATGAAAGGGGCTGTCCCCTCCTCAACGCCTCGCTCTTTACGCTAAAGTTTTTTATTGTTTTAAAAAATAAAGTTGTGAGACAGAGTCAAACTTTAGCGTAAAGAGCGAGGCGTTGAAGAGGGGACAGCCCCTTTCATATACGGAATAATTTCTGTTCGTTTTAAGTTTTAATGTCGCTCCTTACTTTCAGTTTAAAAAACTTGTTTTTTTTTATTTAATTTCTGATCGTTTTTTAGTTAATGCAGCTTTTATTTGTATAAAAATTTTACTTTTCTTTTGCTAAATGGATGTCTTTACAAATTAACTTACGTAACTAACTTCTATATTCGTATATTTTTCTTCTGGCAAAAAATACAAAGTTGCAGATTTTTGCAGATATGATCTTGAAACCTATTTAATTGGGTTTTCTGATACGCTGAATCTGACGTTGTGATTTTCATTAAAATTCTTTCACTTGTAGGGGATATTTCCCCACTCTTTAAAAAATATAGTAAATCTTCTCAGTATCTTAGCCATTGATGAGTAATACTAAACTTAATAAAATTTATATATTTAGGATCAGCATTATAAACACATTCTTTTGATACATTTATTGACATCAATATTTCGTTTTTAAAAGTTTCGATTACTATTGAGCCGTATCGCTTGTTTTTTTATTGTTTTTTTTTATTACGTATATGTTATTACTTATATGAAGGGGTTCTCCCCTTAGTCAATACCACGCTCTTTACGTTAAAAGTTAAAAAAAAAATTGATTCACAAACCCCAGAATCACAAAGGCCGTTTAATTAGAATAGATAGCTCTTTTGAAATCACTAAAAAAAAACTGAAGCGTAAAGAGCGAGGTACTGACTTGGGGGAGAACCCCCTCACATGCCTTATAATTTCTGTTCGTTTTAAGTTCTAATATTCCTTCTTACATTTCAGTTGAAAAAACTTGTTTTTTTTTAATTAATTTCTGATCGTTTCTTAAATAATGCTTGGAAATCCGGCGCCCCCTTCATAGAAATGTCCCTTACCCCAAAGAAACATCCTCCACGAAAATATTCTCCAGAGTAACCCCCTCCTCTAGCCCCCCCCTCCAGAAAAAATCCTTCCTGAAAATGGTTGTATACTTCCCAATAACCAATAAATAATGCTGGAAAGTCCGGCGCCCCCTTCATGGCAATTTCCATTCCCCCATGAAAACTTCATTCATTAACAGATCCTCCCACATAACCACCGACCCACCCGTCCCTCCCACTACCAGAAAAAAAACCTCCGGAAAACGTCTGTATACTTCCCAATAACCAATACTATATGTTAACAATGGGTAAAGTTCATAACTTTTAGCCCTCCCACTGGGAACTTCGGGGGATTAAGTCATCCTAAAAGACATATTTATCATATTTTCGACCATGCTGAACAAAATAGATATCTCAAAATTTTGATCGGGTGACTTTGGGAAAAAAATAAGCGTGGGAGGGGGCCTAGTTGCCCTCCATTTTTTTTGGTCACTTAACCCTTTCAGTCACCATGTTCTCACATGAGAACATCACAGCTTCGCTTGGTCTTCTTGGACCCTGTAGGTGGCAGCGATACTCGAGTATGCGCTCCATAATAATAAGTAATGCGAAAAGACACTGGCGAAGTTTCAAACCGATGATGCTAAATTCTGATTTTTAGCAGTATTTTGAAGTTGTTGCACATCCGTACTCGAAAGAATGGATCTACCAGGTATGTTTTCATGCATTTTTTTTACCAGATTTACCATGAAAATACGCGAAAAAAGGGGTTCATTTGTCCTTTTCAGTTAGTTACCCCATCTATAAAAAAGTTTACCTCGCTAGTGCGTTGGATAGATGCCGCAGATTTTTTCGAAGTAGCGTGTTCTTGGGTCAGGACAGTGTGACTTGATACTAACTTTTCTAGTTCAATAGCAGCATATATGGTACAGTCAGAGGAACATACTTTTGGTAGTATTATTTTAAAACATCCGTGATAACTTTTTCCTGTCACGTCGATATTCTGTAAAAGCGACTCACTATCTTCTTTTCCAGGTCCATCCAATGATCGACCACGTCGAGTTCGTCACGCTGACATACTGAATGTCTTGGACGCGATCGACTCAGACCTTTCAGAGTTATCGGACCTACCAAACTCAGATGACGAAGGTGAAGATTGGGCGTCAGTAAATCTATCGCAGCCACACGATACGGATGAAGATTCATTATAGGAAGTTGAGGATGATGAGCCGCTCCTCCCCCCGCCTCCGAAAAATTGAAAACGCAGACTCGTATGGAAGAATGCGATCTTCTCGAAAGTTATCAACAATGCCGACCCGGCGCCGCCGCCACTTGGTCCCGAGGAGCCTATAGACTACTTCAAAGAATATTTTGATAGTGAATTTTATGAGTTAGCCGCCGAGATGACCAATCTTTATTCTGTACAGAAAACCGGCTCAAGTTTGGGTACAACAGCCTCTGAAATAAGAAGGTTCATAGGTATTCATATAGCGATGAGTGCTTTTAAATTCCCAAGGTATCGCATGTACTGGGGTAGTCGGACTCGGATACCTCTAATAGCAGACGCCATGAACTTCAATAGGTTTTCGCGTCTCCGAAATTTGTTTCATCTGGTAGATATCCTCTCTAAAGACCCGGAGAACACCGATCGCGTATGGAAGGTTCGTCCGGTTATAGACCGGGTCCTGAAAAAGACAGAAAGCATCGTACCTTCTGAGTATGTATCAGTCGACGAGCAAATGGTGCCGTACACCGGTGCATTGGACATAAAACAGTAGATCAGGGGGAAGCCAACACCGTGGGGCATAAAAATCTTTATGCTTTGTAACAGTAACGGCATCATACTCACTTTTGATGTTTACCAGGGTAAGAAAACTATCCTGACGGAAGAGCAGAAGCAGTTCGGACTGGGACCTGGAATGGTACTAGCTCTTGCTGGTCGCGTCCAGCTTCGCCCGCATACGAAAATATTCTTTGACAACTTTTTTACGAGTATTCCGCTCCTTGAAGAGCTTGAACGGAAAAGTATGTATGGCACCGGCACGATCAGAGCGAATAGAGTTCTTGGCGCAAAGTTGGAATCTGATACGTCTCTGAAAAAGAAAGGAAGGGGGCGTTCCACGAGCTAGTGAGTGGAGAAGTATGTCTGATCAAGTGGATGGACTGTAGATCGGTGATAGTCACTTCTAACATGATTGGAAGCGGCAACGTAAAAAACGTGATGAAGTGGTGTAAGAAAACGAAGACAGAGGTACAAGTGACGCAGCCGGAAGCTATTGCGGCTTATAACCTGAGTATGGGTGGGGTTGATAAGCTTGACCAGATGGTATCCTACTATAGGACCCTCATTCGATCAAAAAAATGGACTTTGAGACTCGTATTCCATTTGATCGATCTTGCTGTAGTCAACAGTTGGCTTGAATATGTCGAGATTTGCAAGGCACAGAATATGAGACAAAAGAACATTGTCGATTCGTTCACCTTCCGACTCGACATAGCAGAGACTCTCATTATGTCTGAAGACACTCCTAGAAGAAGAGGCCGACCCAGATCTCTTCCTTCAAGCGAAGAGGAGGAGAGTGATGAAGAAGACTCGGTTGCCGAAAATCGTAGGAAACGAAAACTCAAATTTCGTAGGCCCTGCTCCGCCGTGAAGAAAGATTCCTTTGCTCATTGGCCAGAAAAATTTGCCGCCCAAAACAGGTGTAAAAATGCCCCCTGTATCATGAAGACTAGGTTCATGTGTACCAAGTGCAACGTCCCACTTTGCCTGGAAGAATCGCGAAACTGTTTCGCACAGTTTCACAAACCTAAAGAAACGTAAAAGGATCATTGTCAATTCAGTTTCTCGTTTTTTGTACTATATTTGAAGTCTCAGTTTTTCATTGGTTTTATACTGTATTTGAATAAATTTGGTCACACTGTCCTTGCTCAAGTACATGGTGGAAAAGAAAGAAGACGTTCAGAAAAAAATCTGAAAAAATTCCTGGTAAGTACTTATCCATCACATGGTTGACTTTCGCTACTCTCATAATTTTGACCTTCCAGGCTAAAATTCGTGACTGAAAGGGTTAAAAAGGGCACTAGAACTTTTAATTTCCGTTCCAATGAGCCCTCCCACGATATTCTAGGACCACTTGGTCGATACGAACATTCCTGGGAAAAAAAAACAAAAAAACAAACAAATAAACACGCTTCCGCGATCTTTCTTCTGGGAAAAAATGTAAAATTCCACATTTTTGTAGACAGGAGGTTGAAAAATCTATAGTAGGGTTCTCTGATCCACTGAATATAATTGTGTGATTTTCCTCAAGGTTCTATAACTTTTAGGGGGTGTTTCAGCCTTTTTTTGAAAATCAGCCAAATATTCACAGGCGCGTAACTTTTGATGCATATCACTAAACTTGACGAAAGTTATATATTTGAAATCAGCATAGAAATCTGATTCTTTTGTGATATCTATTGGTATCAATAACCTGTTTTCTAGAGTTTCGGTTACCATTGAGCCGGGTCGCTCCTTACTTACAGTTCGTTACCACGAACTGTTTGATACTAAAATATTACAGTCTTCTCATTCTAAACTTGCGACAATGTCTTGCTATCATTCGCCTTGCCGACATTAAGTTGCAGCAGCATAATTAATGTGGTATTTGGTAATTTTACTATTAAATCTTAACAAAACGTTAGAAAAAATTCAATTTTATCGCTTAAAAAGAGGTAAAGTAAAAAAGTTTGCAATGAAAAAGGGGAACGAAAATCAAAGAAAAGTGGGAGGTTCGAAAAGAACAAATTTTCATTTATTTCATAAATAAATGGAGTTCAGAGCTCAAACAAGACATTTTCTGCGAGAATCTGAGCCTCATAGTTTGAAAATTTCCTTCAAGTAATATACTATACATCCTCACAAATACTATAAAATGACCAGGAAGCAACCCATAAAAAAAGCAAAAGAAATTAAAGCAGTTCAGAGAAAGCCCCCCAAAAGAAACGACAGCCGAAAAAACATAGAAAAAAAATAATGAAAAGTAGGTTTGAAACCAGGGTCGTTATTAGCCAAGGTCATTTTTACCGACTGTTTTTTTTATCAATGATTAACATAATATCGTTTGAATACAATACTTAAAATCACTGCACGAGTCGGAAAAATCGTTGCATTTACCGAGAGAGATTGAGATTTCGGTATATTTCATCTTACTCTTTTCATGCTCTTTATTTAATCAAATGGAAAACGTAGCACCATCTGTAAAATAACAGAAGGAGCCAGTAAAACTGCTGCGTTTACCAACCAAGCTCGAGATTTCTGTACATAAAAATCAGTATTTTCGTGGGCTTTATTTAATAAAAAAAAAAAATTGCCGGTTTCGGAAAAATGGTGGCACTTCGCAACACTCTTTTACCGACTCATGTTTTATCGAGTGTCAAAAAAAATGGGGTGGGCTCCCCCATCTACAATAGTGGGGGCCCTGAGGTTTCAAGCACTGTCCACCCCAGCTTTCAAGCGCAGCCCTATCCCTTTCCCTATAATATTCAAGCGCAGCCCTGTTTCTAGGCAAGATTCTACCGGAGCCCTCTGACGTCACAGCATGCATCGGAAAAATAACATGTGATTTTCTAGCGCAACCCTAGGACGCCACACCTGTCGAAATTCCTGTCCTTGACAAGGTTAGGTGGCACATCTTTTCCATGTTACTAGGCAAAATCATGTCTAGACACGTTCCCAGGTGGTTGAAATCCCCCACGACGCTTTCCCAGACAAACCCCAGCTATCAAAACTCCCTTGCATTGTTACTAGATGAAAACATCCAAGTGGCTAAAACCCCCTGCAAAGCTTTTCTAGGAAAGAAACATACACCAACAAATTATGCTATATATATATATATATATATATATATATATATATATATATATATATATATATATATATATATATATATATATATATATATATATATATATATATATATATATATATATATATATATATATGTTAAAGGCGTTCTCTATCAGTCTCTTTCAAAAAGTTGACAAATACACAAGCATCTTTAACAATAGATAATACTAATAAAAAAGTGTCCCTTTTCTCACTCTACCCCCTCCCCCCAAAAAAAAAACTTTATAATCTGGTTTATTTCAAAACATACTCTTTTTCTACTGTGTAACCCTTCCCCACCCCCATTCCTTGCCATTTAATTCCTTCGAAAAAGAAATCATTCTTTTCGTCAAAATATTGTTTTTACAGCAATCTTCTAGTCATGTATAGAGACACTTGTTTAAATCTTAGAATCCATCAAATGTGTCAAATCTATCGCGCGTGCTTTCCTTAAAATCGGAATGTGTTGTGAATATGGGCTGTAACCCTTTCATATTGTGTCTGGTAAATAATGAATGGTTATCGCAAGGTTTGACGGCTTTTGCATTATTCTAAGCTGAACTTTCTCGGCAAAATTTATGCGTAATAATCACATTTTTTAGGCATGGAAATAGTACGTATAAGCATGGGACAATAAAAAACATTTGTTTTAGACAAACATCTAGTTTTTAAACTACTTAGTGCATATAAATGGTAAAAACTAAATGTATCCCCCCCCCCCATTAATAGGATCATATTCTCTAGCATTTTTTCCCTTTACTGTTCAACTTATTTTCCATTTTTAAAATTCCTGCGTATAAAGAAAAGATTACTTATTCTTTATAGGTCTATTTGTCAACTCTTTCCTGAAAATACTGACTTATTTAAAGGAGGGATGGAGCAATAGCGAAACACTGGTTTCCCAGTTTCAACTTCCCGGAAAAGATCCCGGGTTGATCAATTTAAATGCCCTTACTTTTTCGAATTCATGGATTTTATTTGCTCTTTAGGTTTAACAGGCTTTCCTAAAAATCCTACATTCACTAATTTCTTTTCTTCCGTAAGAGGGAGTCATTATCATATAGTAAATTTCCCCTTCTTTTTAGAATTACCCAGCCCTGGGTCCTCTCAACAGGCAAGCCAGAGTGAGTGAAGCGACCCCTGTGCAACCCGCAAGATCTTCCATCATAAGATATGCCGGACCATCTACACATCTTCTGGGCCAGCCATTGACCCCCATCTTGTGATGCCAGGAGCCCTCACGCCCCTTCCAGACCAGCAATGCCAACACAAACTCACACTCAAGGCACTGGTTCATATGTGCAACACCCTGACAGAAAAACTCAAATCGGACTTCCACCTGCACTACCAACACAAGCCCAAACTCGAGGCCTTGGTCCATCTGCCCTCCAGTATTCGTTGCCACGACAATCAAGAGCCGTCCCACCACTTGAAGATTGTGCCTACATTACGAAATGCCAGGACCATCTGGCACCCAAGTGCAGCCAAAATTTGAAGACTCAAAATAAGACTATTTTTCAACCTTTTTTGACCTATTATCTCCTGCCTTATATTTCCTGCATAGTAAAGGCATTTTCCACGCGTCTTTCAGGCCTTGAAGGGAATTATCACCATATAAAAGTGAGTGTGGTAATTATCGAGGCATTAGTCTGGTCTCTGTAGGTAGCAAATTGCTTAGTAATATGATACTTTTTAGACTGAGAGATGCCGTAGACAAAGTTTTAAGAGAAGAGCAGTGCGGTTTTAGAAAAGGTAGAGGATGTGTTGACCAAATTTTCACTCTTAGGTTAATAATTGAGAAGTGCCTAAGTTTTCAAACACCTTTGGTCCTCAGTTTTATAGATTATGAGCAAGCGTTCGATTCTGTTGATAGAGGAGCTTTAGTAAAGGTTTTAACCTTGTATGGTACACCAGACAAATACATTAAAGTGATTAGTGCTATGTACGAGAATAACACTGCTGCGGTTAAGGTAGGAAATGAGGTTAGCAGCTGGTTTTGTATTAAATCAGGAATTAAGGTTTGTTTTGTTATAACACATTGTAGCGTTAGGAGGGGGAGTCGCGGGGATGTAATGATCACATACAATTACCTATGAGCCCTCTGACTCTCCTTTTTAGGCACAAGTGTCATGGACGTGTAGTATGATGATGATATAAGAATCATAGAGAAAAGTGTGAGCAAAATGAATGAAGTTTTAGAGGTTTTGCGAGTTCAGGGTGCTAGAATTGGTTTGAAAATTAATGTTAGGAAGACTGAGTCACTAAGGCTATGAATAAGTGAAGATGAAAAGGTGACGTTGGGTAATGAAAAGATTGATCAGGTGGGCAGCTTCACTTACCTTGGTAGTATTATTAGTAAAGATGGTGGGAGCAGTGAAGATATTAAAAATAGAATAGCCAAGGCTCAGGGTGTTTTTCACAGTTAAAAAAATGTGGTCAAATATGGCTCTGAAGCATGGACGCTCCGAAAAGCGGATGAAGATTTGCTAGATGTTTTCCAGAGAAATTGCTTAAGGATTGTTATGGGTACCCGGCTGACTGACCGTATTTCAAACAAAATGCTATACGAAAAATGTGGTTCAATACCGCTCTCTAGGTCTATAATGAAAGAAAGGTTGAGGTGGCTAGGGCATGTTGTGCGGATGAAGGATGACAGATTTCCGAAGATTGTTCTTTTCGGCCAACCATCTAGGGCTAAACGGACAGCAGGTCGTCCCTATCTGGGGTGGGACGACGTCATAAGGAAAGATTTAATGGAAATGGGAACTTCGCGGGCAGGTGTAAAAAGGGAGGCTTTGAATAGATTGGGGTGGAGGAGGAGCGTGCGTAGCTGTGTTGGCTTCAGGCGGCTTGGTGCTGCGATGAGTTGTTAGTAGTAGTAGTAAATATTTTTAAGGGCTTATTTTTAATTTTTCACTTGTTCGGGACATTAGAGAGGTTTTACTCAGCGTTTCTGTTCTATCTTATTCTAATGTTTAAGTGGCTACTCTTACCTTTCTAGCTCCCTACCCTATCTAGTATTAAATTTCACCACCCCCTAAGAAATAAGCTCGTTTTCACCATTTCTAACCATTGTAAGGAAACTTTTATGTGTATAGATATTCGCTAGAATATTAGAGGTCTCTAAATAAGTTTGTTTTTCAGATTTTCAGCGCAAACTCCATAGTTTTTAGGACTTATCGGTGTCCCCCATTTAGCTTCACTCGTACCTAAATTTATTTAGTTTTTTTCTGTCCTTTTCGATACTTTTGTCTAATTACTTTTGTCTTTAACCACCTTTTCTAACCTTATCGACTATTTTATCTGCTAGCTTTTGGGAGGATTGTTCGCTTAGAAGGTTTCGGTGTTCCTACCAATGGGGGCGTTCAAAGTTTCATACCTAATTTTTTTCAGAACGATTTCGACTATTTAATTCAAGATTATATTACTAGTCTCCTAGCGGCAGTACAAGAGACCAATGCCTATGAAATACCGACATGGATCGATAATAGCCTTGAAGTCTGGCCAGAACCAAATCTCCCCACGGTGAGTTTTGCAATCCTTTTTTTAATTCTAAAGGGTATAGCAGTAGTGTGGGCAAACCTTTCAATGCTTCATAATACATACAAAAGGAGCTCTATGGAAGGAACATCATATTTATATCAGTAGTGAGGACACCTTTGCATTTCAATAAGTACTAGCGTGTCTACAGTTTTAAGGGGGCATGTACACCATCATAATGCAATGATCATTCCAATGAGTAGTGAAGTGTCTACAGTTCCAAGAGCGATCTCGGTCTCGATAAAGACTATGAATGGGCAGATGAGTTACCAGCTAAAGAGGTCGAGAGAGTGACCTCATTAACATGCAAGAGTTCTTGCAGAATAGTGAACGCCAGGGGGGTTTAAGTGCAGGGGAGAGTTCAGCTAGTGTACCACCCTTTGATTTAGTTTTGAGAGGGATTTCGGTCTCGATATAGACTATGAATGGGTAGATGAGTTACCAGCTAAGGAGGTAGAGAGAGTGCTAGAAGCGCCCGCCCCTCACAGTGATATAGTACAGATTGAAGCTGGCTCGACTCGAGTGATGCCAGACTTAAATTCAGCAGATACCGCTTTGGGCAATATTCATCTATATAGGGCCGAGTTTTGTGACCCGTTCAATTCCCTGTCATGTGGTACTGTTCAAATGGACCCCATAGAAATCGCAGACCTCTACATCAGCATGATGCAAGCACTTCTCAAAAAATATTTAAGGAGGCGGGAGGGAGAGATTCTTTAAAAGCACCAATCGCCTTTAAAATTATTTTTTTAATGTAAGTTTGGGTGTTTTGCGCGATCATCATATTCAAACACAGACGCAAACTCCACACCCAGACCTGAATAATTTTGAGGGTGTGTTTTCAGATTGGGTGGGTGAACTTTTTAATAGGATGGAGGGTTACAATTAGAATGGGAGTGGGCTATCAGTTTTGTTTATAGAAAAATTTAAGTTGAATAATACTAAATTTAAAAGAAAATTTGCATTAAGAGGTGGGAGGAGAAGAAAACTTTGATCAATAAAATAGTGATTTAAAAGGTACTAAAGGTGTGCAACACTTTCGTTTTGACACAGGGTTGGAGTGTTTCAATTATTCTGTCCCTGTGGCAATTCATAAGCCTCTACAAAATGACGTTAGTAAAACAGATTTAGATGATTGGACAGTAAATGTAAAAGACGGTTCTGATTTTCCAAAATTAGATTTTAAATGTTTAAGGGGCCAGTATCAAGTAACGTTTAAGGGGATTGAAATTTTTGAAAAGTCTAATGAACATTTAAAGTTGGGGTAACGGTTTTAAAGTTTGATGAAGAATTTGAAGAGTGGGAACTATGTGATAAAAAAGGGGGTAATTTATTCTCTAAGGGCCCGGTCCATTGACTCTGTGAAACACTGGGTATGGCTTCTGTACGAACCTGCAAAAGATCCTGAATCAATTGGACATTTCTTTCCAATTCCTAATATTTGCAGGGTTTTAAATGAAGGTAAAAATTATAATGATGGGGAGGCTTGTCATTACTGCCCAATATGTCTATCTAGATTTTATACCGGATTAATGTTAAAAAATCATTTGAAACACTACAAGCGTCATGGTTACCAGTCTGTGGAAACGGTTTCAGGGGTCAATGCTACCTTGCGGTTCAAAAGCTTTCAGAGCACACTGTTGCCGAGCACCAAGGTATTTGAGGCTACTCTAATGGATGTGTCGGATCCGTCAAATTCGAATAATGTGAAAAACATGAAGCTATTGTGATCTATTTTGCGCACGCACGGAGATTCATGTAATACCATGCAGTTGGTAGATTTTTGTGAGTCGTTTGGTGGAAAAGATCGTGTTGGCACAGCTATGGTTGCTCTCATGAAAACAGCAAATGAGACAATTTCACGGCTGCGCCCTTCACATTATCCAGTGAATCTATCACCTGAGGACGAGTTGGCTATTAAAAATCAAGACATTTGTTGGATTTACAAGAAAAATATGAATGTGGGGGATGCGAAAACCTGGGACCATGACCATTTATGCCAAGAAATTTGAGTTTACAAGAAAAATATGAATGAGGCGGATGCGAAAACTCGGAGATATGACCATTTATACCAAGAGGGTCGCTCATAAATCGTGTAATTTAAATGTTAGGCAGCAGTAATTTTTACCGGTATACATGCACATTTCCAACTATGATTTTAAATTCATGTTACCAGCGTTTGGAAAATTTCAGAAAGGTGAGGTTGTAGATGGCACATGGGTATATGGTTATTTTTAAATTAACATCATACAGAAATCATCTGAAAAGCTTCTAGTCTTAGAATTTAAATGACAAACAATTGATAATGGTAATAAATCTTGGATTAAAATCCGTTTCCTTGATTCTTTTATTTTCTTCCCAAATCCCTAGAGTTAATTAATTCAAGTACAAAAAAGCGACGATTTTAACATTTTCTCCCTCTCAAACAGCACTTTCCAGATGAGGAACTGTATGATTTATTAACGTGTAAGGGCAAATACCCGTACGAGTACTACAGCTCCGTTTTGACGCTAAGTGAGGAAAAATAACCACCCATGGCAGAGTTTTGTGATTCACTTCATGAAGGTCAAAGCACCAATGCCGATTATGAATTTGCCAAGAGGGTGTGGGCAAAGGGAAGGTGTAAAAATGGGTGAGATTATTGTAAAATGTACCTGGGAAGTGATGTATTGACGTTATTGGATATTGCCTGTAAAAACACAGATACAATTTATGAAGTATGGGGGTTCGATGTGGGGTATTATTTTTCCACTCCTCGTCTGGTGATGGATTTAATTCTTAAAATCAGTGGAGCAGAAATAGGTCTGATTGCCGACGTGGATAAGCACCTGTTTGCACAGAGACAAATGCGGAGAGGGTTTGCTTTTCATGGGGATCGCATCTTTGAAACCAACCCGACTGGACAACGTACCGGTGAAAATTCGGATGCCGTTTTCTTGGATATGAATTCCCTTTACCAGTCGCCAATCTCTCACTTTTATTTGCTGAGTGGGAATTACCAATGGCTTAACAATCCTTTTGCACCAAATTTCTCCAATATTCACACTGTTAAGGAAAATGGACAACAAGAATGGTTTTTCGAAATTGATGGTGAAATTCCTATGGAACTTCATGACTCGGTAAAAGACTTTGTTTTCCTGTGCAATAATAGACCGGTGCATATGGACTCGCTGAATCCGTAAAATTTATCATTAGTAGAAAATTAAGACATCCGTTGGACACCTTCAAAACAAAAGCTTATTACCGACCTGGAGCCAAAACAGATTATTGTTGAAAACCACGTTCTTCTTCAGTGGATGCTTGCTAACAGTTTCAATGTCACAAGGATGCATAGAGCCCTCCAATTCAACCAAAAACCTTACATGAAGACGTTTGTTCACACTTTTGTCAGTAAACGATCTCAAGTAAAAACAAAGGTCAAAAGAGAGATATTTAAACTTATTCTAAATCCGGCATTTGGTAAGATGTGTCAGTGTATGAAACAGGAGTCGTTGTGATGTTGTGACTGTCCCGAAAGAAGTGCCTGAATCATTGCGGATACAAACTTCACATCATTCACGATCATTGACTCCAATATGGTCCTTTAACATAGGAAAAAAAAGTTTTTTTAAATACAAAAATTGCCACTGGCAGTGCCATATTGTAAATTGCAAAAAAACTCATGTTGGAGCTTTTTTACACTGTGTGCAAACATCAGTGGCTGAGGGAGGGGAAAGTTCAAGTTTTTTTACGGGGATACTGATTTTTTATTGTTAAAAGTTAAAACTAATAATTTATTGGAATATTTGGAAAATTGGGGGCACATTAGCTCTCGGATAGATTACACAAACTGTCCCAATATCCGGAGCTAGTGAAACGAAAGACCCCAAATCAATTATTAAAATTAAAATCAGAAACGGGAAGTGATTTACTATTGCATGGTGTATTTCCCGGTCCGAAGGTGTACTGCGTGGAAACGCACAATGCGACTACCATAAAAGTCTATAAAGGGGTGTCATCATACTATGTAAAGGAAAATTTCAACATGAATGTTTACAGGAACTTTCTAGAACAAAATTTAGTTCCAAGAGCCAGTGTAACGGCCATCCGTTCTTAAAAACACAAAAACCATACAGTTCGAGTCGAAAAAATGCCATGTCCACCATATCGGACAAAACTATGTACTAGAGGGTGGTGTGAGAGTACTACCACATGGCCACTACCTGACTTGAGATTGAGTTGAATGTGTGAATCATAGATGGCAGCTTGGTCTTTATAAAGCTCTATAGTTGTGGGAGGGGGAGGGGAACCATTTTCTCCCTCACCAGGTCAACACTGCCTTTTTTATATATCTTACCTTTTTTCTGTCACAAGCTCGGCACTGCCTTTTGTTTTTATAATTTCTACTACAAAAAAAGGCATTCCAATGAAAAATGCGACCATTCCAGGAGTTGAACATGCGACCTTCGGACTAAAAATCTGACAACGCGTCATCGAAGTAGCGTAACTAATCGTTTACATAGGCCTACCTACTCACATAGCTAACTTGCATATAGACCACATTTTCCTTCCCTCCTTTTCTAATGATAGAATAAATATTTTTGAGGACAGAAAATTCCCTAAATGCAACGGGTTAGTAATTTCAATTAATTTTAATTGCCATAATGCCATTAATTAATCTCATGTACTTAGAAAATAAAATCTACAAATAAATGTAAATATATATTACTGAGTGACCATAAATAGCCCTTAAATGACCTTAAAGGAACTTAAATGAGTGATTTTAAATGACCTTAAGTGAAAATTTCAGGTCATTAACTTAAGAAAACTTTGTCGGCGTAAATATGCAAAAAGATTTGCCGAATCAAATAAAATAATTATGAAGCCATTTTGTGAAAGAGATTACAAGCAACTTTATTTCTTTTCACTGGTTCTACATAAGCAATATTTGCTGTTAATTAGACAAGATTATCCAAATGGGCCCCCTGGTCGCAATTTTATCCAAATGAAACAATTACAGCCAAAATTCTTGATACCTGCTCAAAACGAATAAACTAGAAAATCCAGCTTGTATTCATTATGTGTGTATTGATATGAAAGAAAATTTCAAAAACTTCCTTTCTAAGACTGACATACCAAACAATCTAATCTTTATCCATGTTTTTCATGTTTAAGTTAATCTATGTTTTAGTTTTAAGGTTTTTCTCTGCCTTAATATACTAGTAACACGTTTTCTTTCTTCTTTTTTCCTCGTCCAGTTTTTTTGGAATAATTGTTTTGTTTTTTGAATATTTTTGAAGAAAAAATGCAGAAGCTTAGCAAACTAACTGACGAACGACCCTTATAATAGTCCCTTCCATGTTATAATTGTCGTGGTCTAAAATTAGCAGCGTAGCAATTAAAATCAGGACATTCAAACTGATTTCAAATAGCCATTTCACTGGTGGGGTCGAGAATGACATGTAATTATAGCCAAATCTTTTGTTATTGCAAGAAGATCACCTAATTCGTGTCTTAATGTTAGCTGACAGAGCCCCAAATACAATGTGTTGACTGGAATGTATTGAAGGTGCTTAATATTGTAGTGGTGAATATGGTCTAATAGAGGTTTTTCGTTCAAGAACACGTAAGAGAGGGACATTGGTATTACCGACTCTTGATTTCTTGACAAAGGATTTATATAGAAATATACATCTGTCCGAGGAGAAGGAGGGCGGATACTCTGCGAAAATGACACGATTCATGCCACTTGTGCTTCTTGCACTTTTACCCTTGATTCATTATGTTTAAAACCAAGTACTTCTCTTAGATTATCATTAAGAATAACCATTTCGTAGTCGACGGGCAAACTAATGATTTTACCCTCAACCTCTGAATAATTGAACTGAAAGGCAACATTTTTACGATTGGAAATTTACCTTTCATACTGCAATTTTACCCTTGATTACATTATGTTTAAAACCAATTACTTCTCTTAGACTATCATTGAGAATAACCATTTCATTGTCGATGGGCAAACTAATGTAGATTTTACCCTCAAGCTCTGAATACTTGAACTGAAATGCACCATTTTTACGATTGAAAATTTTTGTGTTGATTGCACAACGTAATTCGTTCATGCTCCCAAACTCCTTATGTTATACTGAGGCAAAGGGTATTGCAATAGATTCATGTTTTCAATTTATTGATCGCTAACAATTGGCCAGTAATGGGTTCAAATTTTTATATCACATGTATGATTCTTTCTTATGATATCATATGTATCTTTAAAAATACAATCTACAAGAGCCACTCCATACCTTCCCTCAAATTTAATTGCCAGGGAAAGTTTTTTTCCAAAAATCGCTTGTTTTATTCAATTCGTCATAGAGATGATCAGAAACATTGGACATGAATGTCACATAAAAAACTTCAGAGATTATGAACGCCTTCAGCGGGTATCTACAAATCAAAATCAGAGTTGTATCCTAGCCAGCGAACAAGCAACTGTTTCTTTCCCTGGTGTGTACGAGTCTTTAATACCTTTTTAATGTAATAAATTTCACTATTTGAGACTTTTTGTTATTCATAATCATAAAATCTGCCAAGAATCTTTTCATCTTTCATATCACGAAGACGATATGTTATAGGTTTAGTATCTAGGATTTTTGATACTTTAAAAAGTTCAGTAGACCACAAGGCATTTCCCTTTTTTAAAATATTGCTTATACGACTGATTCGAACAGTATCACAAACATTCAATTTTTTTCTTTTTCCGCCTTTTCATTAGAATATTGTCTAAGGAAATGTGTTCCTATAATGAACTTCCTGAGGACTATTATTGAACAAGGATCGACGAGGATTTGGTTGTATATTTGCATGACTGTATTTAAATCATGACTAAATGCAGCTGTATTTCTCAATTTACAATATCTTGAAATTAAAAGTCGAATAGTTCGTTATAAACGTTCTGCCAATGCGGTCCTTTATAGGACTATGAGTACGATAGAGTATTGTATCATATTTCAATAAAATTTGTTTACATAGGCATTAAAAAATTCACTTCCACGGTCTGTTGGAATTTTTATATGAATCTTGTTCAAAAATGGATTCAATGGCTTTAGCAACTTCACTGCCTCTCCTTTGACTGCAATGGAACTGAATATGCATACCGATAAAACACTTATTGCGAGTAAAACATACTTGTACGGTTTATTATGACGTTTTTGAATCGCGTCCATAGTAAAAAAATCTGCTTGTAATACATGTCCTGGATAAAAAGCTTTAGTTTTTTGATAGTTATTACCATAAACCCTATGACTTCGATGAAGAGTATAACCAGATTCCTTTTGCAAATACTCTTTTGCTAGCTTCTTTTCAATCCCGATAACCTGTGCAAGTGTACTTGGATAACTTAAAATTCCTGGTTCTCCAATATTTTCATAAACACATTTTAAATTTTGATCCATTTTGATCGTAACCGTCCGCTACCCTTTTGTATACTACCTGGTGAATCAATAAGTCTTCGCTTTTGTCTAGTTACCGGTATCCAATCACCACTAGGTGTACTTTTCATGAACGATTTAAAATCATCTTCTATCTTTAATTGACTATGTTGTTTAATTTCTTTCGAATTTACTTATTGCCAAAAAGAGTTTTAGGAAAATATTACGACTTTAAAAAATTATATAAATGCCCGTCAATGGATTCGACTCTTGTACGATTCTCAATCAGAACCGTTAATAAATTGGTTACATTGTAAGGCTTATCCTGGATTATACTGGATTATACATTCTTTTTCTCATCAATTTGTTCATTTTCGGTGAGATATGTCTAGAGTCTTTTACTTTGTTCACGATAGGAGTTGGGCAACAAGTCCAGACCACTTGTTAAAAAATCTTTAGTTTCCGGTGTTTCACAGTTTTCAGAAGCTTGATCAATGACATTGATTTGAATTGGTTTTTCACGATTAGGTTTATGTTTGTTAACACGACGAAGGGCATTTTAAAGTGAAATCAATTTTTCATCGTCAAAAATTGTTTCATTGTTAAGAGATTTATCAAGATTATCTTCAAGGTACTCTTTGAGTGAAAGAGCAAGTTCAATTGGTGCCAATTTATAGGGTTTAGCCATTTCTAGAGAATAGTCTCTACAAGTCAGGAGATTATCGGTAATAACACTGAGAAGAAATTACCAACCGCTTGAACAAGACGTTTTCTTTTAAAATTTGTTTTTTTTTGCAAGCTAGAGCACGTACAAGTGAGCGATGTTGCCTTGTCTGTTTCTTAACACAATCTGACAGTTGAACATTACCTGCTGTTAAATTTAAACAAAGTTCTGACAATAGATTAATAAATTCCTTGTCAACACCATGCTTGAGAATTGCTTTTCTAACTCGTGGTTTTGAATTGGCTAGCACAGAAAACAAATGCCTATGTTCATGTAGCTTCTTCAATGTCACGATTACTTCTAATGACCTTTTTTACAATTCACAAGTAGATATACAGTAATTTTATTAACGAAAATATCAGTGATCACACGCAACTCTTCAGGTGTGTTTTGATTCAGGTTTAATAGTATGTTACCATAAGGTTTATTAAATGCTTGATTGTATGCGGAAAGTAAAAATTTTAGTTCAACAAGATAAAATCGTTTGTTTAGAGTTATAAGAGAACATGAATCAAGAAAAACTCTATAGATGATGTATTAGATACAATTCAACGCCAATGTTCTCATATATTTACTCCGATGAAAAAGATAATGGAGAAGAATAGTTACAGATTTTTTTTTCATGATTTGACCGGTCAGTAAACAATTTTAACATTTCCCGCGACCATTCTTCAAAATTACCTTAAAAATTACCGCTTGGCGCAATGAAATTATCAAAACAAAAGGCAGTGCCGAGCTTGTGACAGAAAAAAGATAAGATATATAAAAAAGGCAGTGTTGACCTGGTGAGGGAGAAAACGGCTCCCCTCCCCTTCCCACAACTATAGAGCTTTATAAAGATCGAGTTACCTTTTATAATTTACACATTCAACTCGATCTCAAGTCAGGTAGTGGTCATGTGGTAGTACTCTCACACCATCCTCGAGTACATAGTTTTGTCCGATATGATGGACATGCCATATTTTTGACACTAACTGTATAGTTTTTGTGTTTTTAAGAACAGATGGCCGTTACTCTGGCTCTTGGAACTAAATTTTGTTCTAGAATGTTCCTATAAACACTCATGTTGAAATTTTCCTTTTCATAGTATGATAGCACCCCTTTACAGACTTTTTTGGTAGTCTCATTGTGCGTCTCCACGCAGCACACCTTCGGACTGGGAAAAACACCATGCAATACTAAATCACTTCCCGTTTCTGATTCTAATTTTAATATTGATTTGGGGTCTTTCGTTTCACTAGCTTCGGATATTGGGACTCATCCCAGTTTGTATAATCCATCCGAGAGCTAATGTGCCCCCTCCCATTTTCCAAATCTTCCAATAAATTATTAGTTTAAATTTTTAACAATAAAAAATCAGTATCCCCGTAAAAAAAACTTGAACTTGCCCCGCCCTCAGCAACAGACGCTTACACACAGTGTAAAGCTCCAACATGAGTTTTTTTTTGCAATTTACAAAATGGCACTGACAGTGGCAATTTTTGTATTTAAAAAAAGTATTTCTCTTAGATTATCATTGAGAATAACCATTTCATTGTCAATGGGCAAACTAATGTAGATTTTACCCTCAACCTCTGAATAATTGAACTGAAAGGCACCATTTTTACGATTGGAAATTTTTTTGTTGATTGCAAAACTGATGGTGGAAGATATATATATATATATATATATATATATATATATATATATATATATATATATATATATATATATATATATATATATATATATATATATATATATATATATATATATATATATATATATATATATATATATATATATATATATATATATATATATATATATATATATATATATATATATATATATAATAATTTATTTATTACCCACTATAAAAAAGAAGTGGAGTACATAAGGAACAAAAACAAACATACAAAAAAAGAAAAAAAAAGCAAACTCGCACACTTAACAATTATTTACATAAAACGACGTAAATTATGGTGCGCAGTAAGACCTGCAGATAACGACAGCTTTCCTTTAACTTTTGCCTCGGCTTCTCTTCTGTCAATATGCAAGACATATCGCCGAACCTTTTTTTCTTTTAACTGTTTAGATGGTGGAAGAAAAACTTATTTTTCTTCCGACAATTTATCCAGGTATATACCAGGTTTTTTAATTTTAGAAGGTATGGAAGGCATTGGCAACCACCTTTTTTTCTTTTAATTGGTCAAGTGGTGGAAAAGAAACTTCTTCTTTTGCCTTGGCTTGTCTTTTGTCATTATGACAGACATATCGCCAAACCTTTGTTTCTTTTTTAATTGTTAAGGCTGTGGGACAAAAACTTCCTATTCGAATGATTTACCAAGTTCATTTTTTGATTTTCAAATGTATGGTCGGCATTAATGATCTTCTCCGTGTCAAAATCCAAAACCCAATCATCATCGCTATCATTTTCAATTTGCGCGCTTCGTTACACCTCGGCTTATCTTCCTTCATCCTTAAATACCTATCGTTGAATATTTTTTAAAGGTATGGTAGGCATTGATGACCTTATCCACGTCAAAATCCCAAACACTATCATCGTCACTATCATTTTCAATTTGTGCGCTTCGTTACACCTCGGCTTATCTTTCGTCATTCTTAAATACCTATCGTTGAACCTTTTTTAAAGGTATCATTTTCAATTTGTGCCCTTCGTTACACCTCGGCTTATCTTTCGTCATGCTTAAATACCTATCGTTGAACCTTTTTTAAAGGTATGGTAGGCATTGATGACCTTATCCACGTCAAAATCCCAAACCAAATCATCGTCACTATCATTTTCAATTTGTGCGCTTCGCTACACCTCGGCTTATCTTTCGTCATTCTTAAATACCTATCGTTAAACCTTTTTTAAAGGTATGGTAGGCATTGATGACCTTATCCACGTCAAAATCCCAAACCCAATCATCATCACTATCATTTTCAATTTTGACAAGTTTTGGTTCTCGCTGTCCAGGTTGATTTTCATTGAGTGGCTGCTCTTCATTTTCACTTTTGACTCCCTCACTCTTTCAGTATCGTATGTCTTCTAACCACGTATTTCTTTGTTATTCACTTTCATTTTTAAAACGCTCTAATTGTCATTTTCAAATATCTTTGTGTTTGTTCTTTATTGTCATTTTTGACACGTTTTTGGATTTTGGTTACTTAAGACAATTTAGCAATGGCCTTTGCTTTAGCTCTCCGCATTGGTGCTGTCACAATTGATGGTCAAGGTTGTGAAGTTTCACATCTTATCACGTTTGATAGTTAAGATGTTGGTTCCAAGGAATCATCATTTGTAGTAGCTGCAACTGCAAATTTTCGTTTTTTAGGCCCTCCCACAGACATTATATTATTTAAACAACTGGTGCGTTGGAAACTCAACAATCTTATTTAAGCTATGCCTGGCATTATATTAGAAAATACTTTTGTGATGAAATATACGATGGAATAAGGAATGCTTATATGATGAACTAACATATTACAAGACGTCATTTGCCACCGGGCCCCGGCACTCGGCACGTGGCAGGGTTCTATGTATATATATTCTCTCACTGTGACTTGTTTTCTAAACGCAGACGATTTGTCACGACGTCCAAATGGACCTTAAATTAGAAGTGGTGGCTATGTATAATTACATTTTTTTATTACATCTTTAACTTTTGTCTCGGCTTGTCTTTTGTCAGTATGAAGATATATCGCTGAATCTTGGTTTCTTTCAATTTTTCAGGTCGTGGTATAAACACTTATTTTCCTTCCAACGATTTATCTAGTCCAGGTTTTTGATTTTACAAGGCATGAAACGCATTTACGACCAGCTTTGTTTCTGTTAATTGTTCAGGTGGCGGTGTGTTTGGAGTGTATGTGCGTATGTAGTGTGTATGTTTGAGGTGTTTCTGGTGTGTGTGATGGACTCTATGTATACATAGTCCATCTGTATTAAAATTTTGAAAATTTGTATACAAATTACGTAACAACATGTATACCAACTCCATAGAAATATAGTTGGCTGTATTTTTGCGGCTGCATGGGGAAACGGGATTAGGCCTTAACATTGATAAATGCGAATATTTCGTGTTGAATTCAAAATCTTCAGCAACGCCACTTGATTGCAGTTTATTTTCTGTAAAATGTGTCAAATCTTTCCGACGGCTTGGGATCAATATTTGCAAATCCCTCACGTTATTTCACCTCCGGGCACTGAGTGATATTAAAGAAACGCTGAAACAGTGACTTAGAATAACGTCCAAATTCTTAACTAAGAGAATAGAGAAGGTGATGCCTGGAATCCTGGGAAAATATCAGTTTGGTGGTATTCGAGGAAAAAAGGCCCAGAATATTCTCGACGTGCTGCATGACTTGACGGTAGGCAGAGTCGATGAAATGGCAAAAATAAGGCGTTTTCTGTAATGGCTTTCCTACTGTGTATGGATGTTGTCAAAGCGTATGACTCGGTTATAAGATCAATACTGTAGACACTGATGAAGGAAAAGTTTGGATTTAATCAACGGTTTGTGAAGTGGTATGAAAATTTATATAAGAACCCGATGGCGGTTGTGAATATAAATGTTTACACTAGTGGAGGGCTAAGCTTGAAAAGGTAGTGCGACAAGGGGATCCATGCGCCCCTTATTTATTCGAACTTTATATAGATCCCCTTTTTAAGTATGTTGAACGGCGAATACAGGGGATTGTCAATAAGACGAATATCTTCTTGAAATCACTGACTTTTGTAGACGATAGGGCCTTCCTTCCTGGGAGTTTGGCTGATTTGATGGAAGTGGTAAGAGGACTAATGTGGTATGAGGAGCATTTCTTGGTAACAATACACAGAAAAAAGAGCCAGTTACTGAACATAAGTGAGTGCGCATGGTTAGATGATAGCGTCTGGGTCGAGAAGGCTCAGTCAGTGAAAGTATTGAGTGCAATTCTTGAAAGAACAGTGAATGTGGAAAATTTTTGGGAAGAGCGTGAGCAAAAGTTTGAGGGGTTGCTGGTAGCCCATCAAAGAACACATTTTGTGTCGATGTTTAAGAGAGTATTGTATGTAAAGACGTATGCTCTCCTACTGCTATTTTATCTGGCACCGGCTTTTAATCTTGAGGAAAAGTATGCTAAAAAGGTAGAAAGGAGCATTTGGCGTTTCGTTTGGATGGGAAAACTTGAAAAGCTAAGCATGAAAATGTTGTACGTGCTCCGAGAAGGGGGTCTTGGTGTTATAAATTTCCGAAAAGTGTGTAAGTCTCTGAGAATTAGAAAAGTCTGTGAGATGATCTGCAGTAAATGGATTGACGCTAAAATAATAATAGGATGGGTCTCACCAGTGATATATACTGAGGATGAACTAGCAAAACAAAAAATGATTAGGGATGTGCCAGAGAAATTCCATGAAGCCATATAGTGTATTCGAGAACCCAAGGTTTGCTGAGTGATCAGGTGAAAATGCCGAAAGAAAAAGGATAGTGGATGGATACTTAGAGAAAACGGAAGAAGAAGAAGAAGTGGTTTTTCACGTGAAAACAATACAGTCATTTGTGAATTTTAAGCTATTGTTTGAGAAAATGCATAGTGTACCGTATAAACAGTTTATAAAGGAATTTATGTTTCGGTTTATTCATGAGATACTGCCGCTTCCAGATCGGGTAAGCCGCTTTACCCAAGAGGAAGGTCTAAAGTGCAAGCTTTGCGACGAATTAATGATAAATGGTATGAAACACAAATTTTTCAATTGTAAATATAATGAAGGAATTGTAGATAAGTGTTTAAGAGCCTTAAGAGATTGTGGAGCAATTTGGAATACGGAGGAAGGATAAGATAACTGAATTTAGAAATTCCTGGAAATGAGAGGAGAGAACGAGCTATGGTGTTGATTGTGATGAAACTATTCGAATATGTATGGAAAAGAAGGAAGAAGAGAAAAGGGATTGAGTTAAGAAGGTTTGGTTATGATTGTAGGAGAATGATAGCGCGTTTAAGTGAAACTGAAAGGTCGAAAGAACGAGTGGATATTAAGTGGATGGAGTTGTTGGTTGAAGAGTTTATTGGAAAGATGTAGGTTATGTTTGAGGAGATATGTTGCTAGTGTGTGTTTCAGTGTAATAGGTAATGGGTAAAATAGCATTGCCAGTTTTTGTAATTTTACTTTTGTTTTGTTTTTTTAGTTAAATAGTAGCCGAAGTATAGTTAAAAGGGAAAAATGAAAAGATAAAGTTGAAAAGAGGTATCATTATAGCTTTCTTTGAGGTCTTTGTATTTTGTAAATATGATGGTGTATTTTTTTGTAAAAGAAAGTTATAATGATAGATAATTTGGTTTATTTGTTTTATTATTTTTATATTAATTAGTTTATTTTGAATTTTTTTATTATTATTACTTGTTTTTATAGGAGACACGTAGGGTCACCATCCGGAAGAGTTTAGAGGTATGGTAAGAAATAGCCACTGTGTGAAGAGCTTCCTGTTGGGAGAGGACGCCCTTTTCCACGGGAATGGGAAACATTTTTCTTTCATTTTTTATTGATTGGTGTTTGGTAGTATATGGTGACTTCAAGTGTGTCCAGTTCAGCTACTATTTAATAAAAAGAGTAGGTGATGTCTAAAGATGTGTCCCGGCTGGACACATCTCTTAACATGCTGCTTCGACCAGGAAATATTGTCAATATTAGATACTATTTCTTATATTATCTATTATTATTAATATATTATGATATTATGATTATTATGATTGTTATGATTGTTAAGATTATAATGATTCTTGTACTATGATATTATGACTATTATTCAAGATCAAGATATTTTATTGACAAAAACGCATGAAAAACAAATTTCTAAACTGGTCGGCGGAGAACAGGGCTCGATGTGTCGGCCATAAACAAATATAAGAAAATTCCGAAATAAGAAATACAGGATATAAAAAAAAAAAAAAAAAACATACAAGGTAGGAGATAACAGAGGTGGCTACCCCAGCACGATTAAGATTTATTTATTAATCTACATTAATGTCTATTGTATGTTTGTTTGCATTGATTGTTTATTTAATTTCTGTTCGTTTTAAGTTTCATTTATACTTCAATACGAATTTTGTTTTTTTTTTCATTTTCAGCTTGATTTTCATATTCCATCAAAGCATTACTCGCTTTAAGATCTGTTTATTCATTTATATCATTACTTTTTGTATCTTTTTGCTATGATTGTTTATTTAATTTCTGGTCGTTTTGAGTTTCATTTATTCTTTGATAGTAATTTCTTGTCGTTTTGAGTTTGAATTTTAAAAGGTATTTGTATCTGCTGAGCCTAAGTTTAAAATGACCTTTACTTTTCTTTGAAAAATTTATTTTTAGGAAAGTTTTTTTTTTAATTCATTCCAGTAATGAGATGCTTTTAGATATACCCAGTTATAAAATGGAGCAAGTAAATTGCAGAAGGATGGCAAAAGGTGGTTTAGTATTGTATATTTCTTATGTTTTTCCCAATACTGTTCGAAGCGATCTGTCAAGGAATGTTGAAGGGGTTTTTGAATCTCAGTTTATTGAAATCAGATTAAAAAATAAGGTTTTGATAATTGGTAATGTTTATAGATCTACAAGTGGATGCGTCCCTTCTTTTCTTCAGGTCCTTTCTGAGGTCTTGGATCTAACAGGCAGACGTCCATGTGAACTTGAAATCATGGGAAACTTTAACTTAAATCTAATTGACATGGCTTCCTCTACTACGGTGGATTTTCTCTCAGATATGCTCGCTGCTGGCGTTCTAATAACAAGTTCTATTCCGACACGTGTAACTGGTACGTCAGCGTCTTTAATTGATAATTTTTTTTGCCGTTTTATTTGGCTCGGAATTCTATTGGAGTGAGTGATTTCAGATCATTTTCCTGTACTTTTCAGTTTTAACCTTAAAAAAGATGGAGTAGGGACACTCCAGCATCTGGTTCAGCCACTTTTAGGTTTGATCTGAATGAATTGATCCACCTTATATCCCATTTAGCTGAGAAGACTTGGAATATTTTTGGTGAGGATAATGATTTTTGTTCTAAATTTGATTTCTTTTATGAGTCAGTGAAAGAATCTATTTTTGACGTATATGCTATGTCAACCTCTACCTCAAAGTCAAAAAGATCTATTCCTCTTAACCCACAGATCATCCCCAGTCTTCTAAAGAGTCGGAGGAAAAACAAATAATATTTGGAAAGCTTTTAAATCAGTAAAGCCATCTTTGAATGCTGCACATATTTACCGGTTCAAACTCTACAGGAAAATCGTTAATTATTTACGCCTGAAGGAAAAATTCCTTAATTATACAAAAAATAATCGGATTGTGGGAAGGATATTCGAAAAACTTGGCAAGTGGTCAATTCCGTCCTCTAACGTTCTTCTCCGGCTCCTACTATCCCTCCAAGTCTCGTAGTTGGTGATGTGGTTGTTGAGGGTGTTCCATCTGTTCAAGAAGCAGTTACATCATATTTTTCCAATATTGGGAAAAAAACCACATCTTCAGTCAGATCTTCACAGTCACAAACAGATTATAAATCTTATCTTGGTCCACCTTGTCTCAAATCAACGGTTTTATATCCTTTTTCTGACGTTGAAGTGGCCAGGATTGTAAATAGATTGAAAGGTAATTCGTCGTCTGGCCCTGACTGTATTCCAACTATGGTAGTTAAGTTCATTCTTTCTTCAATTATTTCTCCATTGACGAAGCTTATAAATTTCACTTTTGAAAGTGGGATTTTCCCAAGTTCTCTTAAGCGAGCTAGAGTAATTGTTTTATATAAAGATAGACCAAGAAGTAATCCAGCCAATTATCGTCCTTTATCTTTGCTGTCTGATTTTAGCAAAACTTTTGAAAAGACTATGCTTTCCCGTCTACTTGCTTTTCAAGAGGCTAAAAGACTTTTTCATGATTTTCATTTTGGCTTCCGAGCTAAACATTCTACAGAGCATGCATGTGTAACTGTTTTAAATTTTCCCCACGCCGCGCTAAACTCTGGTTTGATTCCTGCTGCTATATTCCTAGATGTTCGTAAGGTTTTTTATTCTTTAACCCATGAGATTTTGCTGGATAAGCTATCACAGAATGGTGTAAAACAACAGGCTCATGCTTGGGTGATTCCTATTTGTCAAGCCGAACTATCTCCGTAGATTCCTTTTCCCGCTGTCGTCTGAAGTTGAGTTTCGTGTTCCTCAAGGCTCTGTTCTTGGACCGATTCTGTTTTTGGTTTATGTTAATGATCTTATAGTTGCGGTTAAGAAACAAAAACCTAGAGTTTGCTGTCGCCTATGTCATCCTGAATCTCTCGTAGTTTTCACCAATGACAGTAACATTGGTACTGTAGTAGGAACTGAGTCTGAGATGCTTCCCAAATTAATTGACCTCTTTGAGAGAGTCGTTCTTTGGTTTGATGCAAATTGTCTTGCGCTTAATGTTGCCAAGTAAATTTTTTTAATATTTTAACGTATTTCTCGGGCGTGCCCCTGAGTTTACTAATATCCAACTTTCAAGGGGCTCTCTCAGTAGACCTAAGGATCGATATGGTCGATTTCTCGGTATTCTTCTTGATGAAAATCTTTCATTAAAATATCATATTGGACTAATTAATAGAAAGATCTCAAGAATTCTATGAATTTTAAGGAAGCTAAAATGCATTTTTCCTGGATCAGTTTTAAAAATACTGTTCGATTGCTTAGTTCAGTCCTACATCTCTTATTGCCCTACAATATGGATGTCAACTTTGTCATTTTTTGTAAACCCTTTTCTAAGCAATATGATAAGGCAAGAAGGCTTATACAGGAAACAAATTGTTTCTAAAACTAACCCAACTAGCCTTTTACTTGATTTGCAGTCGCTCTACATTATTTCGCGTTCGTCTTTCACTTTTCATCAACTTCATGGTGATTTTCCTACAGCCCTTCAAACTACTCTTTCTTTCGTCACTGATAGGTTACGCATCATCTTTACAATTCAAAGAATATTAATATTTTATTTATTCCATCGGTTAGGTCTGACTTTAATCCATTAACTGCTTGTCATATCATTTGGAATAGCCGACCTGAGTCAGCTCAAGAATGTCACTCATTTGGTAGTTTCAAAAGAATTAAAAATTTGTTTTTTTCTGTCTTGATTTTGTAAATATATATATATATATATATATATATATATATATATATATATATATATATATATATATATATATATATATATATATATATATATATATATATATATATATATATATATATATATATATATATATATATATATATATATATATATATATATATATATATATATATATATATATATATATATATATATATATATATATATATATATATATATATATATATATATATATATATATATATATATATATATATATATATATATATATATATATATATATATATATATATATATATATATTAAAGGCAAAGGAGGTTTTACATCAGGTGCTAGAAATTGGAACACGTTTAATTAGATGCCAAAAGACGATGAAAATGTCCTTGACATTTGTAAGTGGCTATCTACGGCATCGAAAGAAAAACGTAAGATCCCGAAATTCGTGATATACTCACCGTGTGAAATTCCAACAATTGGTGATGCGATTGTTGCCACGTTAACCTGTCGCATGAATGAACTTTCCCGTAAAATTGACAGTTTGTCTGAGTTAAATAAGCAACATCTCGCAGTACAGGCAACTTCTGCTTGGCCCTCTTCCACTCAGTCGTCTTGCTCCAAGGACCAATCCAATCCTCCTACCTATGCTGTTGTGTTAAAAAATTGCCCGTCCAATCTTTCATCTCCACTATTAAGGAAAGATTTTATTGATAAAATATATCCTGAAGCTGCAAATGATATTTCAGAGGTTTAAACGTTCTTCATCAGAATGGAAAATTGTCGTAAAAAGTAAACCCGCTGCCTCCTCAATTGCTGACCAGATGAAAAAGTTCCAACCTGGCCTTTTAGCCTCTGTTAAATCTCCCGCCTTCATCGGTGTAATAAAACACGTACCGACAGAAATGAATGAAAAAGATCTAGAGAAAATTATTCCACAGTGTGTCAAAGCTTTGGAGTGTGGCAAGTCACGTGTCTACAAGATTTATTTCGAACAACGGAGTGATCTCGACTCTTTTCTGAAAAATTCTGTGAAGGTGGGTTATGAGAGGTTAACTGTCCAGAATTTCATATTCATACCTAGACGGTGTTTCAGATGCCATCAACAAGGACATTTTGCTGCTGATTGTAAGAACGCAGAACTGTGCTCTCGCTGTGGTTCCACGAAGCACTCTTCCACCAGGGATAATCCATGTGTTCGGAACATGTTTTGCATTACATGTAAAGAGTCTAATCACATCTGTTACAGTATCAAATGCCCTGGCAACGCTCAAACGGGCAGCTAAGTAGATTAATGAATATTCGTTTTTTCTCTTGGAATATTAATGGTGGTCTTATAAAAAAAAGACCTACTCTTAAAAATATACTTAATAATTATGATAACCTGTATTTGCAGGAACATTTCCTGACCAACCACAGCCTTAGTTTACTTGACATTAGTGCCACCTCCAAAACGTTTTCGGTTCCAGCTAAACGTAGTGCTTCTAAAGGCAGAGCTTCTGGCGGTATTGCTAGTTCTGAGGCATCGAATCTTAATTATAGTTCTTTCTTTCCCAGTGATATCTTTTTAGTTGTTCGAGTAGGTGAGTGCGTAATAATAAGCGTGTGTTTACCCACTGATCACAAAGATAAAGATTCGGAAAGATATTGTGCATTAGCAGTTAGTAAACTTAGCTCTTGTCTTCGTAATGTCCTTAAACTGAAAATCCCGAGTTTGATTATAGGTGATTTTAATTGTGATTTAAATTTTAGGTTGTCTTCAGCTTCTATCCGTGCTTCTTTACTATTAGAAATATTTGGTGATGATTTCAAACTTCAACAGAAATCTGCTCAGTTTACTTACATTCATTCTTCCTCTTGCACATCTAACCTTGACCACGTTGTGTCATATAACCTTGATATAACTTGTGTTGAGGTAGTTTCCAAATTTCAAGTTTCAGACCATCTTCCTATTGCTTCTAGTTTTAAACGAGAAGCTTCTCAGATTCCAGTGTTACAGGCTTATACTGTTCACCGGCACAAGTAGTATATTTCTCGCGATTGGAATAAAATTGACACATTTCAGTTCATTGAAAGTTCAGATAGTATCCTAAACATGATCCGGGTTCCATTTCATCTTCTGCAAAAGTCTTCTAATAAAGACATTAATGAGGTTAGATTAACTCTTGATATATACTCCGCAGAAATCTGCCATGCAATTTTGTGTGCTGAAAAAAGGGCAGATCCTCTTAAAAAAATACGTGTTGGTACCCAAGTTACCGGGTGGTCAGGAAATCTAGTGCTGTCCGAAGCTTGAGACCGTGCTAAATTTTGGTACAAATTATGGAGAGATTGCCTATGTCCCCGTCAAGGAATATTCAATGAACTGAGAAAAGTGTCAAAAAAATATTTTGCTAAGGAACTTGCCCTTCATCGATCTAAAATGCAGACACTTTATTCCGAGAAGGTCAGGAATTCACCTGATCTTCTGTGGAAGCTATTACTTTGTACTATCTCCTCCAATTTGCCAGACCCGAATGACATTCCTTTGTCCGAGTGGATATCCCATTTTTCAAATGAATTTTCTGAGCCTGATCCTGTTTTAGAGTCACAATTTTGTGACGAGCTCTGCAAATTCATTAATGAATCTCCTGACCGTGATTTTGTTGTTACGTGTAACGCTGTCATGAAAGCCATATCCCGACTTAAAAAGAAAGCTTCTTCTGGGGTAGATAAAGTGAGTACTCTACACATCATTAATGGAAGTTATCTATTGGTGCGTCACCTCAGCCTTCTCATGCAAATGATATTTGTCACAGGTATTGTTCCATCCTCGTTCTGCATTGGTGATCTGACTCCAATTCCCAAAAAAGGGAAATCTGAGCTGCAATTTCTTTTTCTTGATGAGTTAAGACAGAAATGTTACGTTCCCCCATATCAGTTCGGTTTTCAGGCTAATCTTGGCTGTTCTCATGCTCTTACAGCAGTTTTTACTGCCCTCGCTGACGCTGAATCTTCGGGAGAAAGTATGATCCTCGCCAGACATGACGTTAAACGTGCGTTCGATTCCTTAATTCAGTCGTCTATGTTATATCGTAAAGCGAGGCGTATATCCTTCAGTTATTCATGTTCTCAGGAACTTATTTATGAATCTAAGAGTGCGCTTAAAACTCCAATTCCGTTTTCCCTTGCAGTCAGCTCTCGATCATTCCCAATATAACTGCATTAATTCTCGTGTGAGGTCAAACTTTTCGAATCCCTCGAATATGCTTGCGATTCCTCAGTACCCCGTCCTCGTTAAGAAAGGGACAAGACAGGGGGCTATCACTTCCCCAACCCTGTTCAATAATAGTGTCCTGGAAGCTCAGGCAAAGTGTCTTCCTTCATGCATACTTGGGAGAATCAATATGTCTCTTATTTGTTATGCTGATGACATCTTGAATCTCAGCCATACGATCCAGCACATTGAGCAGAATTTCAAAATCCTCAAAGATGAACATTCAAAAATTAGTCTGTCTTTTAATCCTGAGAAATCTAAAGTAATTCTTTTCAATGGGAGAAACCCCTCTACTTCTCTTATAAATATGGACGGTTCTCAGACCATATTACATACCTGGGCCTTCCAATTGGCACATCTATAGGCCACAAACGTCGTTTGCTGATTTCTCACGTTGAGCATAAAATTAGCATTTCTTACGCTGAAAAAGCAAACTACGTTGCAACTGTTACCTTCTAGCATCCATTTACAACACCACAGCCCTTCCACATCTGCTTTACATTGCTCCTTTCTGGAAATTCTTTAGAGTTACAGATAAAAAGCACCTACGATCAATCTTCTTCAGATTTGCTAAATATCTTCTACATTTGCCCCCTTGGACAAGAAACCGTAAAATTATTCATTTGTATAAGCTAACTGACCCGAATATTAGCATTAATAAATCTCTATCCCGTTTTCAAAGTAAGTTTATTATAGAACCTTAATGAAAATCACACCATCAAATTCAGCGTATCAGAGAACCCTACTGTAGAGTTTTCAAGCACCTATCTGCAAAAATGTGGAATTTTGCATTTTTTGCCAGAAGAAAGATCATGGATGCGTGTTTATTGTTTTTTTTCCCCAGGGGTGATCGTATCGACCCAGTGGTCCTAGAATATCATGAGAGGGCTCATTGGAACGTAAATTAAAAGTTCTAGTGCCCTTTTTAGGTGACCAAAAAAATGGAGGGCAACTAGGCCCCCTCCCACGCTTATTTTTTTCCTAAAGTCGCCCGATCAAAATTTTGAGATAGCCATTTTGTTCAGCATGGTCGAAAATATGATAAATATGTCTTTTAGGATGACTTAATCCCCCGAAGTTTCCAGAGGGAGGGCTAAAAGTTATGAACTTTACCCAATGTTAACATATAGTATTGGTTATTTGGAAGTATACAGAAGTTTTCAGGAGGTCTTTTTTTCTGGTAGTGGGAGGGAAGGATGGGTCGGGGGTTATGTTGGAGGATCTGTTCATGAAAGAAGTTTTCATGGGGGAAGGGAAATTGCCATGAAGGGGGCGCCGGATTTGCCAGCATTATTTATTGGTTATTGGGAAGTATACAACCATTTTCAGGAAGGATTTTTTCTGGAGGGGGGGGGAGCTAGAGGAGGGGGTTACTGTGGAGAATATTTCCGTGGAGGATGTTTCTTTGGGGTAAGGGACATTTCTATGAAGGGGGCGCCGGATTTCCAAGCATTATTTAAAAAACGATCAGAAATTAAATAAAAAAAAACAAGTTTTTTCAACTGAAATGTAAGAAGGAATATTAGAACTTAAAACGAACAGAAATTATAACATATGTGAGGGGGTTCTCCCCCAAGTCAAAACCTCACTCTTTACGCTACAGTTTTTTTTTATTGCTTTAAAAATAGCTATATATTCTAATTAAACGGCCTTTGTGATTCAGGGGTTTGTGAATCAAAATTTTTTTTAACTTTTAACGTAAAGAGCGTGGTATTGACTAAGGGGAGAACCCCCTCATATACTTAATAACATATACGTAATAAAAAAAAACAATAAAAAAATCAGCGATACGGCTCACTAGTAATCGAAACTTTTAAAAACGGAATTTTGATGTCAATAAATGTATCAAAAGAATGTGTTTATAATGCTGATTCTAAATATATAAATTTTATTAAGTTTAGTATTACTCATCAAAGGCTACGAGCCTGAGAATATTTACTCGATTTTTTTAAGAGGGAGGAAACATCCCCTACAAGTGAAAGAATTTTAATGAAAATCACACCGTCAGATTCAGCGTATCAGAAAACCCTATTTCAAGCTCATATCTGCAAAAATCTGCAACTTTGTATTTTTTGCCAGAAGAAAAATACACGAATATGGAAGTTAGTTACGTAAGTTAATTTGTAAAGACATCCATTTAGCAAAAGAAAAGTAAAATTTTTATGCAAATAAAAGCTGCATTAACTAAAAAACGATCAGAAATTAAATAAAAAAAACAAGTTTTTTAAACTGAAAGTAAGGAGCGACATTAAAACTTAAAACGAACAGAAATTATTCCGTATATGAAAGGGCTGTCCCTCCTCAACACCTCGCTCTTTACGCTAAAGTTTGACTCTGTCTCACAACTTTATTTTTTAAAACAATAAAAAACTTTAGCGTAAAGAGCGAGGCGTTGAGGAGGGGACAGCCCCTTTCATATACGGAATAATTTCTGTTCGTTTTAAGTTTTAATGTCGCTCCTTACTTTCAGTTTAAAAAACTTGTTTTTTTTTTATTTAATATCACTAAGAGACAATTATTGGTTTACCTACTTAAGTAAGGATACTAATGGTATATTACTAGAGCCAATTTATTACTACATCGGTTACTATTATTAAACTTTGGACTATTATCGTGAATTGAATTTTACGGAATTTATTAATTATTAACAATGGGATAGAAAAACGATCAAGGCATGATGAGGATGAACGTGGGAATTCGAAAAATTTATTTGACGTATCAGGTACTAGTTTAGCCTCAATCTCAAATATATCGTTGGCAACTTTTGCTGATAGCATCAAAACTGTGATTTGGCTTGTAAGTGACAACGGAAAAAATTAGACTCACTTGAAAATAAACTGAAGTCTTTGGATGATCGAGTGGCTAAGTTAGAGAATATTCAAAGAGATTTTGTGATATTAAAGTGAAATTTAATTAATTGTAAAAGTAATTAGTTTTTCCCCACCCCTATGTTCTATCCCCTCTTGTCTCGTGTATTATTAATGTAAAAAAAACTTTGTTTTTATATATGAATTTTGTTCCCCGAACTCAATGATATATTTGTAGTTGGAGGATTTTTTAATTTGTTGGAAATATTTGCGCAGCTATAGGAAACGAAAGGGATACGGAAGGTTTTGCATGGTTAGAAAGGTCGTGTGCGCTAAGCGACTAAACCATAAGCAAAGTATTGTTCTGTTAATAATAGCGAAGTTAAATTTGAGTTTCTTTTTCTTAGTTCAAGAAGTAGTTTGACGATTGAAATGTGTATTTAACCTCAGTGTTTATCTGTGTCAAAGATTGAGTCACTGTAAAATAGGGCTTGTGAGTCATATTCATCGATAGTATATTTCAATCTCCTTCAGCACCTCAGAAATTGAAGGATTTAGAGAGAAATAAAATAGATTTTGCGTTTAGATATAATGATGTTTCGAGTGGACGGACCTTGGTTGCGGTATTCGCTTGCAGCTCCAAGATTCGAATTATGTTTTACCGTGTGAGATTGGTCCTACATACCGTAAACCTGGCAATATTTTCAATATTTTTTTTTTCTGAATTGCCAAGGGCTAAATTTAAATTATAGCTTTATTGAAGATTTAGCTAGTATTTCTGTTTTTTAGGTGATAGCTTCAACTGAGACATGGCTAAATGCTCATAATTCAGAGTTGCTTGGTCTAGAGGAATATAATTTTTACACAAAAATGGGCAATTACTTTAACATGGGGGCCTTGCCGTATATATTAGATCAGATATTGAAGTGACCATTCGAAGCGACTTAACTATTTATAGCAAGATGGTATTTGAACCCTCGTGCTTCATCTTAATTTAAGTAATTATTCTTGCTACTTAATAGTTCTCTACCGCCCACCGACTTCCTCATATAATGAATTCTTTGATCTTCCAGAAGAGCAGCTTGATAAGACGCCTATGAATCTCCCGTGCTTTCTTGTTGGTGTTGGAACGGTGTGGGCTCTGATTGAAATAAATGCAAAGACCAGCCGACTATTGAATATTTTCGTCTCATTTGGATTACTTCCGTCAATCAACATACCTACGAGGGTTACGGATACATCTGCGACATGTATTGACAATATATTCTCTAATGTTAACCCTGATTCCCCCCGTGTTGTTGTTAGTGACGCTTCAACAAAATATTTTATAGAGGGATCTATCTCAAATGAATTGGGATAATATTTTATCAATTGCATCTAATAATGAAGAGAAATTTAATTTGTTTTACCAGATTATCCAAAGTGAATTAGAAAAGAATTGTTAAATGAACGAAGGACGGCGTAGGACAACCCGAAAGAAGCCATGGATTGTTGGACACCTTCTAAAATTGATCCGTATCAGAGACAACTTTACAAAAAGAGATCGATCACAAATGCGATTTAAACGATATAATATATAACAATTATCGCAATGCTCTGAATCGATTATTAAGAAAAGCAAAAAGGGGAATTTTACTCGAGGAAGTTCGAGGACGTATCGGGATGTCCGGCAAAAACATGGCGCATGATTAAAGAAGTACTTCAGCAGCCAACGATTTCACTTGAAATAGTTAACCAAGAAGGTGAAATGCCCAAAATTACTGGTGATGTCTCGGAGGGGTTCAGAAATTACTTCTCAGTAGAAGGAAAGCGCGTTGCTGAAGGAGTCTGTCCAATGTTACATGATCCAAGCATTTTTGAATACCTTGGTCATTATGAATCTGAGGTTTCAATGCATTAAGCACCTGTATCATTAAGTGGGATGAAACAGATCATCTACAAAATGAAAAGTAATGCCTCTGGTAGTGATATCATATCGTTAAGAGTGGTTAAATTTATTCTGTCCCTAATCCAGAAGCCACTTTTGTCCCGAATTAACTCTGCATTAAAAGAGGGCTTCTTCTCGTCTTGTTTTAAAGTAGCTCGTGTTACTCTTGTTCATAAGGGTGGTGAGATGAATAGTTTAGGAAATTATATGCCGATTTCTGTTCTTCTTATACTATCACGTGTTTTAGAGAAGTGCTTTGCTGCCCGTCTTTATGTATATTTAGAGCGTCGCAATGTGTTAAATCCTACCCAATTCGGATTTCGGCATGGTTACACAACACAACAAGCGGTTGCTTATCTAAGCAGCGTAGTCAATCAAGCGTTGGATGAAGTTTACAGGGTTTTAGCAATATTTTTAGATATAATTGAAGCTTTAGATACAGTAAATCATCATCTCCTACTTCTAAAATGTGAGTTTTATGGCATAAGAGGTCAGGGGTTTAATTTTCTACGTGCATTTTTAGCAGGGCGGCTGCAGTATGTTCAGATTGACTCAAAGCGTTCATCAAGCTTTCCTATTACATGTGGAGTTCCACAGGGCTCTGTTCTTGGACCGCTATTATTCTTAATTTTTGTAAATGACCTAACTCTAACCATGTCCAATATAAAAAATAATTTCAGTGAATTATTCAATAATCCACAAGAAGTGACAGTACCCATGTTTTCTGATGACACGTCGCTTGTTTGTCTCGCAAGAACTGAGAAGGGATTACTTGAATTAAGCAAACAATCGTTAGACAGAGTTTCAACTTGGATGTGCGTAAATAAACTACAAGTTCATCCGGCTAAGATTAGTTTTATCATATTTTCAAGAACAGCTACATAATATCCATGGATTTCTCGATTAAAATACAGTTATGGCGAGATTGAAAGAAAGTCTTGTGTCAAGTATTTAGGTATTACACTTGATGAAACTTTGTCGTTTAGGAAACATGTTGGCAACACGTCAGCGATTTTATCACGGAAAATCGGAATCCTTAGAAAACTCACACACTTTGTCCATCGCATTTTAAGGTTGTTGTATTTCTCGATAATACATCCATATATTTTACATTGTTCTTCGGTACGGTTAGAGACATTTCCGTCGCTAGTTAATCCAATTCGAGTTCTCCAAAATAATGCGATCCGTTTACTTTGAAATAAATCTTATAGTTATTCTGTAAGATTGGAGTATAGAAGACAAAAAATTTTACCAGATGCTGGCTTATGGGATTTTTATCACCAGTTATTTATGTTCAAGTACAATAATAATAACCTACCTTTATGCTTCTCAGGCATTTTTAAGGTTAGGTCTCATTGCCACAAATAAAATACTCGAACAAGCAAGGCACTGTCTGCTCTAATTGCCATTACTACAAGGTATAAGTTCTACTTTGTTTATCGACGAATAAAATTATGGAATAGCAATGATAAGACGATTAATGACAAAAGAAGCTTTGAAGAATTTAGAAATAAAGTTAAGGAAAAAATGTATTTTAATTATGAGTTTTAAATTATTATTTGTCATTTTTATTTGTATTTTATTTATAAATTTACGGATTAGTAATAATATGGTTATTAATGATATAAAATGGTTTGGAAAAATTTAGAAATAAAGTCCAGAAATAAATGCATTCTATTAATGAGTCCTAGGCTATTTTTTTTTTTGAGGTGTGTGAAGGAGTATAGTGGATTATTTGGATAGTTTTTTTAATCTTGTTTTTTTCTCTTTTTTTGGTCGTTACGGTGACTCCAGTAGTAACTCAGCAAGGAAATATGTATTTTATTTATACACATATACATATATTTTTTATATATTACCAGTATTTCTGGTATACTTAATTTGTGCTATAAATTAGTACTAAAATTTTCTCCTTTTTTTTCTATTCCTGGCACACCCCTAGAACAGCTTTCCTTTGCAAGTTCATGGGCAGGCTAGAAGATTTATTTGAAAGACTTATTTTTTTCATGTATTATATATATAGATGTACGCATTTTGTCAAGTTCTATTTTTTTATTAATAAAATATTAATGATAATAAGTATATGTATATATATATATATATATATATATATATATATATATATATATATATATATATATATATATATATATATATATATATATATATATATATATATATATATATATATATATATATATATATATATATATATATATATATATATATATATATATATATATTACTATTTTGGGGGAATTGAAGACCCTAGCCAGGGTTAGAAATGTTTGTTGTGAGGGTGTTGAATTTTTTTAATATTTTGTGTGGCTTGGTTTCAAATATATATTTGGAATTTGATTTAATTTGCTAGATGGTCTTAAACTTCTTTTTATCTTTTTTTTTTTTTTGGGGGGGGGGGTCTTAAAATACCCTTTTGTTTCGGTCTCTTAAATAATTTTTTGTTTTCTTTGTTTTGTTGTGTGGGTCTTTAAAAGGTTGAAATGCAGTATATTGAAAATACTTTTCTTCTTTTTTCTTAATATTTGTGTCACTTATGTTTTTCCTCTTTTTTTTTTCTGGCCATAGAGCCTTACTCTTTGTTAATTCTTTGTTATAATTCTTTGTTAAAGTGTTTTTGGTGTAACTATGTTGGTTGAATCAATTGATTGATTTATTTATTTATTGATCTTATCCAGGCAGCCATAGCGGCATTGAGTGTGATATTTATTTATTTGTGTTGATGTTAAACGTATTTTTGTATATATTTTTTCTCGTTTCTTATGTTACTCCACTTCATTTTTTGTATAGTGGGTTGAAAATAAATTATTACTATATTACCATTTAATAAGGTATAATTAGCTCAGGAAAATTTTTAACTGGAAAGTTCTAGAAAATTTATATGAAAAAACTTTATCAGTAAAATAGGAATACAAAACTAAACGAATAACTCATAGGGACTCTAAACTCTAAAATCAAAAAATAGTAAAATCTCTTATGAGGTATAAATAAGTTATTGTTTCGAAAAATTTTCTCCCACAAGCTCATATTGGCCAAATTCGTAATTCAGAGTTAAAAAAATGGAAATAAGGAAGCAGGCTAATAAATTGAGAAAGACGGAAAAACAATTCAACACTAAAAATGGTTTAAAGCAAAAATTCGAATGATATTAGCTAAACATAAATGTTATATCTTCTTATTGTTGTGTCTTTAAGATCTTTGACCATTATTGTAAAGATGGATATGACATAATCCATAATGTTAGGATATTGGTCGTTAAAAAGACAATCATTAGACAACTAACAAAGACAATTGCAACAGGGCAGAGGCGTGTTTTTTTTTTTGGGGGGGGGGGGGGGGCGGACAGATGTGGCGCTGGCCCCAGGCGTAGAAATTTTAGAGGTGCAAAATTTAAAATAGACATTCTAACGGTTATAATCATTTTGTAATTCTGAAACTTTGTTTTTGTTAAAATAAAGTAGAGAATAACTGAATGTAAAGAAGAGGTTGCAGTTAATAAATCAAAACAATTAATATATTGTTAGTTAATTAATAAAACTGAAATAAACTAAAGAATAAAAAATAATTAAATAATGACAATTAAATAATAATAATTAAAATAATGAATAATAATTAAAATAATAAATTAAATATAATTAAAAAATAAATTATTAATTCAATAGCAAATTGAAAATAACTCGGTTAATAAACACACCTTTTTAACATTTGGCCTGAAAATTTTGTGGGAGACAGGGAGAGGGGGAGTGCCAATCAAGATTTTGCCCCGGGCGCATGAGAGGCCGGAAAAACCACTGCAATCGGGAGAGTAAAAAATTCAAAAAAAATGAGTGGTTGACTAGAAAACCCCTCTGGCAATTCCTTCAAATAGAACGCGTTTGCCCACATTGCTGGAAGTTAGAAAATAGCCCCTACAAGGACAATTACTCGGCAGTTCAAGGCAACACTCTCAAGGAAAGAGTCGAACATTCAAGTGTCCTGGTTGTTTAACTAAAAAACAAGCATAGCTGAAAAAAAAACTAGAATTTTAACCCGTTAATCTGGTTTGGCAGTTTATGTTCCTCTACTGACGAGACGACGACATCTCTAACAATGAAAGGATATATTGTTAATGAGTATTTTAGGTTAGAGTTATTTTTTACGTTGGAATAAAGAAATAAAAAGAGAAAGTAAAATAAGAAGTATAATTGCCAAGGCAGTATCCAGGATTCTCCTTCGAGTGGGGGGGAGGTATCAACAAAGTTGAAAACGCACCGAAATTTTTTTTATATGTATTTTAGTTACTTTTGTACAAATCCGACAAAAATTCCGAGGAGAAGGGGTTCAAAAAGGGACCCCCTAGATACGGCCTTGATAACAGCCATACCTTTGTATGGGACACTTGGTACTGTAGTTATTACTTCAGCTCCATATTCTTGCTCAAGTCGTTGTGAAAATACTTCCATGTGAAGAAGTCCAAGGAAACCAAGTCTCCAGCCCTGTCCAAGCGCTGGGCTAAAAGTTAAAAGGAAAACTTAAGTGAAATGGAAACACTTTTTATTGAATGAAAATACTTTCTAAAACTAAATGCATATTTCAATAAAAGATCGCTTTCCACCCACAAAGGGCCTGTCATTGGTCAGAGAAAAGGCAACCGGATCGCCCTGACCGGGTTGTTGGCTGAGCTCCAAAAGATAGTCAACAATGTCTCTTTACATAAAAGAAAGCTGGCCTCATTATCAGCAAGTCTATAACAAAAGTCATGAAAGCAAACGCTTCAAACCACCCATATATCCAACTAGAGGGCATAATCATCGAGACTGTTGATGAGTTCCACTAACTTGGTTCTATCCTAACACCAAACGGAGGTGCAGAAACTGAAGTTGGAGCTCGAATAGGAAAGGCATGGGGTGCCTCACAAGCGTGAAAGAACTGCAAGTAAGGAACGACCCGGCTCAATAGTAACCGAAACTCTAAAAAACGACCTGTCAGTTTTGATACCAATAGATACATCAGAAAAATCAAAATTTATGCTGATTTCAAATGTATAAGTTCCATCAAGTTTAGTTTTACCCATCAAAAGTTATGCGCCAGAGAAAATTTGTCTTATTTTGAAACAAAGGGGGAAACAACCCATAAAAGTAATAGAACTCTAATGTAAATCACACCATCAGCTTCAGCGTATCAGAGAACCCTACTATAGAGGTTTCAAGCTCCTATCTGCAAAATGTGGAATTTTGAATTTTTTGTCGGATACGTGTTTTTTTTTTTCATTTTTCAGGGATGATCGTATCTATCCAGTAGTCCTAGAATATCGTAAGAGGGCTCATTCAAACGGAAATTAAAAGTTCTAGTGCCCTTTTTAAGCGACCAAAAAAATTGGAGGGCAACATGGCCCCCTCCAACGCTCATTTTATTCCCAAAGTCACCCAATCAAAATTTTTAGATAGCCATTTTGTTCAACATAGTCAAAAGTCTAATTAATATATCTTTGAGGATGACTTAATCCCCCATAGTTCTCGGGGGAGGGGCTGCAAGTTATAAACTTTGCCCATTATTTGCATATAGTATTGGTTATTGGGAAGTATACAAGTGTTTTCAGGAGGAATTTTTTCTAGGGGGGGGGGGGTCAGAGTAGGGGTTACGGGGGAGGATCTTTCCATGGAGGATATTTCCTTGGGGAAAGGAAACTTTCCATGAAGGGGGCGCCAGATTTCCCAGCATTATATAAAAAACGATCAGAAACTAAATAAAAAAAAGTTTTTTTCAACTGGAAATGAGGAGCAACATTAAAACTTAAAACGAACAGAAATTATTACGTGTATGAGAGGGTTCACCCCCTAGTCAATACCTCGCTGTTTACGCTAAAGTTTTTAATACTTTCAAAAGAGCTATCGATTCTAATTAACCGGCATTTGTGATTCAGGGGTTTATGATTCGAACAAAATTCAAACTTTAGCGTAAAGAGCAAAGTATTGACTAGGGAGCGAAATCCCTAATATACGTAATAAAACATACGAATATAGAAATTCGTTACGTAAGTTAATTCGTAATTTACATCAGACCAAAATTTCGAGAAAGCCAACTAGCCAAAAAAAAGGGAAATTGATATGCGAATTTCGTTTTAATTATTCATGCACGGTGAGCCAAAATCAAAGCTGCTTAAATTTAAAAACATTTAGAATTAACAAAAAAAAACAATTTTTTTTAACTGTAAGTAAGGAGCGACATTCAAACTCAAAACAAAAATAAATCATTCCGAATATGAAATGGGCTATCCCCTCCTCAATGTCTTGCTCTTTACGCTAAAGTTTCACTCCGTCTCACAACTTTATTGTTTAAAACAATAAAAAAATTTAGCGTAAAGAGCGAGGCGTTGAGGAGGGTACAGCCCCTTTCATATAAGAAATAATATCTGTTCGTTTTAAATTTTAATGTCGCTACTTACTTTCAGTTAAAAAAAAACTTGTTTTTTTCTTATTTAATTAGCATCAAAACGAAGATGAACGTCTACAAGGCCACTGTTCAACTGATGGTACTGTACGTCTGAGAAACTTGGCCTTTAAAGGCCAAAGAATCACGTTCACTAAAAGTATTCGACAATTGCTGCATAAGGCAAATACTACGGATCTGCCGATAGTCTCATATCTCAATCACTGAGGTTCAACATATTTACAATCTTTTCTCAAGATGTCGTAGGTATTTTTGAGAGTACAGTCGACAAGAGCCACTTCATACTTTCCGTCGAATTTGATGGTGGGGGAGAGTTTCGTCCAAAAATCCCTTGTTCTATTCAAGTCATTGTAGAGAGGATCAGAAACATTGGACATGAAAGTCACATAGAAATCATCGGGCATTGTTAATATCTTCCATATGTCGTTGGTTCGGTGTCCAGGATTTTGGACACTTTAAAAACTTCAGTGCTCCCTAAATAATTCCCCTTTTCAAAAATACTGGTGGTTCTATTAATTCGAACAGTATCACCAACATCGAATTTCTTCTTCTTCACATTTTTTTTTCTTTTTCATTGGAATATTGTTTTAGAAAAGCATCAAATGTATTTTCACTGCAATGATCTTCCCGAGGGCTTGAGTTGAACAATGATCGATGTGGTCGTTGGTTATATATCCGCATGATTTTATCTAAATCATGAATAAAAGCAGCAGTATTTTTCAGTGTACAATATCTTGAAATTAATAGACGAATAGTTCTTATCAATCGTTCAGCTAATGCAGCCTTTATCGGGCTGTGACTATGATAAAGTGTTGTATTAAATTTCAATAGAACCTTTTGCAGATGGGGATTAACAAATTCGCTACCGCGATCCGATTGAATTTTTCTATAGAAATCCTGTTCAAGAATACTTTCAATCGCCTGAGCAACTTCAACACCTCTCTTCTATTGCAATGGAATGGCATAGGCATAGCGACTAAAGACACTGATTGCCACCAGAATATATTTGTAGGGTGTATTGTGACGCCGTTGAATCGCGTTTAAAGTTAAAAGATCAGTTTACATTATATGCAGAGGGGAAAATGTTTTAGTTTGTTGATATTGTTTACCACGAAGTCTGCGATTCCGATGCAGTGTGTAACTCGGTTCATTCTGTAGATACTCGTTTGCTTTTTTAATATGCTGTCAAAGACAACTTTAGAAAGCGTTTTGGGGGAACCTAGACTTCCCACTTCACCAATATTTTCATAGACATGTTTCAGAACTTCAACCATTTTGAACGCAAACACGTAGTGTAATGTCCGCTCCCCTTTTGCACACTGGAAGGTGAACCAATCCGTCTTCGCTTTTGACAAGCAGCAACAGGTGTTATAAAATCATTGCTGCTGCTGCTGCTGCTATTATTTTCCAATAATGAATCTTCTTCTTTTTTAAATGGTGTTGGTGTTGGCGCTGTTGGAGGACTATATTCTCTTAGTTTTTTTAGAATTGGCTTATTGCCAATAAGAGTTTTGGGGAAGTTTGATTCATTGAGAAAGGTGTATAGATTATTGTCAAATGATAAAAGTCCTTTACGATTCGTCACCATATCACAAATTAAATCAACTAGATTATAACTTATCCCCTGAATTATAATTCGTTTCCCTGCACTATCGACTTGAACCTGATGATCATCACCACCAGTTTCCAACATGAGATATGATAATACTCTTTCACTCTGTTCTCGATAGGTCACTGGCAATAGGTTTCCAATTGTTGACACTATAGAATTCAATTTCTTCTCTTTTGATTGCACTGCTGCTTCTGCAGAATCTTGAGGAGACGTTTGCTGTTTAGACGGATCTGTGACGGCGACGGTAACATCGGGTCTCTCACGATAAGGTCTATGTTTGTCCACATGTCGCAATGCATCTTGAAGTAAAAGCAGTTTTTGTCATCGGCACTATCCTCGTCGTTAATGAATTTTCTTAGATTGCCTTCAAAATGATCCTCGGGCGAGAGAACAGGTTCAATTGGCGTCAATCCATAGGGTTTTGCCATTTTCTAGAGAAAACTGTTTATAAGTCCTGACTTTATTGGGAGTAAAAGTGTGGAAAAGCTACCACCCACTTGAAGGAGACGTTTCCTTTAAAAAATTTTTCCCTTGTTTTTGCAAGCCAAGGCGCGTACAGTGGAACGATGTTGCTTTGTCTGCTGTCCAACACCTTCTGGTAAGTGTACATTGCCCTTAGTTAAATTTAAACAAAGTTCAGATATTAGATTAACGAAATCATTGTCAACACCATGTTTGAGTATGGCCTTCCTAAGTGGAGGTTTTGAAGTGCCTAAAACGGAAAATAAATGCGGCTGTTCGTGTAGTTTCTTCAGTGTCATAATGGCAACTAATAGCTTTTTCTACTGTTCACGGGAAGGTATACGGTAATTTCTTTGTCGAAAATGTCGGTGACTACACGTAGATCCTTGGGTGTGCTCTGATTATGATCTAGCAAAATGTAGCCGTAGGGCTTATTTGTCGCCTGAGTGTACGCTGACAACAGAAATTTAGGGGCGCCTGGATATATTTGCTTATTGAGAGTTATTAGTGAGCTAGAATCACGAACAACTCGATAGCTAATATAGATGGTGCAATTCAAAGCAAGGGTTCGCATACATTTGCTCTGATGAAACAGATTGTGTAGAACTAGGGTTATGGAAATCTGTTCATGATTAAGCGAACAGTGACCAGCTGTAGCATTTCCTGTGAGAACTGTTCAATGGATTAAGCCAAATCATCAATAATCAACCACGAGTTTGGTTCAATACCATTGAAAACATCAAGTCCCCGTATGAATGTATTGGTATGGATGTGGCAATGGCTTTTATTTGATCAAAAGACTCCGATCAAATGCTATAGCAATAAAAAATTTTCCTGACTTTTTCCAAAAACATTTTATTACCATTTGATTTATTTTAACTAAAAGGGTCGTTTTTCCCGACATCGATGGACCACACAGAAATGATCTGAATGGTGTTTTAAATTGATACATGCTGCTACTGCTGTTGACAACAGTCGGACTACAACTAACTGTAAATCATACTTGTCCAATGAATAAGTAGCAGTAATAATTTTACCATAGATCTATCTAGTACGTTAACAATAACAACAAAAACAATATTTAATGGTGATTTATTCAAAATGAAAACACTGTTCGTTCAAATAGGGAAAACATTTATTGACACTTGTTCAAACATTTAGTATAAAAAAAAAACTTCTGTTCAAACATGAACAACAACAACATTTATTATCATAAAAAACAAACTTTTGTCCATCAACGATAACACTATTTGTACAACACTTATTGTCATAAAAAAACACATGTTCAACATCGCTTTTTGTACATTAGCACACACTTTGTACAACAGCACTTTTTGTAAAACTCTTGAAAAAAAACACAAACATGAACTTTAAAAAATAGCACAGTTGAACATTATGAATTTAAAGGGATCTCTCCGGAGAGCCGCGGGGCCGAAAGCCGGCCGCGGGCGGGACCCTCAAACCCCCCCGGGGGCGCTGTGAAAAAAAATATATACAATAGTGGTCGTCACTGCTGCTGCTATAGGTTAGGTTGGGTTAGGTTAGATTAAGGTGAGGTTGTGTTGATTAATTTATGAAAGGGTTTGGTTGGTTTAGGTTGGGTTAGAGTCAAACTCAGGTTAATTTATCCAGACCAAGTTAATTGCGATAGTCTATGCATTCAACCCGGTCTGAAATACGGTAGTGGCCATGTGGTAGTACAATTACACCATTCTCGAGCACAAAGACTGTGTCAGATATACACGACATTGCCTTCTTTTCCACTCTTACAGTACAATTTCTGTACTGTAGAGAAAGAATTGCAAGTACTTGTGCTCTCGGCGCTAGGCTACTCTCTACACAGTCTCTGTAGACGCTCTTGTTGAAATTACTCTTTACAAAATGTCTAGGCACCCCTTTACACGCCTGCTTTACATCCCTGTTATGAGTTTCCACGCAATAAACTTTAGGACCCGGGAACACCCCCCTGGATATCAAATCACTCCCCGTCTCTGATTTTAACACTAGTAGTTGGTTGGGGGCTTGACGTTTCACCAACTCGGGGTAGAGGGACGGATGGATTGGTGAAATCCATCCGCGAGCTGATGTGTTCCCCATTTTCTAAATCCCCCAATAAGTCCCCGGTTTTTACCTTTAACAGTAGAGAATCTGTATCCCCATAGTAAACTTGAACCTCCCCCTCCCGTGGCCATTGCACCTTGCACACATTGTAAAAAAACGACAACATGAACTTTTTGGAAATTTCAAGTACTTAACTACTTGAAATTTACCAGAAGGTGTTAAGACAGCAGACAAAGCAACATCGTTCCACTGTAGGCGCCTTGGCTTACAAAAACACGGGAAAATTTTTAAAAGAAAACGTCTCCTTCAAGCGGGAGGTAGCTTTTTTACACTTTTACTGCCAATAATTGCAGGACTTGTAAACAGTTTTCTCTAGAGAATGGCTAAACCATATAAATTGACACCATTTGAACTTGTAATCTCGCCCGTCGAACATTTTGAAGACAATCTAAACAAATTCATTAATAATGAGAATATTGCTGATGACAAAAAACTGCTTTTACTTTAAGATGCATTGCGATGCGTGGACAAACATAGACCTTATCGTGAGAGACCTCCTGTTACCGTCGCCGTCAAAGATCCCTCTAAACAGGAAACATCTCCTCAAAATTCGGCAGCAGCAGCAGTGCAATCAAAGGAGAAGAAATTGAATTCTATAGTGTCAACAATTGGAAACCTATTGCCAGTGACCTATCGAGAACAGAGTGAAAGAGTATTATCATATCTCATGTTGGAAACTGGTGGTGGTGATCATCAAGTTCAAGTCGATAGTGCAGGGAAACGAATTATAATTCAGGGGAAAAGTTATAATCTAGTTGATTTAATTTGTGATATGGTGACGAATCGTAAAGGACATTTATCATTTGATAATAATCTATACAACTTTCTAAATGTATCAAACTTTCCCAAAACTCTTATTGGCAATAATCAAATTCTAAAGAAACTAAGAGAATATAGTCCTCCAACAGCGCCAACACCAACACCATTTAAAAAAGAAGAAGATTCAATAATGGAAAATACTAGCAGCAGCAGCGGCAGCAGCAATGATTTTATAAAACCTGTGGCTGCTATTCAAAAGCGAAGACGGATTGGTTCACCCTCCAGTATGCAAAAGGGGAGTGAACATTACACTACGTGTTTGCGTTCAAAATGGTTGAAGTTCTGAAACATGTCTATGAAAATATTGGTGAAGCGGAAAGTTTAAGTTCCTCCAAAACGCTTTCTCAAGTTGTCTCTAACAGCACATTAAAAAAAGCAAAAGAGTATCTACAGAGTGAACCGAGTTACACACTGCATCGGAATCGCAGGCTTCGTGGTAGACAATATCGACAAACTAAAGCCTTTTCCCCTTTGCATATAATGCAAACTGATCTTTTAACTGTAGATGCGATTCAACGGCATCACAATGCACCCTACAAATATATTCTAGTGGCAATCAGTGTCTTTAGTTGCTATGCCTATGTCATCCCATTGCAATCAAAGAGAGGTGTTGAAGTTGCTCAGGCCATTGAAAGTATTCTTGAACAGGATTGCTATAGAAAAATTTAATCGGATCGCGGTAGCGAATTTGTTAATCCCCATGTGCAAAAGGTTGGTGATACTGTTCGAATTAATAGAAGCACCAATATTTTTGAAAAGGGGAATTATTTATGGAGCACTGAACTTTTTAAAGTGAATCCTGGACACCGAATCCACGACATATCGACTGCGAGACACCAAAGATGATGACATTCTCGGCGGTTTTTATGAATATGAACTGCAAAAATTTAGAAACACTAGCGAAATTTATCAAATTGAAAAAATATTAAAGAGTCGTACTCGTAGGGGCCAGAGACAGTTGCTTTTTCGCTGGCTAGGATACAACTCTGATTTTGATTCTTGGGTCAGTGCTGAAGATATTAACAATGCCCAATGATTTCTATGTGACTTTCATGTCCAATGTTTCTGATCCTCTCTACGATGACTTGATTAGAACAAGTGATTTTTGAACGAAACTCTTCCCCACCATCAAATTTGACGGAAAGTATGAAGTGGCTCTTGTCGACTGTTTTCTCAAAAATACCTACGACATCCTGAGAAAAGATCGTAAATATGAAATAAAAATTAGACCCTATGATTGGCCACCACCACCCTCAGGTGATCAAGAACAAATTCAAAAGATCAATTGGATGGATTATCCATATATTGAATTACCCTACGAGGAAAAAACCTATATGAATGATTTATGTCGTTCAATTAATAAAAGAATTTCCGCTCGTAAAAAAGGAGCTTTTCATTTCAACTATTCAAAGGAGGAGGGCAAGATCTACATTATTTTACCTATTGCAAATGAAAAGGTTATTCTCAATGATAATCTAAAGGATGTTCTTGGCTTTAAGCTCAATATAATCAACGGTAAAAGTGCCGGAAACACTAATTTCATTTTTGCTGACTACCCGCCTGCCTTTTCCACTGACACATGTACATTTCCCTACGCTTTATTTGTGGAAACATCCCGGGTTGGTAATTCAAATGTTCCCCTCCTACGAGTTCTTGAACGAAAAACCAATCAAGCACATATTCACCACTACAATATAAAGCATCTTCAGTATATTCCCGTAAACACTTCCTATTTGGAACTCTGTCAGTTAACACTAAGAACTGAATTAGGTGATCACATAGCAATTTCAAAAGGTTTGGCCGTGATTACATGCCATTTTCGTCCCATCGTTCAACAACAAGATGTCTAATAGAAAAGTGATATTCATTTGTCCTGATATTGACTGCTATGTTAATACGCTTGGCCCAAGACAACAGGGCAATGAAATGGACAATTACAAAGGGCGTACTACAATTTCTGGCTATGGTCTTGGCAGTTGGTTTGCTAAGCTGTTTCGCTCATCACTACCACTGGCTAGAAAATATCTTGTACCGGCTGCAACAGACTTTGCATACTCTACACCATACGATTGGGGCTCTGGCAAGGATTTTAAAAAAAGTGCTAAGGAAAATCTTTGGTCCGGTGCGCGAAGCCTTGGCGAGAGATTAAAACAAAATGGAAAAGGTTTAAAAAGGTCGAGAAACAATGCATCACTCATCAGTCTCTACTCAGGTCAGAAACGAAAGACATCACCCCTGTCAAAGAAAAGAAGGAAAAAGCCGACACGTACTGTAAACAGTAGAAGAAGAAGCCCCAGGAAGAGAATTGTTAAATCGAAACTAGATTTCTTTTCCTAAGATGTCCTACCTACCGCATAAGAATTCCCAACCTTCAATCACCTCCTCATTGAATCTATTCAATGCAGAAAATGTTGATGTGAGTGTAAAGCATGGATACTATGAACAATTTTATGCTCAAAAACCCCTCTCCGATAATATCTACTTTCAAATTTATTCCAATGAAGACTAGTTTATGGACATGTCATCGACATTTATAGATTTACAAATGAAAGTCCAGAAATCCGATAATACATTGCCAATTCTTACCAATGGAATATCCTATGAAAATTGTATATTACATAATTTATTTCGTCAAATCAGTATCTACATCAATGGCACGCTGGTGAGCACAAGCAAAAATCTCTCAAATTATACAAGCTATATACAATTCATGTTGATGACACCCAAGTCATACAAGGAATTGAGAGGCCCCTCAAATGGTTATAAATATATTACTAATACTAATAGTACAGATGCACTTAAAAATGCTACAACTAGAAAATTATATCTAGTTGGAAAAATATGTCATGAAATATTTAATATACCCCAATGGCTACCACCCAATATTAAAGTGGATATAAAACTGACACTTGCACCATCCAATTTCATACTGAGAAAAGAACTTGCTGCCAATCCTCATGTAAGTCTCTCCATCACCTCGGCAATACTTCATGCAAGCAAACAACAAGTTATGAGTTTTGTTGCTTTGGCAGTGGAAAAACTGAGAGTCAGTTGAAATAATATTAAACTACTTGTTCCTCACACAGTCACCAATCAACGTCATATTGCCATGGGATCACGCACCTTCACCGACTCATCCTTAACAATGGCAAAATTACGTCAAAACTCGCTTTGGCATTTTTAAAAACCGCTAGTGCAATAGGATCGTGGACTGGATGCCCACATAAATTTGAAATGTTTGGACTTTCATCTCTTGTGTGTAAAATAAACGGCATCCTACTCTACAATCTATCTTTTGATAAATCCTATAGAACATTGTATGAGTTGACCATGCAAACCCTAGATCATGATTCGCAACTATTTGAAAATGTTATAACCGAAGATATGTTTGCTAAAACACATGGTATCATTGTACTGGATTTGTCTGGCACGCAGAATATGAGTATAGTACGTACGGGGAGTGTGCGTTTAGAGTGTACATTTGCCGACCCATTGGCTGAGAGTATTGCACTAATCTCACTAAATCAATATGAAACCTATTGGGAAATCACCCCCAAAGGCAGTGTTCTACTAGACTTGGCACCATGAACACCAGTCAAATAATCAATGCATTTAATATGGATCCCTACATGTCCCAGTACAAATCCTATTGTCTGCCTTCGGACTTTCTTGGAAAAATTAAAAGTGTCAACAATACCTTAATTATTGTTAATAGCAGTCCGTCGACTGTGCTGACGGGTCATTGGCTGTGCATCTTTCAAACAATGAAGATGATTGAATTCTTTGATCCTCTTGGTCTACCCTATACATTCTACACACCCCACATCAGCAACTATATAGAGAACTGTGGGAAAACTATTATTCAAAATTAGAGGAGAATACAGGATCTGACGACTAAAAGCTGTGGTTTTCATGCGCTACTTTATTTTGGGTTTCGTGGTCGTGGCTATACTTATACGCAGTTTCTCAACATTAATGCTGACAATCCCCGCCTGCAGCATATTCTACTGAAAAGTATTCTCTCAGACCTTTACAGTATAAATTTCAGTGCCGTAGTCATAATTCTAGTCATAATAGGCAGTGTCGTCACAACGATGACGTAGAAACCAAATTGTCTTGTTAGCCAAACAGTTGAATAGTAGACCTGGCTCCTCCTCCCAGAATAATTTAAATCCACGATGATACCAATCTCGTAGAAATAAACTAAAATCACGTCTGGGGTTCTTTCCAATCATACCGGGATAAGTGTTCTCCCACTGATCACATTTGTCATAGTGACAATTGGAGCAAAGGTGCCCTCTAGGGTGAGAGTCACAAATCTCTTCAAGACATGAATTATAGCCTTTAATTTGTGCAGCATAGCCTCTATGCAATTTACATGGATTTCATAATTTGCACTTTTCACCATAGTCATCAATAATTTTACAATTCTCACACTGAGTCCAACTTCCAAGAGTGTACATGCATAGTGGACATGTATAGAACATTTTTTGGTTTCCGATGTCAACTCTCTCTCACAGCTAAAACGAAACTGATCGTCCCTGCTGACGGATAAATTGAGGGTGGAGGAATGGGAGAGGAGTACCTCTGTGACGTCACCTCTTTCGAATGATGGGGGGAGTCATCTACATTATATCTATGGCAATGTTTTCAAAAGTGTATCCACGATATTATTCTGCTTTGTTCCAATTAATATATGGATAAATTGAGAATAAGCAATTGAGTCGCATTGAAAAAGTTTCATACAATATTCCAATGGGGGAGAATCAGTCCCCATAATATTGTGAAGTGTTCCCCGAGAGAATATCCTGCGTTGAAGAGATAACTCGAGAAAATCGTCATCCAAAATCAAATGTTTTTCCATAAACACCAGATTTGATCTAATTCTCTCTTTCTCAAATTTATTCATTTTTCAATCCTATCACTCTGACTGCTGACTCTAGACTGACCATGATTCATAAGATAAGATAAGATAAGATAAGATTTATTCCAAAAATGAACTATCACTAGCCTTTGAAGGCCGAATTCGCATTCTGAGTCAAATAACAGACAATAACACACAAATCAAGTCAAATAAAAATATCAAAATTCTGAGGTCAGTTAAAAAATAAAAATATGAAGTAAAAAATAAGTTCGAACATGAAATTAAAATAACAATTTATTAAACACTTTCTACACTGGAAATACAAGAAATTGGTTAGGTACAAATTAGAAACTATTAATTGTGTCAGTTATAGCTAAAGATAAGATAAAGATAAGAAAGTAAAAAAAGAAACTATTGGGACATTTTATTCAATTTTCCTGTAATAAACGGGAGAAAGGTTTTTTCATATCTCGAAGTAACGCAGTGAATGGGGGACAAAACAGGGATGGGATCAGAAACAGCTCGAGGCGGCCGTAATCTGGATGGGGAGTGACATTTGGGGAAAATACTTGCCGTCCGAGGGTTTGTTATGGCATTTTTTGCAAAACGGAGGCACAAATTATTTCTTCGTCTCTCGAGGGTCTCTAGGTTTGAAATATTTAACAAATACAAATACGGTATCTTGCCCTCTTTAAAAATAATTTTTAGAGCTCTCTTTTGGACATTTTCAATTTTTCGTGTTGCTTCATTAGAGAGGCCAGGGTGCCACACAGGACAAGCGTACTCTAATATGGGACGCACAAAAGAAATGTATACTTGTAGTAAATGTGATTGAGAGCAACTGAATTTATTTAGAAGTTTAAGGAGGGAAAGTGAGGAGTTTGCCTGTCGTAGGATATTGCTTATATGGGCATCCCATTTCAAATTGGAAGAAATTGTAACGCCAAGGAGTTTAAGAGATGTGACAGAGGTTTCAGGAGGTATAGGAGCAAGATAAAGGGGAGGGGATTTAAGGAAACTTACTGAGACTATTGCGGATTTAGAAGGGTTAACAGTCATGTCAAGGGAAGAGGCCTCACAGGCAATATCTTGGAGTATGCCCATTGGGTTGCTAAAGATGTTTTTATGACATATCTCTAAAACTTTCAAGTCATCAACAAATTTCCATCTATTGTCATAAAGGGTTGAAAGGCTATTAATCATAAGTGAAAAAAGGAGAGGGCCTAGAATAGTCCCCTGAGGAATGCCATTAAATATGGGGAGATGATCTGTGGATGAATTGTGAAACAATTTAGATATTTAACTGTTTGAGATCTATTAGAAAGAAAAGAGGCAACGAGCTTAACAAGGAAAGTTTCAATGTGGAATTCATTTATAAGTTTATGTATGAGTAAATTGTGGTTAATCAAATCAAAGGCTTTTTGAAGATCAATAGAAATTAGATTAAGCCAAGTGTTAGGTTTTTCAAGTAACTTACCCATGGTATCAACAAGATGGATCAGGTAATGAGAGGTTGACGTGGATTTAAGATTACCAAACTGTCTAAGATCAATGAGGGGGAGGACTTTCATCTTAAGCCAGTCTGCGAGAAAACTTTCATACAATTTTGAAAAAATCGAGGTGAGGGTAATAGGACGAATGCCATCAAAACCAGGCTTCCCATTTTTCTATTTTGATTGGGGTAATAAAGCCTTGTGTCCAATATTGAGGGAACTGTCCAGATTTGGTAATTTCATTAAACAGGGTAGATAGGGGTTTTGCGAGGTAATCACTGAAAGCCTTAGCCAGAGGAACAAGAATATCTAAAGGGTAAATACTTGATCGTTTTATTTTTTCAATTTTTTTTTACAACATCAAGTGGAGAAATATGTGGGAGTGAAAAAGGATCAGGAATATCTGGAAATTCGTAAGATAGTGGGGGGAGACTCTGGACAATAGAAGACAAAAACTGATTTAGGTTATTAGCTGTGGTCTTTGGAGGTTCATTTAAATTAAAATTTAGTTGTTCTTGACTCTTGCCGGTAAGTTTTTTAATTTCAGAGTACCAGTTCTTTGGTTTATCATGGCGCAAGTATTTAATTTTATTTTTATAATAGTCTCGGGCAGCTTTTCTAATTTGACTTTTTAATTCCTTTCTTAACTTATTTGCTTCAGCTAAATTACCCCTCTTAAATAAGCTTATTTTCGTACGAATTAATGTTTTTATGTGATTATTTATGTAAGGTTTATCACTGGAGCACTTTCTGATTTTTTTTTCCGGGAAACATAATGAATAGGAATCAATTAGTTTTTTGTGAAAAATCAAAATTTTTTCATCAAGGTTATTAGAATTATAAAGGTCTGACCAACTTTCACTTGTCAGCCATGATCCAAAAGAAAGAAGTCCTGCGTCACTGAGGGGACAGCAAACCCCAATGGAGGTAGTAAAGGAATGTTCAATGGCTGAGGAGGGAGAAAAAAGAAGACACTAATGGTAACTGCCTCCTAGTGGTGGCAGTGCTTGCGGGGAGTTATAAAACTTACTCATGTTGGAACAAATAACATCCAGAGAGGTGTTACCTTTTGTTGTAGATATTTTATCCAGTTGTTTAATATTAAGAAAGGTACAGATAGAGTCTATCCTCAGGTCATTCGCATCACCAAGTAAGCAAATACCAGCGTTCTGATACTTTGACAACACAAAGTCAGCACTTATAAGAAATTGTTGGATAAATTTGCGTTTCTTGTCAATACATTGGTTAAGGGAACGATAAAAGACGGCGGTTACAATTTAATTGAAAGAGCGGAGACGTAGTTTCGGTCGAAGGCTCAGCCATAGAATGTCATCATAATCCGACACGTTGGGGGTGAGGATGAGTTTAGGTTGGAGGTTATCTCGGACAAAAAATAATATACCACCCCTTTTTATCCCGAGAGGGTGGTCGGGAGAGCGAAGTTTTATGAATTGAATATAATTGATAATTTTTAGGAAATCTGGGTTCTGGGACTGAACCTCTGTCACAACAATAATATTAATTTTATGAATTTCAGAGACACCCTCGAGTTCGGTAATTTTGTCAAAATTCAGGCTCTCAGCATTGGTAAGTATGAAAGTTGGGAATTTTAACCGATTTGGGTATTGGGATTTTTTCTCAATTCGGGATGGAGTTATTTGGGGTTGAAGTATATGAGAAGGGTGCTGTGGGTAAGGGTGTGGTTTTGAGGCATTATTTAAAGACGGGACTGGACTGGGCTTGAGAGAAAAGAAGGACAGCGAACATATTATGGGAATATTATTAAGTTGGAATGGAACTGCGGTGGAATTAGTCTTACTATTTGAAGTTTTAGAAATTTTGCATGGATGTGTTACCTGTGGATCATTCTGCCTGCTTACTCTTAAACCAGAGTTATACTGGGAGGGTAGCCAGGGGGGATAAAGTGCAAGGGAAGGGAGAAAGGTTTCCTGGTGATCTGGGAATAAGTCAAATTGGGAGTGATCTTTATATGGGGGTTGGGGGGGGGGCAAGATGATGCTGAGGGAGGGAAGTACGGTGGGGGGTGTCTGAGAGGCGAGGGGTTGGGTTTGTTTCGGCAAATAACGGGTGGAGTCCAGAACTGGTCGGTAACTTCTTGGACGCACGGAGAAGAAGGGAGTCGAAAGGAAGTGGATTTTTGGGAGGAAAATGAGTGAGGGGGGTTTGGGGATGGTCCGAATTGAGTAAAGTGATTGTGGGGGTTGGACTGACTGGGTAGGCGTAAGTACATGGGGCGGAGGATTGTTTCGAGGGATGGGTTCCTGAGGTATACTGCGCTGTATCGGGTATGCAGGGGGATACGCTTGAAAGTTGAATGGACCACGACCTCGGGGAGGGGGGGCCCGTGAATACTGTCGGCGTCGCCCTAAAAAACGTTGGTTTTGTGGCCCAGTTTTGTGGAACCTACTACGACTCTTAATGGGCAATTTGATATGATGTTTTGCACAGCCAAAGCATCTTCCACTTGAAAAGCGTTTGCAGATATCAACATGGGGGTCTTTGCAAAAATTATTCATACAACGGCTAAAAACATGAAGCTTACAAATGTGTAGATATTTACAATAACTAGACATACATCTACTGTTTAAAAAACTAAAGCACACTTTCAGTTGATTACACTTAAGATCACTGAACTCATTTTTTTTAATATATGATTGCATTGGGTGAGTTCAACATCATTGTCAATCTTTAAAGATGTGTCATTACCACTGGATTTCAAGAATAAATTATCTTCAGTTAAAACAAGGTCAGAAGGATTAGTTTGCGTAACCTTTTTAATCCCTTGAAAAAATTCTAGCGAAGGAAGTTCACTAGCACTTGCTTGATTACATATAGTGAAGTTTTCAGATTCAAAGGGTTTTACAGTTTTTACTCAACTTGAAGAATTTGGATAATGCATATTTGAATTAGAAGTATCAGCTAAAGGAGAAACACTGGGCGATTTTAATGCATGTATAGCATCAACAATTGCTAGCTGAAAACCAACTTTTAACATTTTGATCCCATTGTCCTTGAAAAGATCACTTTTCTGACGTTCATAAGGATCGGATAAACTATCATAAAGAAATTCAAGATTAGTAATCCGTTTCCTGAGATTGACGATTTCCGCGTCTTTTTTTAGGCAATCTTCACAGGTATGGGGCTCGAAGACACTAGCCGTTTCTGCAATGCTTGCCGATTCACCTTTACTGGAACCATAGATTTGGGGGGAAATTTGGGAATGGGCTGTGGTTATTTTTGTAGAATCAATCGATCCATCAGAACTATTGTTGACATTACTCGAAGCACGAGGTATAGTAGGGGAATTTGTAATACCACTTCGAACGATCACTTCAAGTTGATTTTCGTTGAAGATAGATGAATTTTCTTCATCCGAAATAACAGGGGATTTTACAGCGTCGATTGGTTGAACCACTTCTGGTTGAATATCGATGGTCTTAATCACGTCATTTTCAACCATCGACGCTCGGCATTGAACGCAAAATCAATCAGGGTTTTTAAGCCGATTACTTTTTGTTATGCCTGCACAAGCAGGGTGCAACCAAGCATTACACTTAGAGCAATGGAACGACCCAGTTCCATATTTTTTGTAGCATTCATTACAAGGATGGGACATTCTAGGCTAATGAATAAAAACAAGACAGACCTTGAATTGGAAGCTATATCTTCAACTAAAAACCTTGTCGCCTAAGCCAGGATTAGCACTGGTACTTGCTAAACAAAAGTTCACAAGGCTGATCTCGCGTCTTCACTTAAAAATCACAAGCGTCATTTATTTCAAAACAAGACGTCTTGACAGGTCAAGATCTAATGGAAGACAGGTCAAGTCTAACATTCTAACAACAAAAAGAAAGGGAACATTTTCGATTTCGAAACAATTTTAGAGGTGTCATTGATCCCCATTAGAATCAATAAGCCATGAAAATACAACAAAGTGAGAAAAATCCTGTTTTTTTCATTCTCAGTGACAAAAACCATAAAAACATGCATAAATTACATAGGCCCGGGAGATTATGTAATCAATTTCTCAGAAATTTAGTTCCCCTTCGATTACGCAATCAATTTCTCGGAAATTTAGTTCCCCTTCGATTACGCAATCATTTTCTCGGAAATTCACTTGTCCTAGTCGATTACGCAATAAAGTTCTCGGAAATTCTCTCCCCTAGATCAATACATTCCCCTAGTGATTATGTAAACCACCCCTCGTGCCATTACACTTGGCCAAACAACAACAACAAATCAATCAACCTTGACCCCATTAGACATTAATAAACCATGAAAATACATCAAAGTGAGAAAAATCCTGTTTTTTATTCTCAGTGACAAAAACCATAAAAAACATGCATAAATTATGTACTGTTCGTACTTGTCCCAGTCGAGTCCTGTATCAATACATTCCCCCTAGCGATTATGTAAATCACCCCCAGTGTCATTACACCTGGACGAACAAAAACAAATAAATCGACCATGAAAATACATGAAAGTGAGAAAAATCCTGTTTTTTCATTCTCAGTTACAAAAACCATAAAAACATGCATTTACACCTGGACGAACAAAAACAAAGAAATCGACCATGAAAATACATCAAAGTGATAAAAATCCTGTTTTTTCATTCTCAGTGACAAAAACCATAAAAACATGCATAAACTATGTACTGTCAGCGTTAGACTTAATTGTAGATGGCAGCACGGTGTTCGTACAGTATTCAATAAGTGGGTTCTACTAACATATTCGAAAGTTCTGGAAATTAGGTCTTTTAAAAAGAGACTCATTTTAAAAGAGGCTCATTTGATTGGAAATTCAAACTGCCCTGTTCAATAGTCGAAAGTGAGGAGAGAGTAATTAACCCCCATCTTACACCCTCCATTTCCCCAAACACACTCAATCAAAGTTTAGAGATAGCCATTTTGTTCAACGTAGTTGAGAGTTCTGCAAATTATGTATTTAAGGATGACAAACACCCCAGAGTCCCCAGGGCGAAGGTTGTAACTTATGCCCTGGGGGATATAAGGTTTTTAATGACAGAGTTGTCGTAAAAACTTCAAAAGGGGCTCATTCAATTGGAAATTTAAAGGACTAGTGCCCTTTTTAATAGTTGAAAGTGATTGGACGGTAGCTATCCCCTCTCTCACGCCCAACATTCCCCCAAACACATCCAATCCAAATTTTCAGAGAGCCATTTTGTCCAACGTAGCAGAAAGTTCTCGAAATTAGATCTGTGAGGATGACAATCCCCCCCCCAACCCTAAGGGCGAGGGTTGTAAGTTATACCCAGGGGGCATATGAGGTTTTTATTGAAAGCGTTATCGTAGAAACTTCAAAAGGACTCATTTGATTGGAAATTGAAAGGACTAATGCCTTTTTTAATAGTTGAAAGTGATTGGAGAAAGACTAACGCCCCTCTCAGGCCCACCATTTTCCCAGACACATCCAATCAAAATTTTGAGAAATCCATTTTGTTTAATGTAGTTGAAATTTCTGGAAATTAGGTCTTAGAGGATGACAACCACCCTCACAGCCATTAGGGTGCGAGTTGCAATTTATTCCCTGGGGGCATATAAGGTGTTTATAGGAAGTTTTGTAGTAGAAACTCAAAAAGGTCTCATTCGATTGGAAATCGAAAGGCTTAGTGCCATTTTTAATAGTCGAAAGTGATTGGAAGACTCAATATTTTTATAGTGAAGATCGATGTGGGTATAATCTATTATTTGTTTGTTGTTGCTGTTGTTTAGACCAGGGTACTTTGTATCAAAGGAGTTGTCGTAGGAACTTTGAAAAGAGCTCATTCGATTGGAAATAGAAAGGGGTGATGCCCTTTTTAATAGTCGAAAGTGATTGGTAGGAAAACTAATCCCCCTCCCATGCCCACCCTCCCATTTGACTTTATGGCTAAGAAACTAAATGTTGCCATGAGATTAAATCAAAATGTATGGTGTTAATGCTAATTCACAATAAGGCATCTCAGCAGTATCCCAGGAACGACTGAGGGTTTTATTTTCAAACTTTTGGGGATGCTTCTGCTCTCAAGAGTTAACAAAATTAAAATAGCGTAAGTGTATCCAAGCTACCAAAGAAGGTTAACAGATTTTTTGGCGAAAAGTATCAAGTTTTCCATTTCAGGTTAACTAGACGAGGTATGAAACTAAATTAAATACTTCTATTTGTGTCTAGATTTTTAAGAGGGTGTATGTTGTTCAAAATTGCTGAAGATTTTTCTCCAGCATACAAATAGCAGGTCAAACTATAAATCATAGTCAGCGCTTACGCTGCCTAAGAAAAGAACGATGTGGTTACAATGTGTTTTTTTTCTCCATACCCGGGCACTTCGTATCACAGGAGTTGTCGTACAAAGTTCGAAAAGGGCTCACTCGATTGCAAATTGGAGCGGCTAGCGCGCTTTCTAATAGTCGACAGTGATTGGAGGGCAACTAGCCCCCCCCCCCCCCTCCACGCCCATCATTCCCCCAAACACATCTAATCAAAATTTTGAGACAGCTATTTTGTTCAGCATAGTTGCTTGCTAGATAGAAAGTATGTTTTTGAGGAGGATACTCTACCACAGCCCTCAGGGTAAGGGTTTTAAATTCCCTGGGGACATATAAGGTTTTTATAGAATACGTCGTAGAAAATTCAGAAAAGGGCTCATTCGAATTGAATTCAAAGGGCTAGTGTCCTGTTAAATAGTCAAAAGTGATTAGTAATATTTTTTTTTGTTGTTGTCTAAACCAGAGAACTTCGTATCGAAGGAGTTGTCGGTGGAACTTCGAAAGGGGCTCATTCGATTGAAAATGAAAATGGCTTTTGCCTTTTTTAATAGTCGAAAGTGATTGAAGGGCAACTAATCTCCTTTCCACTCTCACCCTCCCATTTGCCCATTATATTTAAAAACTTAAAAACTAAAAAACTAATAAAGTTGCCTCAAGATTAAATCAAAATGCACTGTGATAATTCTAATTCCCAATAAGGCGTCTCAGCAGTTTCCCAAGAACGACTGAGGGCATAATGTTCAAACTTTCAAGGCTACTTCTGCTCTTAAAATTTAACCGAATCAAAATAGTGTAAGTGTATCAAAGCTATCAAAGAAAGTAAACATATTTTTTTGCGAATGGTATCAAGTTTTACATTTCAGGTCAACTAGAGGAGGTATGAAACTAAGTTAAACCGTACTATTTGTGTCCAAATTTTTAAAATGGTGGATGTTGTTAAAAATTGCTGAAAATTTTTCTCCCGCATACAAATAGCAGCCCAAACTATAAAGTCTTGTAAAACGTAAAGATTTAAAGTGTTATTTTCTTTTTCCCTGAAAAGACTATGTCAACATAAAACGACCAGAAATTAATTAAAAAAAACTTTTTCCACAAAATAAGTTATTCAAAGAAAAGTAAAGAACTCCATTAAACAAAAAATGAGCAAAAAATAAAATAATCTACCTGAAAAGACTAGGTCAACATAAAACGAACAGAAATTAATTAAAAAAAAAATTTTCCACAAAATAAGTTTTTCAAAGAAAAGTAAAGAACTCCATTAAACACAAAATGAACAAAAATAAAATAATCTACCAAGCTCAAAACTACCATAAATCAGCATCAATGAATGAATGAAACCCAAAACAAACAGAAATTAAAATAAATAACCGAGTCAAACTCAAAACGAGCAGAAATTAACATAAGTTGGGAGAAAAACCCCTATGCCTTCCCAAGGCCAGGACGAAATTTGCACTTTACTGAAAATAATATAAATGTTTTTACTTTTATAACTTTAAAAAATCAAATAATTTTAACATTTTGATTACTAAATATCAGTATATGGATATTAAACTGACAATGCACATTGGTTTGTATTGTGCAACGACTATAACGACTAACAACGACTTTTTGTTTAGACTAGGGCACTTCGTATCGAAAGAGTTGTCGTAGGAACTTCGAAAAGGGCTCAATCGATTGAAAATAGAAAGGATATATGGCCTTTTTTATAGTCGAAGGTAACAGAAGGGCAACTAGTACCCCTCCCATACCCACACTCCCATTTGCCCATGATGTTTAACAACTAAACGTTGCGTCAAGATTAAATCAAGATGCATTGTGTTAATGCTAATTCCCAATAAGCCATCTCAGCAGTATCCCAATTTTTTGGGTGACCTAAAAAGGGCACTAACACTTTTAATTTCCGTTCGAACGAGCCCTCTCACGATAGTCTAGGACTACTGGATCGATACGATCGATACCAGGATAACATTACTGGTCTCTAATGAATCAAATTTAGACGCATTAATGACTTTTTTCATTGCACTACACTTTTAGGGAACTCAGCACTGTTAAATTCAACCAAACGAAAATACGGTTTAAATTCCAGTTTTGTCTTACTTTTTATAACAAACAAATGGCCTCGCAAGGGCCGCCCAAACGCAATCCAGATGCGGAGCCAAAATTTAGCACAACTTTTGACGGCCTTAAGACCCGGGTCTTCTTTTCAAATTGGACTTCGAGTTTTGAGTTTAACCTGGACAAGAGGGACAGCCACATTTTCAGTTTGTTTCAAGCACTCAACTAATCGAAGGTAATAAACATTCAGTGGCACTCTGGATTGTGGTGAAAACACACTCATAAACAGTAGATTAAAAGGGATCTTAATGCAGGATAACAGAACTGTTAGGGTAGAAATTTATAAAGGCCAATTGGCTTTGATCCACTCTTGTTACAAACATCATTTTTTTTTTTTTTTTTAGTAGCACAAGGATAATTACATGGATCAGCGATTAATGTCACAGTAAGGGAAACAACAACGAAGCAGGGAACATCGGCGGAGCAGATACAATGATCAATATTGGTCAGAGTACCACTATTACGAATATAACTGTAATTAAGAGCTTTTGGTACTATGCAGCAATCAAGTGGCAACGAATCTAAAACTAAGTTGGTACGAGTAGAGGAGCTATAAACATCACAATTGAAGTCACCTATCATTAGCCAACGATACCCATGCTTTTCAATATTGCATAACAGAGTTTTAAGGGATGAGTAGGAATTAGAAAACTTAGTAAGTGAAGCTAGACGTTTCTGATCGCAGGGAAAATATACATTTAAAAATACAAGGTGACCAAGTCGTATTGCCATAATATCATCAGAGGAATGAAATAAGATAGGTGACAAAGGAGTCTCTAATCGTTTGATACCACAAGCAAGGACCCCAGAAGGTTGGTCTTTTGTTTTTCAGGCATTGGTGATAAAGACAATATGGTGGCTACTTCTTTGTAGAGAGTTAACGGAGATGGGAGGAAGTAAATGCTCCTGTAGCAACATGATGTCAAAATCGTTCATTTTCTGATTTATTGAATAATCTTCGTCTTTAGTGCCATTCTTGTTGAAAGAACACATAGAAACCATTACTGGTCCTGTCATTTCTTGTTCAAGGCACGCTTAGCTATGGCATTGCGGATTACGCAGGACTTTAGACTGAATACAACATGTCCTTCACCACATAGCAAATATAACTTATGGAGCACTGAATGTTTACGGGTCCATTGGCTCAAAGAGGTCATTAACTGACGTCATTCAAAGTCTTGAATTCCTTAACTTTACTTAAATTTATGTCGAATTCTTAATAGGGTTGGCATAATCTTAATCTTCTTCTAAATATAAACAAAATTTATAATTCTTTGTTAAGTTGGCACAGTCTTCTTTTTCTTCAAATAGAAATATTCAGAACTTTTGTATTTGTTTTTCACAGTCTAATAAATGACTTATCCCTCAGGAAACTAATGTTTGTTTCGTCAAAGAAAGGCAGTGGGATCTGCGACAAAAATGCAATTGATTTTCGTTACTGCAAGCCAAAGAAAACCAACTTGTTTCAATGCCAATGCTATTTATTGGGTGTCAGTGATGAAACTCCAATCAATTGGAAGAAGCTCGGGGTAAATCTGCTTCCGAATCACTATCACTTTCTTTACCAGGAAATAATGTTTCGTGTATACTTGACTACCATCTTCGGCAGCGATAGAAGGCTGCTCATTAAGTATTTCTTCAGAATGCAGGTCTAACTACTCGAAGATAGATCAGATATGTCTATTTGTGTCAACTATTCTAATTAACACCTCTGATATAAACATATCCCTTATCCACATGGGCGCCCATAAGGGAGGGGGAGGCCAGGGGGCATTTGCCCCCTGGCTGAATGATGATGCCTTATTTTTATATTTTTGTTCTGAGATTTCTATTAAATAGCATTAAAAGTGCCTATTAGACGAGGTTTGCCCCCCCCCCTGGAATTCAGCTTATGGGTGCCCATGCTTTTCCAGTAAGTGCCAGAAGCCAACGAACGAGAAATGACATATTTCTAGGGAAGAACCCACACCTTCAAGCAGGAGCGTATCTAATGAGAGAGGATGGAAAAGGACTTAACCTCTTCTACTACATATCTCAGATATGTCTATAAATTAAATATGTCTATCTGTGTCAACTGTTCTGATTAACACCTCTGATTTGAATTACGGATGAAAAGTAGTAGTCATTGTGATGGTGTTGTGATTCTCTCTAAAGCAGTTTTGGCCCAATTTGGGCAATTTTGGGCAATGCCCCACCTAGACATTCTAAAATCCCGATGACCTCATCTTGATATTTAAATTTTTTATTCAAAGTTTTACTTGCATTCACATGAAGGAAGCTAAAAAATACATTAACTAAGTCTAAGTACAGGTCAGGGCGTGATGGTTTTGTGGTTTCCTCTAAAGCAGTTTTGGGACAATTTGGGTAATTTTGGGCAATGCCCCACCTAGACACTACAAAATCCTGTTGACCTCTTCATTATGTTTAAATTTGCTGATTCAAAATTTTACTTCCATTCACATGAAGAAAGCTTAAAAATACATTAACTAGGTGTAAGTACAGTTCAAGGCAGGGGCCCAAACACTTGGTATCTTTTCGGGTCGTTTTATTATGCATACTTTATACTAATTAAAATAATTTGTCTGAATAGAACCCCTTTTTAACGATTTATGTCGTTACAATATCTTTTTTGCTCTTTAAATGAAAAAATGCTTTTATTTCCAAAATTAAGGCTCTAAAGTATAGTCAGCCGAAGGATGCACGTCCTGCCTATGACTCACCAAATTATTGCCACGCCCCATTAGTGAGGCGTACGCCTAACGTTGGAAATCACGGCTCTAAACTGTTGGAACGTCAAATTTCTGACACTATATTTTTCCCACTATCCATTGTTGCAATTCCAACAGAACATTAAAGTTTGCTGTTTAATGGCTTTTCACGAATTCGGGAATGGTTATTTTACTTTATTTCAACGGCGTCACATACAATACAAAAATGTTAGGATAATTTACCCAGCTACATTTACTTGCTGGTGACACGGACTCTATACAAAATAGATATAAAAAAGAACAGTTTTTTTTTATCTGAAAGTAAGGAGAAACATTAAAATGTAAAACGAACAGAAATCATTCAGTATATGGAAGGGCCTGTTCCCTGCTCAACGCCCCACTCTTCACGCTAAAGTTTGACTTTTTCTCAGAACTCTGCTTTAAAAAAACAATAAAAAACTTTAAGGTAAAGAGCGGGTGCTGAGCAGGGAACAGCCCCTTTCATGTACGGAATAATTTCTGTTCGTTTTAAGTTTTATTGTGGCTCCTTACTCTCATTTAAAAAATTTCTTTGTTTTTTTATTTAATTTCTTACAGTTTTTGAATTAATGCAAGTTTTAAATTTGGCTCACAGTACATGAAAAACTAAAACAGAATTTGCATATTAATTTTACTTTTTTAACTAATAATAACCTTAGAATAACCCAAGTTTGATTTTTGTTCCAGTGGTTTAGGAATGGCTCCTGAATCACAAAGGCTTTTTAATTAGAATAATAACCTCTTTTAAAAGTTAAAAAAAAGAAACTATAGCGTAAGAGCGAGCAATTGAGGAGAGGCAACCCATCTCATATACGTAATATTTTCTGTTCCTGTTAAGTTTAATGTTGCGTCTCACTTTCAGTTGAAAATACTTGTTTTTATTTAATTAATGATCGTTTTTTAAGTAATGTACGAAAATCCAGATTCTCTCCATGGAAAATTCCCTTCCTCCACGAGGAATTTCTCCATGGAAAGATTGTCCCGCGTAACTTAAATTAGCGATATTTGCGGAACTAATTTAGTAAAGCATAGTAACAAAACGGCCAAAAAGGTCAAAACTATTTTTATGCAATTGAAAGTCACAAGTTGAGCAATTCTCAAATCACTGAAATGAATGAAAGAAAAAATCTTTAAAAGATAACCGTAACAATTTATGTCCGTTTTAAGTTTTAATGTTAGTCCTTACTTTCAGTTGGAAACAACTTGTCTTTTTTATTTAATAACAACCACCAGCCGAAGACACACAATATCTTTTGTTTATTATCACATAAAAATCATAGTTATGAAGCTTCTTAAGGTAAAATTAAATGGCCGGAAAATAACACAAAGAAATATCGGCCATTATTTCACAGAAATTGAACTTTAGCGTAAAGAGCGAGGTATTTATGAGAGACGAAATTACTAATATAGATAATATGCAGGGATCGCCCCCGCGTCAATGCCTCGCTCTTTACGCTAAATTTCAAATTTTGTTCCAATTCTTTAAGAATGACCTCTGATTCACAAAAGCCGTTTAATTAGAATAAATAGCTCATTTGAAATTATTGAAAATACTTTAGCGTAAGGAGCGAGGTATTTAGGAGGGGACAAAGCCCCTCATATACTAAATAATTTCTGTTCGTTTTAAGTTTTAATATTACCCCTTACTTTCAGTTGAAAAAACTGGTTGTTCATTTAATTTCTGATTGTTGTTTAAATAATGCTAGGAAACCCAGCATCCCCTTAATTGAAATTCTACTTCCCCTTGAAAAATTCTTCCATGGAAAGATCCTCCCCTGAAACCCAATCCCTCCAATCCCTCCCCTCAGGAAAAAATCATCCCCCTGAAAACGTCTGTTTACTTACCAATAACCAATCCGGGTTGCAGCGGTAGCTAGCAACCTAGTAAGAGACGATCACGTCCAATGTTAAGAAATATAAAAACCCATAACTCCTAAAAAAAGAGTCAGATCAAAACAAAAATTACACCATTAGTATCGCCTTGTCCAAAATTCCTATAAGGGAAACTTACCGCCCTTTGGCTTGAATAACAAAGAATATATATTGGCTTGAAAATCAAGAAAATTGACTTTTACCACGTTATTTTCCACAAAGGGGATATTTTTTTCTTTCTTCTTCTTTTCCACAGATAGCTTGGCACTGGAACATCGTAGAGATTTGTTCAATGGCTCATTTTAAAGGAAATTAATTGGGTTAAAAACCTTTTGTGCTTAAAACAATGTATTTTTAAAATAGAATCAGTTTTTTACGAAAAATCGCATATTTCATATTAAAGATTGATCAATGACGTCATAATCGGATACCAGTGGTAGGATTTGAACCCACATTTCCGAAGAGACTAGTGACTAACACCAGCGCCTTGGACCACTCGGCCAAGAAAAATACCCCACAAACGGGATATTTTTTCTTTCTTTCTTCTTCTTCTTCTTTTCCACAGATAGCTTGGCACTAGGACATTGTAGAGAGTTGTTCAATAGCTCATTTTAAAGGAAATCTCTAGATCTAGTGCCATTTTTACTTAATTTTCTTTTAAATTAATTATTTTTTACAGAAAACTTAATTTTTTATTATAATAAAGAACGAACTCTATTATTATAATAAAGAACGAATATTTTACCGATTATCTACTAATAACCGTATATGACGTAATAAGTGAAATGATGTAATATCTAAAACCTATTTTTTACTAATAACCATATATGACTTAATGAGTGACGTGACGTAAAAATTGAAAAAAATAATTTTTTTTTTATTTTCGTTTTTAGTTCAGAATCGCTAAAGTTATAAACTGCAAAAATATTTATGGTGTCTGAACAATAGTTTTAATATTTTAATTTAGACTAGAAAAATACCTAAAAATTTAAAATTTAGTTTAATTTTTTGTTAGGTTCTTGATACTTGATACGTGACATGAACATTTAACTAACGGTTACATAATGGTTTCAATCAAGCAAGCTACACGCAAGTTAAAAAAACAGTACTACCAAAAAAACAGAAATAACATCTTGAAAAGAGAAAAGCAAAGGTATTCAACCGACCAGGCGTACCGAGATGCGAAAATTGATAGTGACAAACAGCATTATTATAATGATGAAGTTTATAGACAATTGAGAAACAATTGTCAAGCCAAACAATTGAGAAAGCCAAACAAAAGAGCAAGGAACTGTATGATAACGATATAGATTACCGAAACAAACATAAGAAAAAAGTTGCTACCAGAATAATGGGTAGATACTGGGGTGACAAAAGCTATAATGAAAAAATTAAATTCTCTGCGAGGTTGTACCGTAGAACACATAAGGACAAAGGGAAAAATTACATTCAGAAATACAAGAAGATGGCAAAAATGCAGGCTGATCTTCGTAAATTGAGAAACATTTTACGCATGTTTTACCAGGATCACGAAAAGTATTCAAAATTATTACATTAAAAGACGATCCCTGAAATAACAAACCATTCCATACATTGGACTTAGTTAGCTACTTGATTGTTTGAGTTTCGTCTCTTACTATTTAAAAGAAGAAAAAGCCGTAGGCTTTTTCCTGTTTGTATTTATAGTTAAAAAACGAATTATAATAAAGAACGACATCTTGCCTATACTAAATTTTATACGCCACCTAATTATAGTATAGGTTAGTAATTCAACAGATAGCATGGCACTGGAACATTGTAGAGAGTTGTTCAATGGCTCATTTTAAAGGAAATTAATGGGGTTAAATCCGGGTTGCAGCGGTAGCTAGCAACCTAGTTATAATAAAGAACGACCTCTTGCCTATACTAAATTTTATACGCCACTTAATTATAGTATAGGTTAGTAATTCAACAGATAGCATGGCACTGGAACATCGTGGAGAGTTGTTCAATGGCTCATTTTAAAGGAAATTAATTGGGTTAAATACTATCAGAGGCAACGCTATAGCGTTGCCTATAGTAAAGGTCATACGGCTCCAATGTTTTATTATTTATTATCTATTTATTTACCTTTTTTCCCTAGGGGCAATTCATATGGAAAGGGTGGTCGTAGAAAACTTCAAAGGGGGCTCATTTTGGATATCGAGAGTTCCAGGGCCCTGTTTAAGGGTAAAAAATGATTGGAACGCAACTAAAACCCCTTCGATGCCCACCATTTCCACAAACAAATCCAATCAAAATTCTGAGATAACCATTTTGTTTTACGTAGGTGATTTCCAGATAGAAATTATTTTTTCGAGGAGGGCACTCCCGAAACAGCCCGCAAGGCAAGGGTTGTAAGTTATGCCCTGGGGACATATAAGCTTTTTTAATAGGAAGCTTTGTCGTAGAAACTTCAAAAAGGACTCATTCGATTGGAAATTCAAAGGGCTAGTACCCTTTTTAATAGTCGAAAGTGTCTGGAGGGCAACTAACCCCCCTCTCACGTTCACCTTTTCCCAAAACGAATCCCATGAAAATTTTGAGATAGCCGATTTTGTTTGACATAGTTGAAAATTCTGGAAATTAAGTCTTTGAGCATGACATTCCCCCCCCCCCCCCGAGCCCTCACGGCAAAAGTTGTAAGTTATGCCCTGGGGGCATATAAGCTTTTTATAGAAAGCGTTGTCGTAGAAACTTCAAAAGGGTTCATTCGATTGGAAATTGGAAGGGCTTGTGTCGGTTTTAATTGCCAAAAGTGATTGGAAGGCGACAAACACCCCTTCCACGCCCACAATTTCCCCAAACACATCCAATCGAAATTTTGAGATAGCCATTTTCTTCTACGTAGTTGACTTCCAAACAGAAATTATGTTTTTGAAGAGGACACTCCCCCCACAGCCCTCAGGGCACGAGTTGTAAGTGTGGAGGGCAACTATCCCCACTTTCACACTCAACTTTTCCCCAAAAACATCCAATCAAAATTTTGATATAGCCATTTTCTTCAACGTAGTTGAAAATTCGGGAAATTCGGTCTTTGAGAATGACAACCCCCTACCCCCAACAGCCCTCAGGGAGGGTTGTAAGTTATGTCCTGGGGACATATAAGATTTACAGAAAATGCTGTCGTAGAAACTTCAAAAAGGGCTCGTTCGATTGGAAATTTAGATGGCCAGTGCCCTTTTTAATAGTCGAAAGTGATTGGAAGTCAAGTAACAGCCCTTAAACGCCCAACATTTCCCCAAATGCATCCAATCAAAATTTTTAGATAGTCATTTTGGTCAACGTGGTTGAAAGTTCTGGAAATTATATCTTTGAGCAGGACACCCCCCCCCCCCCACAGTCTTCAGGGCAAGGTTTACAAGTTATGCCCTGGGGGCATATATGGTTTTTATGGAAGGAAGTCTCGTATAAACTTCTAAGAGGGCTCATTTCCTTGGAAATTGAAAGTTCTAGATCACTTTTTAAGCGCAAAAAGACATCGGAGGGCAACCAGCCCCTAAATGCCTTTTTTCCCCAACTGCATCCGACAAAAAATGTAAGATAGCTATTTTATTAAATAGTTCAAAGATAATATAACAAAAACTCCGTTGTCGAAAAACACCCAGGGTCCGGGGGGCAGGTGTTGTAAGTTATGCCCTGGGGACATATATGGTTCTTATGGAAGGGATGCTCATATAAACTTCAAAGAGGGCTCATTTGAGGAAATTAAAAGTTCTAGTTCATTTTTAAGAGTAAATAGATATTATAGGGCACCTAGCCTCCCCCCTTTCTTCCATACCCTTCTTTCCTCAAACACATCCGATAAGAATTTGGAGATAGCCATTTTTTTAAATAGTTCAAAGACCATATAAAGAAAACTTCAGGACAGACACAGCTCCCTAAGGCCCGAGGGCAGGCATTGTAAGTTATGCCCTAGGGGAACAAATGGTTGTTATGGAAGGGATGCTCGTATAAACTTCAGAGAGGGCTCATTTGATTGGAAATTGTAAGATCTAGGTCAGTTTTGGAAATTCAAAAGTGATTGGAGGGCAAATAGCCCCCTCCACGCTTTCTTTTTCATAACCCATCTGATGAAAATTTGAGATAGATATTTTTTTCAAAATAGTTGAAAGGTCGGATATAAAAAAAAAACTCCGGTGTCAATACAACCCCCTCAGGGCCCGGAGAAAGGCGTTATAAGTTATGCCTTAAAGCGTGCATGGCTCTTATGAATGGGATGCTCGTATAAACTTCATAGAGGGCTAATTTATTTGAAATTGAAAGTTCTAGTTCACTTTTTAAGATCCAAAAGATTTAAAGGCGACTAGCCCCCCCCCCCCTACGCCAAAATATTGAGAGAGTCAGAATTTTGAACATAGTTCAAGAATTAGATAACAAAAATTCCAGTGTCAACAAAACCCCCCAGGGCCCGGGGGGGGGGGGGGGGGGGGTAGGCATTATAAGTATTGTCCTGGGGACGTATATGGTTCTTATGATAGAGATGCTAGCATAAACTTCAGAGAGGGTTCATTTGATTGGAAATTGAAAGTTCTATTTCAATTTTTATGAGTTAAAAGATATCCGAAGGCAAATAGCCCCCCCCAAACACTCTTTTTTCCCAAACCCATCCGATTCAAATTTTGAGATAGTCATTTTTTTAAAATAGCTCAAAGGTCAGATATAAGAAAACTCAGGTATCGAAACAACCTCCCAGGGCCAGGGGGGTAGGTATTGTAAGCTACGCCCAGGAGTCAAATATGGTCCTTATGAAAGGCGTACTCGTATATACTTCGGAGAAGGCTCATTTGAATGGAAATTTAAAATTCTTGTTCATTTTCTCAGCGTAAAAAAGGATCGGAGGGCAACTAACCCTCCCAGTCTCCATGCCTTTGGGTTTATCGGATAGATAAACCCATATGATAAAAATTTGAGATGACTATTTTGTTAAAAATACTTCAAAGATCAGATATTAAAACTCCAGGGTCGACATAACCCTCCAGGGCTCAGGGACAGGCGTTGTAAGTTATACTCTGGGGGTATATAAGGTTCTTATAGAAGAGATGATAGTATAAACTTCAGAGAGGGCTCATTTAGTTGAAAATAGAACATTCTAGTTCACTTTTAAAGAGTCTAAACAGACCAAAGAGCAGTTCCCCCCCCCCACGCCATTTTTTGATTTTGAAAAAAAGTTTGATTTTGAAATAAGGAATTTTTAAAAACATTTTGCAATAAAAAGCGTACAAAAATTAATTAAAAAAAACTTTCTGAAAAATAAATTTTTCAAAGAAAAGTAAAGCATTTTTAATTTAAGCTCAGCAGATACAAACACCTGTTAAAATTCAAACTTAAAACTATCAGAAATTACTATTAAAGAATTAATGAAACCCAGAATGGACAGAAATCAAATAAACAATCATAGCAAAAAACATACAACAAGTAATAATATAAATGAATAAATAGATGTTAAAGGGAGTAATGCTTAGATTGAATATGTGTCAAGGAATGCGCCAATGACGCAGTAGGTTTTAGATTTTTACAGTGAGAGAAGGAGGCGATATCCAAACTCTTGTTTGCAGTGATTCTCGTTCGTTTAGCTTGATTTGCATATTCAATTTAAGTTTCACTCGTAGTAAGATTTATTTATTCATTTACATTAATATTTATTGTATTTTTGTTTGAATTGATTGTATGTTTAATTTCTGTTCGTTTTAAGTTTCATCTATACTTCAATAGCAAAATATTTTTTTTCGTTTTAAGCTTGATTTTTATTTTAAACCTAAACATTACTTGCTTTAAGATTTATTTATTAATTTATATTATTACTTGTTGCATGTTTTTACTATGATTGTTTATTTAATTTCTGTTCGATTTGGGTTTCATTTATTGTTTAATAGTGGTTTCTGGTCGTTTTGAGTTGGATTTTTAACAGGTATTTGTATCTGCTGAGCTAAAGTTTAAAATGGCCTTTACTTTTCTTTGAAAAACGTATATTTGTAAAAGTTGTTTTTAATTAATATATAAACAATGGGAAAAGTTCATAACTTGCAGCCTTTCCCCTGGGGACTGTGGGCGATTAAGTCGTATCCAAAGACATAGTTATTGATGTTTCAAAGTTCTTATCTGGTGACTTTGGGAAAAAAATGAGCGTGGGAGAGGGCCTAGATGCCATCCAATTTTATCCGTCACGCATAAAGGGCACTAAAACTTTTAATTTCCGTTTGAATGAATCCTCTCAAAAAATTATAGGTCCACTGGGTCGGTACGATGATCCCTTAAAAAAAACAAAAAAACACTCATTCGTGATCCTTCTTCTGGGCAAAAAATTCAAAATTCCACATTTGTGCAGATATAAGCTTGAAACCTCTATAGAAGGAGTCTCTGATAGTAGTATGTATATAACGATTACAACAAGACAGGTACCCATATAGCTATAACGATAGAGAGCGGACAGTCCCACCATATATTTATAATGATAAGTAGCGGACAGTGCTCCCGCCAATACAAGCAGACAGTGTAATGACCGGAATTCAACCACCGTGAAAATTCGTGTTGATCTGTGTTCAAAGTGCGTGATGATTCCTTTGTTTGAAATTGTGAAATTCTTTTTGTAATTTAATTTGTTAGGCGTGGTTGACTTATGTTTAACCTTGAACTAATTTACATAAATTAATTTATTATTAATTAATTTACATAATTACATTAATTTACATAATTACATTAATTTACATAATTACATTAATTAATTTTTTTTAATAGTTTTTTTTTATTGATGTCATTTTATTGTACTCTAATGATGATATTTTTCTTTTCCAATGATACGATTTTTTACATTCTAAGAATCTTCCCATAGATTTATATGAAATTTGTGTTTGATGTAGGAGTGGAACGTGAGACCTGTAATTTCCTATGGTAAATGAACTAAACGTTAATCGACTGAATGAGCAAGTCTTTGAACATATTATAATTTTAGAAATACATACAATGAATTGTTTCTGGGACATTGCCCAACTGTTGTTAAGCCTCACAATACCGTAACAGGTTCATTCCATTGAACTGGAACAAGTTCAAGCACATTCGATTTATCAATTGGATTTTTGATAGGTGTTAAAAGTAACTTTGTTTCGGGGCATTTTTATGGAATCATCGTGAGAATATGCATACCACGATGATTTGAGATGCTTACTAGACACACAATGTCTTATGATACTTGGGCCCCAAGTCCCACCCCTATCCCTCAACCCTATCCCTCCACCATCCCTCCAACCCCTATCCCTCCACCCTCCCTCCAACCGCCCCCCCCCCCCAACATTTTTTTTTATTTTTCTTTATTTTTCAAAGTTCATTTTGGATTTTTACATTCTCTTGATTTTTCAAAGTTCATTTTGAATTTCTTTCATTGAAATGCAAGAGTTTGAATATTTAAGAAGTGTTCTGTAGCGGTTCACCTTGTCACATTTACATTCTCCTTATTTTTCGAAGTTCATTTTGAATTTATTTCGTGAATTACAAGAGTTGGAATATTTCAGTAGTGTTTTATCGTGGTTTAACATGTCACAGTTACATTCTATTGATTATTATTTCAGTAGTGTTTTGTCATGGTTTACCTTGTCACAGTTAAATTCTCTTAATTTTTCAAAGTTCATTTTGAATTTCTTTCGTTGAAATGCAAGAGTTGGAATATTTCAGTAGTGTTTTGTTATGCTTTACCTTGTCACAGTTACATTCTTTTGATTTTTCAAAGTTCATTTTGAATTTCTGTCGTGAAATACAAGAGTTGGAATATTTCAGTAGTGTTTAATCGTGGTTTACCTTGTCCCAGTTACATTCTATTGATTTTTTAAAGTTCATTTTGGATTTCTTTCCTTGAAAATGCAAGAGTTGGAATATTTCAGTAGTGTTTTGTAGTGGTTTACCATGTTACAGTTACATTATCGTGATTTTTCAAAGTTCAGTTTTGGATTTCTTTCCTTGAAAATGCAAAAGTTGGAATATTTCAGTAGTGTTTTGTAGTGGTTTACCTTGTCAAAGTTAAATTATGATGATTTTTTAAAGTTCATTGTGAATTTCTTTCATTGAAATGAAAGAGTTGGAATATTTCAGTATTGTTTTGTGATGGTTTACCTTTTCTCGGTTGCATTCTCCTTATTTTTCAAAGTTCATTTTGAATATATTTAGTGAATTTCTAGAGTTGGAATACTTCAGAGTTGTTCTGTAATGGTTTAAAATTTCACAGTTACATTCTCTTAATTTTTCAAAGTTCATTTTGAATTTCTTTCGTTTCAGTAATGTTTTGTCGTGGTTCACCTTGTCACAGTTAAATTCTTTTGGTTTTTCAAAATTCGTTGTGGATTTATTTCATTAAAATAGAAGAGATGGAATATTTCAGTAATGTCTTGTTGTGGTTTACCTTTTCACAGTTACATTCTCTTGATTTTTCAAAGTTCATTTTGGATTTCTTTCGTTGACATGCAAGACTTGGAATATTTCAGTAGTGTTTCGTTGTGCTTTACATTGTCGCAGTTACATTCTTTTTATTTTTCAAAGTTCATTTTGAATTTCTTTCGTCAAATGCAAGATTTTGAATATTTCAGTAGTGCTTTATCGTGTTTTACCTTGTCCCAGTTACATTCTGTTGGTTTTTCAAAGTTTATTTCGGTTTTCCTTCGTTGAAATGCAAGAGTTGGAATATTTCAGTAGTGTTATGTCATGGTTTACTTTGTCACAGTTACATTCTCTTTATTTTTAAATGTTCATTTTGAATTTCTTTCGTGAAATGCAAGAGTTGGAATATTTCAGTAGTGTTTCGTCGTGGTTTACCATGTCACAGATACATTCTCTTAGTTTTTCAAAGTTCATTTTGAATTTCTTTCGTTGAAATGCAAGAGTTGGATTATTTCAGTTGTGTTTTGTTTGTGCTTTACCTTGTCACAGTTACATTCTCTTGATTTTTCAAAGTTCATTTTGGATTTCTTTCGTTGAAATGCAAGAGTTGAAATATTTCAGTAGTGTTTTGTTTTGGTTTAACTTCTCTCAATTACAATCTCATAATTTTTCAAAGTTAATTTAGGATTTCTTTCCTTGAAATGCAAGTATTGGAATATTAAATTAAGGCTTTGTAATGGTATGCCCTGTCACAGTAACATTCTCTTGATTTTTCAAAGCTCATTTTGGATTTTTAAATTCTCATGACTTTTCGAACTTCATTTTGAATTTTTTTAAAGTAATGAAAGAATTGAAATATTTCAGTAGTGGCTTGTTGAGCTTTACCTTGTCACTGTTACATTCTCTTGATTTTTCAAAGTTCATTTTGGATTTCTTTCGTTCAAATGCAAGAGTTGGAATATTTCAGTAGTGTTTTGTTGCGCTTTACCTTGTCAGAGTTACATTTTCTTGATTTTTCAAATTTGATTTTGAATTTCTTTCCTTGAAATGCAAGAGTTGGAATATTTCAGTAGTGTTATGGCATGGTTTACCATATCGCAGGTAAATGCTCTTGATTTTTCAACGTTCATTTTTAATTTATTTCGTGAAATGCAAGAGTTGGAGTATTCCAGTAGTGTTTGGTCATGGGTTACCTTGTAACAGTTATAGACTCTAATTATATAGAAGTTGATTTTGGATTTCTTTCATTTTAATGCAAGAGTTGGAATATATCAGCAGTGTTTTGTAGTGGTTTACCTTGTCACAGTTACATTATTATGATTTTTCAAACATCACTTTTGGATTTCTATCGTTGAAATGCAAGAGTTGGAATATTTTAGTAGTGTTTTGTTATGGTTTACCTTGCCACAGTTACATTCTCTGGATTTTTCAAAGTTCAGTTTTTAATTTCTTTCGTTGAAATGCAAAAGTTGGAATATTTCAGTAGTGTTTTGTCATGGTTTACCTTGCCACAGTTACATTCTCTTGATTTTTCAAAGTTCATTTTGAATTTCTTTCATTGAAATGCAAGAGTTGGAATATTTCAGTAGTGTTTTGTCGTGGTTTACCATATCTAAGTTACATTCTCTTGATTTTTCAAAGTTCATTTTGGATTTCTTTAGTTGAAATGCAAGAGTTGGAATATTTCAGTAGTGTTTAGTCATGGTTTAGCATGTCACAGTTACATTTATTTGATTTTTCAAAGTTCATTTTGAATTTCTTTCATTGAAATGCAAGAGTTGGATTATTTCAGTAGTGTTTTGTCGTGGTTTACCTTGTCACAGTTACATTCTCTTAATTTTTCAAAGTTCATTTTGAATTTCTTTCGTTTCAGTAGTGTTTCGTCGTGGTTTACCATGTCACAGTTACATTCTCTTAATTTTTCAAAGTTCATTTTGAATTTCTTTCGTTGAAATGCAAGAGTTGGAATATTTCAGTAATGTCTTGTTTTGCTTTAACTTGTCACATTTACATTCACTTGATTTTTCAAAGTTCATTTTGGATTTCTTTCGTTGAAATGCAAGAGTTGGAACATTTCAGTAGTATTTCGTTGTGCTTTACCTTGTCACAGTTACATTCTCTTGATTTTTCAAAGTTCATTTTGAATTTCTTTCGTCAAATGCAAGAGTTGGAATATTTCAGTAGTGTTTTATCGTGGTTTACCTTGTCACAGTTACATTCTCTTTATTATTCAAAGTTCATTTTAAATTTCTTTCGTTTCAGTAGTGTTTTGTCGTGGTTTACCATGTCACAGTTACATTCTCTTAATTTTTAAAGTTCATTTTGTATTTCTTTCGTTGAAATGCAAGAGTTGGAATATTTCAGTAGTGTTTCGTTGTGATTTACCTTGTCACAGTTACATTCTCTTGATTTTTCAAAGTTCATTTTGAATTTCGTTCTTGAAATGCAAGAGTTGGAATATTTCAGTAGTGTTTTGTTATGGTTTACCTTGTCACAGTTACATTCTCTTGATTTTTTAAAGTTCATTTTTAAATTTCTTTCGTTGAAATGTAAGGGTTGGAATATCTCAGTAGTGTTTTGTCGTGGTTTACCATGTCACAGATACATTCTCTTGAATTTTCAAAGTTCATTTTGAATTTATTTAATTGAAATGCAAGAATTGGAATACTTAAGAAGTGTTTGATCGTGGTTTACCTTATCTAAGTTACATTCTCTTGATTTTTCAAAGTTCATTTTGGATTTCTTTAGTTGAAATGCAAGAGTTGGAATATTTCAGTAGTGTTTAGTCATGGTTTAGCATGTCACAGTTACATTTATTTGATTTTTCAAAGTTCATTTTTAGATTTCTTTCATTGAAATGCAAGAGTTGGAATATTTCAGTAGTGTTTTGTCGTGGTTTACCATGTCACAGTTACATTATATTAATTATTAAAAGTTCATTTTAAATTTCTTTTGTTTCAGTAGTGTATCGTTGTGGTTTACCTTGTAAAAGTTACATTCTCTTATTTTTTCCAATTTCAGTTTGGATTTATTTAGATTAAATTCAAGAGTTGTAATATTTCAGTAGTGTTTTGTTGTGCTTTACCTTGTCACAGTTACATTCTATTAATTTTTCAAAGTTCAGTTTGGATTTCATTCGTCGAAATGCAAGAGTTGGAACATTTCAGTAGTATTTCGTTGTGCTTTACATTGTCACAGTTACGTTCTCTTGATTTTTCAAAGTTCATTTTGAATTTCTTTCGTCAAATGCAAGAGTTGGAATATTTCAGTAGTGTTTTGTCGTGGTTTACCTTGTCACAGTTACATTCTCTTTATTTTTCAAAGTTCATTTTAAATTTCTTTCGTTTCAGTAGTGTTTTGTTGTGGTTTACCTTATCACAGTTACATTCTCTCATTTTTTCAAAGTTCCTTTTGAATTTCTTACGATGAAATGCAAGAGTTGGTATATTTAAGTAGTGTCTCGTTGTGCTTTACCTTGTCACAGTTACATTCTCTTGATTTTTCAAAGTTCGTTTTGGATTTATTTCTTCAAATGCAAGAGTTCGCATATTTCAGTAGTGTTTAATCTTGGTTTACCATGTCAAAGTTAAATTCTCATGATTTTTCAAAGTTCATTTTGAATTTCTTTCATTGAAATGCAAAAGTTGGATTATTTCAGTAGTGTTTTGTCGTGGTTTACCTTGTCACAGTTAGATTCTCTTAATTTTTTTAAGTTCATTTTGAATTTCTTTCGTTGAAATGCAAGAGTTGGAATATTTTTGTAGTGTTTTTTTGTGCATTACCTTGTCCCAGTTACATTCTCTTGATTTTTCAAAGTTCATTTTGAATTTCTTTCATTGAAATACAAGAGATGGAATATTTCATTAGTGTTTTTGTCATGGTTTACCTTGTCACAGTTATATTCTCTTGATTTTTCAAAGTTCATTTTGAATTTCTTTCGTGAAAGGAACGAGTTGGAATATTTTAGTAGTGTTTTGTCATGGTTTACCTTGTCACAGTTACATTCTCTTGATTTTTCAAAGTTCATTTTGGATTTCTTTCATTGAAATGCATGAATTGGAATATTTCAGTAGTGTTTTGTCATGGTTTACCTTGCCACAGTTACATTCTCTTGATTTTTCAAAGTTCATTTTGAATATCTTTCATTGAAATGCATGAGTTCGAATATTTCACTAGTGTTTTCTCGTGGTTAACCTTCTCACAGTTACATTCTATTGATTTTTCAAAGTTCATTTTGTATTTCTTTCGTTGAAATGCCATAGTTGGAATATTTAAGTAGTGTTTTGTCTTGGTTTAACATGTCACAGTTACATTATCATTATTTTTAAAATTTCATTTTGTATTTCTTTCATTGAAATGCAAGAGTTGGATTATTTCAGTAGTGTTTTGTCGTGGTTTACCTTGTCACAGTTAAATTCTCTTTATTTTTCAAAGTTTATTTTGAATTTCTTTCGTTGAAATGCAAGAGTTGGAATATTTCAGTAGTGTTTTGTCGTGATTAACCTTTTCACAGTTACATTCTCATGATTTTTCAAATTTCATTTTGAATTTCTTTCATTGAAAAGCAAGAATTGGAATATTTCAGAAGTGTTTTGTTGTGGTTTACCTTGTCACAGTTACATCCTCTTGATTTTTCAAAGTTCATTTTGGCTTTCTTTCGTTGAAATGCAAGAGTTGGAATATTTCAATAGTGTTTTGTCATGGTTTACCTTGTCACAGTTACATTTTCTTGATTTTTCAAAGTTCATTTTGAATTTCTTTCGTTGAAATGCAAGAATTGGAATATTTCAATAGTGTTTTGTCATGGTTTACCTTGTCACAGTTACATTTTCTTAATTTTTCAAAGTTCATTTGAACTTCTTTCGTTGAAATACAAGAGTTGGAATATTTAAGTAGTGTTTTGTTGTTCTTTAACTAGTCACAGTTACATTATATTGATTTTTTCGATATTAAATTTGGATTTCATTCCTTGAAATGCAATATTTGGAATATTTCAGTATTGTTTTTTATTGGTTTACCTTGTCATAATTACATCCTCTTTATTTTTCAAAGTTAATTTTGAATTTCTTTCCTTGAAATGCAAGAATTGGAATATTTCAGTAGTGTTTTCTTATGGCTTACCTTGTCACAGTTACATCCTCTTGATATTTCAAAGTTTATTTTTGGATTTCTATCGTTGAAATACAAGAGTTGGACTATTTCAGTAGTGTTTTGTTTTGGTTTACCTTGTCACAGTTACATTCTCTTGATTTTTCGAAGTTCATTTTGAATTTCTTTCATTGAAATGCAAGAGTTGGAATATTTCAGTAGTGTTTTGTCATGGTTAACCATCTCAAAATTACATTCTCTTGATTTTTCCAAGTTCATTTTGGATTTCTTTAGGTAAAATTCAAGAGCTTAAATATTTCAGTAGTGTTTTATCGTGGTTTACTCTATCACAGTTACATTCTATTGATTTTTCAAAGTTCAATTTGAATTTTTTTCTATGAAATACAAGAGTTGGTATATTTCTGTAGTGTTTTGTACTTGTTCACATTGTAATACTTACAGTCTCTTGACGTTTAAAAATTCATTTTGTATTTCTTTCCTTGAAAAGCAAGAGTTGGAATTTTTCAGTAGTGTTTTGTCGTGGTTTACCTTGTCAGAGTTACATTCTCATGATTTTTCACAGTTCAATTTCCACATTATTGCACAGAAATATAAAAACCATAGGTTAGGTTAGGCTAGCCTACGTACTCGCGCGTACGTAGGCTAGCCTAACCTAACCTAACCTTGGATTATTTCAGTAGTGTTTTGTCGTGGTTTACCTTATCACAGTTAAATTCTCTTAATTTTTCAAAGTTCATTTTGAATTTCTTTCGTTGAAATGCAAGAGTTGGAATATTTCAGTAGTGTTTTGTCGTGGTTAACCTTTTCACAGTTACATTCTCATGATTTTTCAAAGTTCATTTTGAATTTCTTTCACTGAAGTGCAAGAGATGGATTATTCATCATTATTCATCATATCATGATTTTTCAAAGTTCAATTTGAATTTCTTTCATTGAAATGCAAGAGTTGGAATATTTCAGTAGTGTTTTGTCGTGGTTTACCTTGTCATAATTACATTCTCTTGATTTTTCAAAATTCATTTTAGATTTCTTTCCTTGAAATGCAAGAATTGGAATATTTCAGTAGTGTTTTGTCATGGTTCACCTTGTCACAGTTACATTCTCATGATTTTTCAATGTTCAAATTCCACATTAGTGCACAGAAATATCCAAACCATAGGCTAGGTTAGAGTACGTACGTGCGCTTACGTAGGCTAGACTAAACTAACCTAAGGTTGTGATATTTCTGTGATATAATGTGGAATTTGAACTTTGAAAAATCATGAGAATGTAACTGTGACAAGGTAAACCACGACAAAACACTACTGAAATATTCCAACTCTTGCATTTCAAGGAAAGAGATCCGAAATGAATTTTGAAAAATCAAGAGAATGTAATTATGACAAGGTAAACCACGACAAAACACTACTAAAATATTCCAACTCTTGCATTTCAATGAAAGAAATTCAAAATGAACTTTGAAAAATCATGAGAATGTAACTGTGACATGGTAAACCAGGACAAAACACTACTGAAATATTCCAACTCTTGCATTTCAACGAAAGAAATCCAAAATGAACTTTGAAAAATCAAGAGAATGTAACTGTGAGATGGTGAACCACGACAAAACACTACTGAAATATTCCAACTCTTGCATTTCAATGAAAGAAATCCCAAATGAACTTTGAAAAATCATGAGAATGTAACTGTGACATGGTAAACCTTGGCAAAACACAACTGAAATATTCCAACTCTTGCATTTCAACGAAAGAAATTCAAAATGAACTTTGAAAAATTAAGAGAATGTAACTGTGACAAGGTAAACCACGACAAAACACTACTGAAATAATCCAAATCTTGCATTTCAATGAAAGAAATTCAAAATTAACTTTGAAAAATCATGAGAATGTAACTGTGACATGGTAAACCATGACAAAACACTACTGAAATATTCCAACTCTTGCATTTCAACGAAAGAAAAACGAAATTAACTTTGAAAAATCAACAGAATGTAACTGTGATATGTTGAACCAAGACAAAACAATACTGAAATATTACAACTCATGCATTTCAAAGAAAGAAATTCAAAATGAACTTTGAAAAATGAAGAGACTGTAACTGTGGCAAGGTAAACCTGACAAAACACTACTGAAATATTCCAAATCTTGCATTTCAACGAAAGAAATTAAAAATTAACCTTGAAAAAATCAAGAGAATGTAACTGTGACAAGATAAACCATAAAAAAACACTTCTGAAATATTCCAAGTCTTGTATATCAAGAAATAAACTAAAACTCAAATTTGAAAAAATTTGAAAAAATAAACAGAATGTAACTGTGACAAGGAAAACCATAACAAAACACTACTGAAAATATTCCAACTTTTGCATTTCACGAAAGAAATTTAAAATGAACTTTGAAAAACTTTGAAAAAATCAAGAGAATGTAACTGTGAAAAGGTAAAGCACAACAAAACACTACTGATATATTTCAACTCTTGCATTTCACTAAATAAATTCAAAATTAACTTTGAAAAATCAATAGAATTTAAATGTGACAAGGTAAACCATAACAAAACACTACTGAAATAATCCAACTCTTGCATTTCAAGAAAAGAAATTCAAAATCAAATTTGAAAAATCAAGAGAATGTAACTGTGACAAGGTAAAGCACAACAAAACACTACTGAAATATTCCAACTCTTGCATTTCAACAAAAGAAATCCAAATGAACTTTGAAAAATTAAGAAAATGTAACAGTGACAAGGTAAAGCACAACAAGAAACTACTGAAATATTCCAACTCATGCATTTCACGAATGAAATTCAAAATGAAGTTTGAAAAATCAAGAGAAAGTAATTATCCAAAATGAACTTTGAAAAATCAAGAGAATGTTACTATGACAAGGTAAACCACGACAAAGCACTACTGAAATATTCCAATTCTTGCATTTCAACGAAAGAAATCCAAAATGAACTTTGAAAAATCAAGAGAATGTAACTGTGACAAGGTAAAGCACAACAAGACACTACTGAAATAATCCAACTCTATCATTTCAACGAAAGAAATTAAAAACGAACTTTGAAAAACTAAGAGAATGTAACTGCGACATGGTAAACCATGACAAAACACCACTGATATACTCAAACTGTTGCATTTCAAGAAAGAAATTTCAAAATCAACTTTTAAAAATAAAGTGAATATAAGTGTGATAAAGTAAACTACGACAAAACACTACTGAAATATTCCAACTCTTGCATTTCAAGGAAAGAAATCCAAAATGAACTTTGAAAAATCAATAGAATGTAACTGGGACAAGGTAAACCAAGATAAAATACTACTGAAATATTCCAACTGTTTCATTTGACGAAAGAAATTCAAAATGAACTTTGAAAAATCAAGAGAATGTAACTGTGACAAGGTAAAGCACAACGAAACACTACTGAAATATTCCAACTCTTGCATTTCAACGAAAGAAATCCAAAATGAACTTTGAAAAATCAAGAGAATGTATCTGTGAGAAGGTAAACCATAACAAAAACTACTGAAATATTCCAATTCTTGCATTTCAACGAAAGAAATCCAAAATGAACTTTGAAAAATCAAGAGAATGTAACTGTGACAAGGTAAAGCACAACAAGACACTACTGAAATAATCCAACTCTTTCATTTCAACGAAAGAAATTCAAAATGAACTTTGAAAAATTAAGAGAATGTATCTGTGACATGGTAAACCACGACGAAACACTACTGAAATATTCCAACTCTTGCATCTCACGAAAGAAATTTAAAATGAACTTTGAAAAATCAAGAGAATGTAAATGTGACAAGGTAAACCATGACCAGTGTTGCCAGATCGTAAACAAAAAAGTAAGCCGCAGCCTTTGAAAAACAAGCCAAAAATAAGCCAGACAATTTTTTTCCCAGAATCTAACTTTACTTTTAAAGGTGTCCAAGTTTTGACGGCCGTTTAATAGAAATACTCACCACTATTCAGGTCCTTTGATCCTACTGGCAGTATACACCTTTCAATTCGTTCTCTGGCTTGAGGAAGTTCAGTTCCAGTGTAGAGATTATTTTGAGGCTGCATTTAGTAGAATTGCGATAAACCGCTACACCATGTGGAACTCAAGAGACTTTATAGAAATTCCCGCGCGCTATGTTCAGAAAATGCTCGACCGTGCTTACTTTCCTGTCCAACAGTTCGGGGAAAATTATTGACGAGGAAGCCCACCGGTTCGATTTCTCCTGTGTTAGTTCGAGCACTGTCCGTGTGTGCGCCGAAATTTCTGTATCCCATAATTTCACTGAGTCGGACCTCTGATTACTATAATGACACTCTGTGACCCAAGGCATTTTAATGACAATATTTCGATTCAGTCAGTGGTTCTTTTTGGCGCAATAGAGTTATTGCCAGAACAAATTCTTAAATTTGTGTCCCAGCCCTTATGAATTGGTTGGACATAATGATGCATTACTTAATAACGACCGTAATCCGCAGACAAAAACAAAAAAGATCATTAGATCATTGGTTTATTATCACATAGATACACAAACAAAAATCAGATCATTGGGATATTATCACATATAGATTCATAAAATTATAGAAATCACTTTGTGTAAAGTCAAAGCTTTGTGATAAAATCCTTTTCCTAATGCTAAATGCGATGCTAAAACGCCCTTATAGGGCTCCGAAAGATACACAAGGAACACAATCGTACTTTTGTCTTTATCACAAGTCCATTCCAGGGTCATAATTGGCTATCTCGAACCACAATACGTCCCTGGGACCAAGAAAAAATAAGACTGAGTAGAACCTCAGTCTTTTGTCCATGCACCGACTATTGGATAACCCGTAAAATGAGAGCGGAGGTGGAGCCAATTTGAGAACTGGCTGAGCACTGAGTTGACGGCCGTCTACTTTCCCTCATCGCCGCCGCGTATTTGCGAGGAAAAGACCGTAGCAGACCTCCAGGCGTGTATGATTAGAGTAATCAAACACTTTCACTTGTTCTCACTCAATTTTTCTTCTCCAGTGCTGTACTGCGATGAGCTAGTTGTAGAGGTAACGAATTGTAATGTTCCGCGCCAGCTCCACCTCCGCTCAAATTCGCCGGGTATCAGCCGTATTTTATTCGACCCCGCATGGTTGTAGTATCGATATAGGGAGACGAAGGTTCTTAGTCCTTATTTGTTCTTGCTGGGATGGATCTCCAGTTTCCTGTTTGATGAGCCACATTTTAACGAAGTCCGAACATTCCACCACTTTAAACATGGATGGGAAGTATCGTGGGCCAGATTGGGAATGACACGCGTTATAAATTTCGATACTTTTACGTAAGACAAAATAAGAATTGAATTTTGTTGCTGTGCTGCGAGATCCAACTCACTCATCAATTTCAGAAGTTTACAACTTATCATAATTATATTGACCTTTAGCGCAATATGGCTGTCTGAACTCTGGCTGCCAGTCGTTGAGTGAGTGCGTACCTTTTAAGGCGCTTTATGATGGAAAACTAAAAAAAGTGGCAGTTTGGAAAAAAATGCTCCAGGTTGGAATTTTCGGTGATTAAGAATATCCGTCTTTCATAGCCCTTTAAGATTGACCAAATGCCTTTAAGATGTCACTGAGTTCATCTTCTTCGCGGTAAGCGTCAGGCGCATCAGCTCTGCCACATCGTCCACTGTCAGACGCATTTTCAGCTCCATTTTTCGAATATATGGAACTGTTGAACGAAGTCATTTTGGCCGATGGTACGAATGACGAACAGCAGTGGCTACTGACAGACATCCACAGTCGAAAAATCAAAATTGCGTTTAGCATTGGTAAAAGCATTCTATTCCGAAGCTTTGAGCTTACACAGTTCATCATAGAAAACGCTCTCTCAACGACTGCGTTGCTGATAGACAAAATCAGCAACGACAATGCCCACTTTGCCAAATCCTGAAAGACTGGCTCTCCAATAGGGATGCATATTTGAAGTTTTGTTCACCGATCTTGCATTTAATGGACATAAATTGTGTATGTTCCTTCATTTATCTGTCTGTTTCTTTTCTGGAGGAATATTTTAATCATTTTTAGAATTTGTAATTAATTTTTCAACTAGTTGACTAATAAATTCTCCCCAGCAGAACTTAATTTTTCGCAGGGGTTTGTACAGAGATACAAACCACGGAAAATAGCTAGAGTGTACATGACGACAGCATGACGACTCCTGGACGACTCACTTGAACTAAACAGCTAAACAGGATCTGTAGATGTTACAGACATGTCTGTTATGAGGTTGATTCCTGGCGTTATTCTATACTAACAAGTAACAGTTAATATACTGTACCTTCAGCTGTAGTTCAACCCCATGACTTAATGGCTAATGCTTTTTATGCTGTTGTTACGAAGCTCGTGTCTCTTAGGATTTGAAAACTTCACCACACTGCCGCGGTTAGATTCGTATTTTGACCATAGAGTTAATACGTGATTTTGACCTTTCGTGAGCATTCGTTCGTTCGTTCGTTCGAGAATCGGATGAATTGCCAAAAAATATAAATTCTTCCCGAAAAACTAAATGACGCCAAGAAATAAGCCAGCTCAAAATAAAAATAGCCAAGTTTTAAGCCACAAGCCAGTTCCAAAATTTTCACGCCCGTCGCCAACAAAATAAGCCAGTTTGGCGTAAAATAAGCCAATCTGGAAACACTGACCATGACATAAAACTACTGAAATATTCCAACTCTTGCATTTCAAGGAAAGAAATCCAAAATGAACTCTGAAAAATCAATAGAATGTAACTGGGACAAGGTAAACCAAGATAAAATACTACTGAAATATTCCAACTGTTTCATTTGACGAAAGAAATTCAAAATGAACTTTGAAAAATCAAGAGAATGTAACTGTGACAAGGTAAAGCACAACGAAACACTACTGAAATATTCCAACTCTTGCACTTCAACGAAAGAAGTCTAAACTGAACTTTGAAAAATCAAGAGAACGTAACTGTGACAAGGTAAACCACAACAAGACACTATTGAAATATTCCAACTCTTGCATTTCAACGAAAGAAATTCAATATGAACTTTGAAAAATTAAGAGAATATAACTCTGACATGGTAAACCACGACAGAACACTACTGAAACTATAGAAATTCAAAATGAACTTTGAAAAATTAACAGAATGTAACTGTGACATGGTAAACCACGACAAAACACTACTGAAATATTCCAACTCTTGCATTTCAAGAAAGAAATTCAAAATGAACTTTGAAAAATCAAGAGAATGCAAACGTGACAAGGTCAACCATAACAAAACACTACTGAAATATTCCAACTCTTGCATTTCAATGAAAGAAATCCAAAAATGAACTTTGGAAAATCATGAGAATGTAACTGTGACAAGGTAAACCACGACAAAACACTACTGAAATATTCCAACTCTTGCATTTCAAGGAACGAAATCCACAATGAACTTTGAAAAATCAAGAGAATGTAACTGTGACACGGTAAACCACGACAAAAAACTACTTAAATATTACAACTATTTAATTTCAAGGAAAGAAATCCAAACTTAACTTTTAAAAATCAATAGATTGTAACTGTGACAAGGTAAACCACTACAAAACACTACTGAAATATTCCATCTCTTGTATTTCAAGAAATAAATTCAAAATTAACATTGAAAAATCAAGAGAATGTAAATGTGACAAGGTAAAGCACAACAAAACACTACTGAAATATTCCAACTCTTGCATTTCAACGAAAGAAATTCCAAATGAACTTTGAAAAATTAAGAGAATGTAACTGTGACAAGGTAAACCATGACAAAACACTACTTAAATAATCCAACTCTTGCATTTCAATGAAAGGAATTTAAAATGAACTTTTAAAAATCAAGAGAATGTAAAAATCCAAAATGAACTTTGAAAAATAAAAAAAGTTAAAAAAAATGTTGGGGAGGGGTAGTAGGGAGGTTGGAGGGCTAGGGGTTAGAGGGAGGGTGGAGGGAGAGGGTTGAGGGATAGGGGTAGGACTTGGGGCCCAAGTATCAGAAGAAATTGTGTGTCTAGTATGCATCTCAAATCATCGTGGTATGCATATTCTCATGATGATGCCATAAAAATGCCCCGAAACAAGGTCACTTTTAACACCTATCAAAAACCCAATTGATAAATCGAATGTGCTTGAACTTGTTCCAGTTCAATGGAATGAACCTGTTACGGTATTGTGAGGCTTAACATCAGTTGGGCAATGTCCCAGAAACAATTCATTGGATGTATTTCTAAAATTATAATATGTTCAATGGCTTGCTGATTCATTCGATTAACGTTTCGTTCTTTTACCATAGGAAATTACGGGTCTCACTCTCGATTCCTACATCAACACAAATTTCATATAAATCAATGGGAAGATAATTATAATGTCAAAAATCATATCAGTCTAAAAGAAAAATAGCATCATTAGAGTACAATGAAATGACATCAATAAAAAAAACTATTAAAATTAAAAAAAATAATAATAATAATTAATGTAATTATGTAAATTAATGTAATTATGTAAATTAATGTAATTATGTAAATTAATTAATAATAAATTAATTTATGTAAATTAGTTCAAGGTTAAACATAAGTCAACCACGCCTAACAAATTAAATTACAAAAAGAATTTCACATTTTCATACAAAGGAAACGTCAAGCACTTTGAACACTGATCAACACGAATTTTCACTGTGGTTGAATTCCGGTCATTACACTGTTTGATTGTATTGGCGTGAGCACTGTCCGCTATTTATCATTATAAATATATGGTGGGACTGTCCGCTCTCTATCATTATAGCTATATGGGTACCTGTCTTGTTGTAATCGTTGTATACATACTACTTCTGATATGCTGAATCTGATGGTGTGACTCAAACATACAATTTCCAGAAGTTTCAACTACGTTGAACAAAATGGCTATATCAAAATTTGGACTGGATGTGTTTTGGGAAATGTTGGGTGTGGAAGGTGTGTCAGTTGCCTTAGAATCACTTTCGATCATTAAAAAGGGAACTAGCCATTTAAATTTACAATCGAATAATCCCTTTCTCAGGTTTCTACCACAACGTTGTCTTTATAAAACCTTATTTGCCTCCAGGGCATAAATTACAACCCTTGCACTGAGGGCTGTGGTGGGGTTGTCATCCTCAAAGACCTAATTTACAGAACTTAAAACTACGTTGAACAAAATGGCCGTCTTAAAACTTTGATTGGATGTGATTGGGGAATAGGTGGGCATGAGAGGGGAGCTAGTTGCCCGCCAATCGCTTTTGACTGTTAAAGAGGGCTTTAGCCATTACAATATCCAGTCGAGTGAGGATTTTTTGAAGTTTCTACGACATTGCTTTGTATAAAAACCTTATATGCCCCTAGGGCATAACTTACAACCCTTGCCCTGACAGCCTTTGGGGGAGTGTCCTTCTGAAAAGCATAATTTATGTGTGGAAATCTAATACGCTTAACAAAATGGCCATCTCAAAATGTTGATAGGATGTGTTTCGGGAAATTGTGGGCGTGTAAGGTGTGTTAGTTGCCTTGCAATCACTTTCAACTATTAAAAAGGTCACAGGCCACTCCAATTTCCAATTAAATGAGCCCTTTTTGAATTTTCTGCGACAACTTCTTCGATACGAAGTGCCCTGCTCTAAAGGAAAAAAAACAACAAATAAGACATTGTGCCAACATCTTTCTTAAATGCCCCCAGGGCATAACTCAAAACCCTCGTCCTGAGGGTTCTGGTGGAGTGTTCTCCTCAAAATATATATTCAATCTGGAAATCCACTACGCTGAACAACGCCAGGCCACTTTGTTCAACGTAGTTGAAAGTTCTGAAAATTATACGTTTGAGCAGGACACTCGCCGCACAGTCTTCAGGGGCAAAGGTTATAAGTTATGCCCTGGGGGCATATAGGATTCTTATGGAAGGAATGCTCGTATAAGCTTCAGAGAGGGCTCATTTGATCGGAAATTGAAAGTTCTAGTTCACTTTTTAAGCATCAAAAGTTATTTGAGGGTCACGAGCTCCCTCCTCCAGCCCTTTTTTGCCAAATGTATCCAAATGAAATTTTAAGACAGCTATTTTTTTCAAAATCATATAACAAAATTCCGGTGTCGACACAACCCTCAGGGCATAACTTACAACGCCTGCCCCCGGGCCCTGGGGGGTTGCGCCGACACCGGAATTTTTGTTATATGATCTTTGAACTGTTTACAATAAAATATCTATCTTAAAATTTTTACTGGATACATTTGGGAAAAACGGGTTTGTGGGGGAAGGGGAAAGCTGGTTACTCTCCAATTTATTTTGATTCTTAAAAAGTTAACTAGAACTTTCAATTTCCAAACTTTAAAATGGCAACAAAAACCACGGCTGGGGTTTGTTAGAGAGAGTCTTTAAATTTAGATCTGAAGGCTGGCAATTACGCAAAGGTTTATTTTTGAATGGTATTTTCTAAGATAAAGTAAGATTATAAAAAGTGAACACCATTAAATTTAAGGGACCCAGGGACCAACACTCCATCCTCCAATCCTATATAAACCGTTAGACGAATCGCACTAAACTTGTATACGAGCATTTTTTATGAAGTTGATACCATACAGTCTCTGTGCCTCGAGAAGAATTACAATCTGATTTTATATATTTCTATAGAAGTATGTTAGAAAATTCCAATGAATTTACTAAAAAAAATGTGCATTATCACTTAAATAAACATATACTGATATTTATTCCTTAAAATCTTAATTAATTTCTGATTTCTTAAAGTTATAAAATGAAAACATTAATAGATTTTTTTTCGGTAAAGTATCAACTATATTCTGGCTTTTAGAAAACATAGGGGTTTAGAGCCCTACTCATACTAATTTCTGCTTGTCTTGAGTTTGACTCTGCTATTCATTTTAAATTCTGTTTTTGGTGTCATTTATTTATTGATACTGATTTGTGGTAGTTGTACACTTGGTAGATTGTTTGATTCTATTTTGTTCATTTTCGGTTTAATGGAGTTCTTTACTTTTTTTTAAAAACATTATTTTGTGGAAAAAGTTTTTTTTTAATTAATTTCTGTTCGTTTTATATTGACAAAATCTTTTCAGGGAAAAAGACTGAGCCTTTTTTAAAGTTAAACAACCATCCCCTCGATAAAACACGTAAATACGCCATGGGCATAACTTACAACCCTTGCCCCTAATCTCTGGGTTTTTTTAAACCCCAAAAGCCTTTTCATATGATATTTAGACTATTTTGAATAGAAAAGCTGCCTCAAAATTTCTATTAGATGCATTTCGGTACAATGTGATGTGAGAATTTTTTTTTTTTTTTTGAGAGAGAGAGTCGTTCTTTGGTTTGATTCAAATTGCCTTGCCCTAAATGTTGCTAAGTCAAGTTATTTTTTTTACCCCGTATTTCTATGGAGTGCCCTGAGTTATATAAAATCCAGCTTTCAAGGGGCTCTCTCAGTAGACCTAAGGAACGATATGTCCGATTTCTCGGTATTCTTCTCGATGAAAACCTTTCATTTAAGCATCATATTGGACTAATTAATATGAAGATCTCAAGGAGTCTTGGAATTTTGAGGAGACTAAAACACATTTTTCCTGGATCAGTTTTAAAATTTCTGTTCCATTGCTTTGTTCGGTCCTACGTCTCTTATTGCCCTACAATATGGGTGTCAACTTTCTCTTCTTTTTTGAAACCACTTTCTAAGTTATATGATAAGGCAAGAATGCTTATACAGGAAACAAATTGTTCTACAATTAACCCAACTAGCCTATTACTTGATTTGCAGTCTCTCTACACTCTTTCGTGCGCGTCTTTCACTTTTCATCAAATTCATGGTGATGTTCCCACAGCCCTTCAAACTACTCCTTCTTTAATCCATTAACTGCTTGTCATATCGTTTGGAATAGCCTACATGAGTCAGCTCAAGAATTTCACTCGTTTGGTACTTTCAAAAGAATTTTAAGAAATTTTTTAATGTCTTGATTTTTCATGTTTTTATATATTTTTGTTAATTTTTATTATTATTATTATTTGGAGGGGGTGACACTAGCCTGGGTTGGAAAAATTTGTTGTGAGGGGTTTTGAGTTTGTATATATATATATATATATATATATTTTTTTTTTTTTTTTTTTTTTTTTTTTTTTTTTTTTGGTTTGGTTTGGTTTCAAATTCATATTTGGAATTTGGTTTATTTTATTGGACTGTCCAAAATCCTTTTTTTTTTGGGAAGGCGGGGGGGTCTCATAAAATCGCTTTTTGTGTGGGTCTTTTAATTATTGTTTTTTCTCTCTTCTTTGTTTTGTTTTTTGTGTGTGCGTGCATTGAATCTTTGAAAGGTTGAAATGCAATGCATTATATTGAAATTACTTGTATTTGTTTCTTTTTTGTTTCTCCCCTCTTTTCTTCCTGGCCATAGAGCCTTACGGGGGAGTTTATATTGGTGTATTTTGTTGTGTTTATTAATTGAATAAATTGATTGATTGATTGATTGTGTGTGTGGCGGCGGTAGCTACCCTCTCATCACTTTGACTCTTAAAAAGAGCATTAGAGTGTCTGATTTCCAATCCAATGATCAACCCTCCAAAGTTTATATGACCTTGCTTTCTATGAGACCTTTATATGCCCCAATGGAATACCTTACAACACTTGCCCCAAGGACTGAGGGGATTTATTATTGTCAAAGACATAATTTCCAGACCTTTCAAATACGTTGAACAAAATGGCTATCTTTGAAAATTTGATTGGAGGTGTTTTGGAAAAAGATGGGCGTGGGGGTTATTTGCCCTCAGTAGAGGGGGAGGTGCTACTCCGGGACGAACACATGTGCTGCCATCTACAATTTAGTTTAATGCTGACGGGACATAATTTATTCAAGGATTATCGATCGAGTCTAATGTGGGTGTGTCAAGGTCAATCGATCTGTTGTTGTTTGGCCACGTGCGAATGACACGAGGGATGATTTACATAATCGATGGGGGACATAATTTATTCAAGGATTATCGATCGAGTCTAATGGGGGTCAAGGTCAATCGATCTGTTGTTGTTTGGCCACGTGCGAATGACACGAGGGGTGATTTACATAATCGATTGGGGACATAATTTATTCAATGATTATCGATCGAGTCTAGTGTGGGTGTGTCAAGGTCAATCGATCTGTTGTTGTTTGGCCACGTGCGAATGACATGAGGGATGATTTACATAATCGATGGGGGAATTATTGATTCACGAGCGTGGGGAATTATGAAACAATATGATCATAGAGTCCCTAGGGAGAAAGATTACGTAATCACTCAATGACCTCTTTTTTCAAGGTCGATTTATTTGATGTTTTTCTCGGCTAGCCTGGCCTGAGAACTTGATTTACATAATCACTAGGGGACATTATTGATTCATGAAGGGGAAATTAAGAAACAAACATGGGTTCATTGTTGTTTGGCTAGCCTGGCCTGAGAACTTGATTTACATAATCTCTAGGGGAAATTATTGATTCACGAAGGGGACATTAAGAAACAAAAATGTATTCTTTGTTGTTTGGCTAGCCTGTCCTGAGAACTTGATTTACATAATCTCTAGGGGGAATTATTGATTCACGAAGGGGAGAATTGGCTATGGACGAGGAGGGCAGCATGAAAAAGTTATTGGTATCTTTAATAAAAACAGCGAACGGGGCTATATCACGATTACGTCACACCAATTACCAAATGACATTGTCATATAAAGAGCAACTGGTACTGGAAAAGGGGACAATTTGCTGGGTTTGTAGGGGTGCTCTTGTCCCAAAAGACACGGTGAGGGATCATAATCACCTTATTGACCCCAATTCAATGGGGAAAAGTAACTTTCGGGGGTGGGCTCACAATTAGGAAACATTAAGGCTTCTTTAATCTTTAGGCCTGAGGAAGGGGGGAATTAAGAAACAAACATGGCTTCATTGTTGTTTGGTTAGCTTAACCTGAGAAATAGCACCTGTGAACTTGATTTACATAATCGCTATGGGGAAATTATTGATTCTCGAAGGGGAGAATTGAGAAACATTAAGGCTTCTTTAATCTGATTTCTGAGGAAGTGGGTAATTAAGAAACAAAACGGGCTTCATTGTTTTTTGGTTAGCTTAACCTGAGAAATAGTAACTGTGTACTTGATTTACATAATCCCTAGGGGACCTTATTGATTCACGAAGGGGAGAATTAAGAAAAATTAAGGCTTCTTTAATCTTAGGTCTGAGGGATAAACATTCTTTAGGACAGAGAGAAAAATTAATATTCTAACGAAACCCTAATAGTTTAGCTAGGAAAATTTATGAGATGAAGAGATTAACGTAGGAAAGGGTTTCCTAGAAATTTGAAATGCGTTAGCACAGAGATGCCAATAACAAAGGAACACGCTGAATTTGCGTTTAGGGATTATTTGGGCGAAACCGTTTTAGACAGGTAATGGAACTATTTCGGCGAAACAGTTAGAGACATTTTAAAAGAATATTTTTGAAGAGATTTTAGAAGAGAATTTAATGGTGAAACTCTGTGGTCGTTATAATACACAAGTTTCATTTGAACAGTGTTGTGAGGTCCTCTAACCCAACCCCAAAGGGTTCCAATCCTCATACCCCAACCCCGAAGGAAGCCCCCCGGTCCTCAAAGGTCCACCGGGCTCCCAAAGGCCCTCCACCGGGCCCCCACTTTCCCCCCCGCCCCCAACTGCCCCCCGGACACTCAAAGGTCCCCCAAGCTCCCAAAGGGCCACCGGCGCCCCCAAAGGCCCACCCCAGACCCTCAACGGCCATCCCCGGGCCCCCCAAAGGCCCATCGAGCTCCCAAAGGACCAACGGGGTCCCAAAGGCTATCCACCGGTCCCCAAATGTCACCCAGACACCCAAAGGCCCTCCCTGTGCCCCAAAGGCCCTCCCTGTGCCCCAAAGGCCCTCCCCCGGCCCCCTCCTCCTCCTCCCCCCACCTCCTCCTCCCCCCTCCTCCTCATCCTCCCTCCTCCTCCTCCTCCCACCTCCTCCCTCCTCCTCCTCCCACCTCCTCCCACCTCCTCCCACCTCCTCCTCCCTCTTTCTCCTCCTCCCCTCTCCTCCCCCCCCCATTCCCTCCCCATTTTTTATACTTTTTTGTGCATTGAGACACAGAACGACCCCCTGCCCCCGGCCCCTCCCCCTCCAAAGGTCTGATTTTTTCAAAGTTCATTTTGAATTTCTTTCATTGAAATGCAAGAGTTGGAATATTTCAGTAGTGTTTGGTTGTGGTTTACCTTGTCACAGTTACATTTTCTTGATTTTTCAAAGTTCATTTTGAATTTCTTTCGTTGAAATGCAAGAGTTGGAATATTTCAGTAGTGTGATGTTGTAGTTTACCATGTCACAGTTACATTCCCTTAATTTTTCAAAGTTCATTTTGAATTTTTTTCGTTGAAATGCAAGAGTTGGAATATTTCAGTAGTGTGATGTTGTAGTTTACCCTGTCACAGTTACATTCCCTTAATTTTTGATAGTCCATTTTGAATTTCTTTCGTTGAAATGCAAGAGTTGGAATATTTCAGTAGTGTATGGTTGAGGTTTAACATGTCAAAATTAAATTCCCTTAATTTTTTATAGTCAAGTTTGAATTTCTTTCGTTGAAATGCAAGAGTTGGAATATTTCACTAGTGTTTGGTTGCTGTTTACCTTGTCACAGTTACATTCGCATAATTTTAGAAAGTACATTTTGAATTTCTTTCGTTGAAATGCAAGAGTTGGAATATTTCAGTAGTGTTTGGTCGTGGTTTACCTTGTCACAGTTACATTTTCTTGATTTTTCAAAGTTCATTTTGAATTTCTTTCGTTGAAATGCAAGAGTTGTAATATTTCAGTTGTGTTTTGTTGTGGTTTACCTTGTCACAGTTACATTCCCTTTATTTTTCAAAGTTCATTTTGAATTTCTTTCGTTGAAATGCAAGAGTTGGAATATTTCACTAGTGTTTGGTTGTGGTTTACCATGTCACAGTTACATTCCCTTAATTTTTCAAAGTTCATTTTGAATTTCTTTCTTTGAAATGCAAGAGTTGGAATATTTCACTAGTGTTTGGTTGTGGTTTACCATGTCACAGTTACATTTTCTTAATTTTTCAAAGTTCATTTTGAATTTCTTTCGTTGAAATGCAAGAGTTGGAATATTTCACTAGTGTTTGGTTGTGGTTTACCTTGTCAAAGTTACATTTACATGATTTTTCAAAGTTATTTTTGAATTTCATTCGTTGAAATGCAATAGTTGGAATATTTCAGTAGTGTGTGGGGGTGGTTTACCTTGTCACAGTTACATTACCTCAATTTTTCAAAGTTCATTTTGAATTTCTTTCGTTGAAATGCAAGAGTTGGAATATTTCACTAGTGTTTGGTTGCGGTTTACCTTGTCACAGTTACATTTTCTTGATTTTTCAAAGTTAATTTTGAATTTCTTTCCTTGAAATGCAAGAGTTGGAATATTTCACTAGTGTTTGGTTGTGGTTTACCTTGTCACAGTTACATTTTCCTGATTTTTCAAAGTTTATTTTGAATTTCTTTCATTGAAATGCAAGAGTTGGAATATTTCACTAGTGTTTGGTTGTGGTTTACCATGTCACAGTTACATTTTCTTGATTTTTCAAAGTTTATTTTGAATTTCTTTCATTGAAATGCAAGAGTTGGAATATTTCAGTAGTGTTTGGTTGTGGTTTACCCTGTCACAGTTACATTTTCATGATTTTTCAAAGTTTATTTTGAATTTCTTTCGTTGAAATGCAAGAGTTGGAATATTTCAGTAGTGTGATGTTGTGGTTTAACTTGTCACAGTTACATTTTCTTGATTTTTCAAAGTTCATTTTGAATTTCTTTCGTTGAAATGCAAGAGGTGGAATATTTAAGTAGTGGTTGGTTGTGTTTGACCTTGTCACATTTACCTTTTCATGATTCTTTAAAGTTAATTGTGTTTTTCTTTCTTTGAAATGCTAGAGTTGGAATATTTCAGTAGTGTTTGGTTGTGGTTTACCTTGTCATAGCTACATTTTCATGATTTTTCAAAGTTCATATTGAATTTAATTCATTTAAATGCAAGAGTTGGAATATTTCAGTAGTGTTTGGCAGTGGTTTACCTTGTCACAGTTACATTTTCTTGATTCTTCAAAGTTCATTTTGAATTTCTTTCGTTGAAATGCAAGAGTTGGAATATTTCAGTAGTGTTTGATTGTGGTTTAACTTATCATAGTTACATTTTCTTGATTTTTCAAAGTTCATTTTGAATTTCTTTCGTTGAAATGCAAGAGATGGAATATTTCAGTAGCGTGTGGTTGTGGTTTACCTTGTCACAGTTACATTTTCTTGATTTTTCAAAGTTTATTTGATCTTCTTACATCGAAATGCAAGAGTTGGAATATTTCAGTAGTGTTTGTTTATGGGTTCCACTGTCACAGTTACATCTTCTTGATGTTTCAATGTTCAATCTGAATTTCATTCTTTGAAATTCGTGAGTTGGAATATTTCAGTAGTGTTTGCTTGTGGTTTACCGTGTCAACGTAACATTGTCTTTATTTTTAATATTTCTATTTGAACGTCTTTCTTGGAAATACAATTGCTTTTCTTGTCCTGTAGTTCTGGGTTGTGTTTGACCAGTTCAAAGTTCATTTCTAATGATTTTCCCAAGTTCATTTGACACTTTATCATTGTAAAGAAATTGTTGGACACATTAAGGATTGGCTTCCTTTTGTTTTCACTGTAAAAGTTAAATTTTATTGATTTTTCAAAGTTCATTTTGAATTTATTTCGTTGAAAAGCAAGAGTTGAAATATTTCAAAAGTGTTTGGTTGTGGTTTCCATTGTCACAGTTACATTTTCTTGATTTTTCAAAGTTCATTTTGAATTTCTTTCGTTGAAATACAAGAGTTGGAATATTTCAGTAGTGTGTTATTATAGTTGACCTTCTCACAGTTACAGTTTCTCGATTTTTCATAGTTCATTTTGAATTTCTTTCGTTGAAATTCAATAGTTGGATTATTTCAGTAGTGTTTGGTCGTGGTTTACCTTGTCACAGTTACATTTTCGTGATTTTTCAAATTTCATTTTTAATTTCTATATTTTATATGCAAGTGTGGGAGTATTTCAGTAGTGTTTGGTCGTGGTTTACCTTGTCACATTTACATTTTCTTGATTTTTAAAAGATCATTTAGAATGTCTTTCTTTGAAAAGCAAGAGTTGGAATATTTCAGTAGTGTTTGGTCGTGGTTCACCTTGTCACAGTTACATTTTCTTTATTTTTTAAAGTTCATTTGAATTTCTTTCGCTGAAATGCAAGTGTTGGAATATTTCAGTAGTGTTTGATTGCGGTTAACCTTATCACACTTGCATTTTCTTGATTTTTCAAAGTTCATTTTGAATTTATTTCGTTGAAATGCAAGAGTTGGAATATTTCAGTAGTGTTTGATGGTGGTTTACCTTGTCACAGTTACATTTTCTTGATTTTTCACAGTTCATTTTGAATTTCTTTCATTGAAATGCAAGAGTTGGAATATTTCAGTAGTGTTTGGTTGTGGTTTACCTTGTCACAGTTACATTTTCTTGATTTTTCAAAGTTCATTTTGAATTTCTTTTATTGAAATGCAAGAGTTGGAATATTTCAGTAGTGTATGGTTATAGTATACCTTGTCACAGTTACATTTTCGTGATTTTTCAAAGTTCATTTTGAAGTTCTTTCGTTGAAATGCAAGTGTTGGAATATTTCAATAGTGTATGGTTGTGGTTTACCTTGTCACAGTTACATTTTCGTGATTTTTCAAAGTTTATTTTGAATTTCTTTCATTGAAATGCAAGAGTTGGAATATTTCAGTAGTGTTTGATTGTGGTTTACCATGTCACAGTTACATTTTCATGATTTTTCAAAGTTCATTTTGAATTTCTTTCATTGAAATGCAAGAGTTGTAATATTTCAGTAAAGTTTGGTTGTGGTTTACCTTGTCACAGTTTCATTTTCTTGATTTTTCAAAGTTCATCTTGAATTTCTTTCGTTGAAATGCAAGAGTTGTAATATTTCAGTGGTGTATGGTTATGCTACACATTGTCAAAGTTACATTTTCATGATTTTCAAAAGTTCATTTTTAATTTATTTCATTTAAATGAAAGAGTTGGAATATTTCAGTAGTGTTTGGTGGTGATTTACCTTGTCACAGTTACATTTTCTTGATTTTTCAAACTTAATTTTGAATTTCTTTCTTTGAAATGCAAGAGTTGGAATATTTCAGTAGCGTTTGGTTGTGGTTTAACTTGTCACAGTTATATTTTCTTGATTTTTCAAAGTTCATTTTGAATTTCTTTCGTTGAAATGCAAGAGTTGGAATATTTCAGTAGTGTTTGGTTGTGATTTAACTTGTCAAAGTTACATTTTCTTGATTTTTCAAAGTTCATTTTGAATTTCTTTCGTTGAAATGCAAGAGTTGGAATATTTCAGTAGTGTTTGGTTGTGGTTTAACTTGTCAAAGTTACATTTTCTTGATTTTTCAAAGTTCATTTTTAATTTCTTTCGTTGAAAAGCAAGAGTTGGAATATTTCAGTAGTGTTTACTTGTGGTTTACCTTGTCACATTTACATTTTATTGATTTTTTTCAAAGTTCATTTGAATTTCTTTCGTTGAAATGCAAGAGTTGGAATATTTCAGTAATGTATGGTTATGGTTTACCTTGTCACATTTACATTTTATTGATTTTTTCAAAGTTCATTTTTAATTTCTTTCTTTGAAATGCAAGAATTGGATTATTTCAGAAGTGTCTGGTTATGGTTTACCTTGTCACAGTTAAATTATCTTGATTTTTCAAAGTTCATTTTGAATTTATTTCGTTGAAATGCAAGAGTTGGATTATTTCAGAATTGTTTGGTCGTGATTTACCATGTCACAGTGACATTTTCTTGATTTTTCAAAGTTCTTTTTGAATTTCTTTAATTGAAATGCAAGAGTTTAAATATTTCATTATTGTTTGTTCTTGGTTTAACTTGTCACAGTTACATTTTCTTTATTTTTCACATATCATTTTGAATTTCTTTCGTTGAAAAGCAAGAGTTGTAATATTTCAGTAGTGTTTGCTTTTGGGTTACCTTGTCACAGTTACATTTTCTTGATTTTTCAAAGCTCATTTGAATTTCTTTAGTTGAAAAGCAGGAGATGGACTATTTCAGTAGTGTTTGGTTGTTGTTTACCTTGTCACAGTTACATTTTCTTGATTTTTCAAAGTTCATTTTGAATTTCTTTCGTTGAAGTGCAAGAGTTGGAATATTTCAGTAGTGTTTGGTTATGGTTTACCTTGTCACAGTTACATTTTCTCGATTTTTCAAATTCATGTTGAATTTCTATCGTTGAAATGCAAGAGTTTGAATATTTCAGTAGTGTGGTTGTGGTTTACCATGTCAGTTTCCCCTTGTTTTTAAACTTCAAACCTATTTTTTCAAACCTTTCTTTGATATGCAAGAGATATTCTATTTCAGTAGTCGGTGGTTGGTGTTTAAAGTGCGACAGATAAAGTTAATTTATTTTTCAAGGATAATTTTTGACCATCTTTCTTTGTCATGCACGAGTGGGAATATTTCACTAGTGTATGGTTGGGGTTTACCTTGTCACATGTACGCACATGTATACACATGTACACACATGTGCTTATCATGAGTGCTCATGATAAGTTAACCTAACCTTTTCCGGTGAGTATGGTTAGGTTAGACTAGATTCAGTTAGGTTAGATTAGACTAGGTTAGGTTAGCCTACGTACGCTTCACTTAGGTTAGCTTAGGTTAGGTGAGAGACATGCGAAAAGTTAGGTGTATGATTAGGTTAGGTTAGGTTAGATTAGGCTAGGTTAGGTTAAGTTAGGTTAGGCTAGGTTAGCCTACGTACGCGCGCGTACGTAGGCTAACCACCCCAACCATAAAATACCCTACCATAGCCTAATCTAACCTAACCTAACCTAATCATACACCTAACTTTTCGCATGTCTCTCACCTAACCTAAGCTAACCTAAGTGAAGCGTACGTAGGCTAACCTAACCTAGTCTAATCTAACCTAACTGAATCTAGTCTAACCTAACCATACTCACCGGAAAAGGTTAGGTTAACTTATCATGAGCACTCATGATAAGCACATATGTGTACATGTGTATACATGTGTGTACATGTGACAAGGTAAACCACAACCATACACTAGTGAAATATTCCAACTCTTGCATTTCAACGAAGAAATTCAAAATGAACTTTGAAAAATCAAGAAAATGTAACTGTGACAAGGTAAACCACAACCAAACACTACTGAAATATTCCAACTCTTGCATTTAAAATAAAGAAATTCAAAATGAAGTTTGAAAAATCGAGAAAATGTAACTGTGACACGTTAAACGACAACCAAACACTACTGAAATATTCCAACTCTTGCATTTCAAATATATAAATTCAAAATGAATTTGAAAAATCGAGAAAATGTAACTGTGACAAGGTAAACCAGAACCAAACACTACTGAAATATTCCAACTCTTGCAATTCAACGAAATAAATTCAAAATGAACTTTGAAAAATCAAGAAAATGTAAATGTGACAAGGTAAACCAAAACCAAACACTACTGAAATATTCCATCTCCTGCTTTTCAACGAAAGAAATTCAAATGAGCTTTGAAAAATCAAGAAAATGTAACTGTGACAAAGTAAACCATAAGCAAACACTACTGAAATATTCCAACTCTTGCTTTTCAACGAAATAAATTCAAAATGAGCTGTGAAAAATCAAGAAAATGTAACTGTGACAAGGTAAACCACGACCAAACACTACTGAAATAGTTCAACTCTTGAATTTCAATGAAATAAATTCAAAATGAACTTTGAAAAATCAAGAAAATGTAACTGTTACAGGGTAAATCACGACCAAACACTTCTGAAATAATACAACTCTTGCATTTCAAATAAATAAATTCAAAATGAACTTTGAAAAATCAAGAGACTTTAACTGTGACAAGGTAAACCATAACAAGAAACTTCTGAAATAATACAAATCTTGAATTTCAACTAAAGAAATTCAAAATGAACTTTGAAAAAATCAAGAAAATGTAACTGTGACAAGTTAAACCATAACCAGACACTACTGAAATATTCCAAATCTTGCATTTCAACGAAAGAAATTCAAATTAACTTTGAAAAAAATCAAGAAAATGTAACTGTGACAAGGTAAACCACAAGTAAACACTACTGAAATATTCCAACTCTTGCTTTTCAACGAAAGAAATTTAAAATGAACTTTGAAAAATCATGAAAATGTAACTGTGACAAGTTAAACCATAACCGAACACTACTGAAATATTCCAACTATTTCATTTCAAATAAAGAAATCAAAAATTAGATTTTAAAAATAATTAAGATGTAACTGTTAAAATTTTAAATAAGACCAAACCAATCACATATAGTACAACCCTTTATTTTAGATTAAATAAATTCAAAATGAGCTATGAAAAATTAAGAGAATATAAATTTGACAAGGTAAACCACAATCGAACGCTACTGAAATATTCAAACTCTTGCATTTCAATTACAGAAATTCAAAATGAACTTTGAAAAATTAAGAAAATGTAACTGTGACAAGTTAAACCACTACCAAACACTACTTAAATATTCCAAATCTTTCATTTCAACGATATAAATACAAAATTAACTTTTGAAAATCAAGAAAATGTAACTTTGACAAGGTATAGCATAACCATACACCACTGAAATATTCCAACTCTTGCATTTCAACGAAAGAAATTCAAATGAAATTTGAAAAAACATTAAAATGTAACTTTGACAAGGTAAACAAAAACCAAACAATACTGAAAAATTCCAACTCTTGCATTTCAATGAAAGAAATTCAAAATGAACTTTGAAAAATCAAGAAAATGTAAATGTGACAGGGTAAACCAAAAACAAACACTACTGAAATATTCCAACTCGTGCATTTCAATGTAAGAAATTCAAAATCAACATTGAAAAATCAAGATAATGTAACTTTGACAAGGTAAACCACAACCAAACACTACTGAAATATTCCAACTCTTGCATTTCAACGAAAGAAATTCAAAATGAACATTGAAAAATCAAGAAAATGTAACTGTGACAAGGTATACCATAACCATACACTACTGAAATATTCCAACTCTTGCATTTCAACGAAAGAAATTCAAAATGAACTTTGAAAAATCAAGAAAATGTAACTGTGACAAGGTAAACCACAACCAAACACTACTGAAATATTCCATCTCTTGCATTTCAATGAAAGAAATTCAAAATGAACATTGAAAAAATCAAGAAAATGTAACTGTGACAAGGTAAACCACAATCAAACACTACTGAAATATTCCAACTCTTGCATTTCAAGGAAAGAAATTCAAAATGAACTTTGAAAAATCAAGAAAATGTAACTGTGAAAAGGTAAAACAAAACCAAACAATACTTAAATATTCCAACTCTTGCATTTCAACTAAATAAATTCAAATGAACTTTAAAAAATCACGAAAATGTAACTGTGACAATGTAAACCACTACCAAACACTACTGAAATATTACAACTCTTGCTTTTCAATGAAAGAAATTCTAAATGATCTTTGAAAAATCAAGAAAATGTAACTGTGACAATGTAAACCACGACCAAACACTACTGAAATATTCCAACTCGTGCATTTAAACGAAAGAAATTCTAAATGAAATTTGAAAAATCATGAAAATGTAACTGTGACAAGGTAAACCATGACCAAACACTACTGAAATAATCCAACTCTTGCATTTTAACGAAAGAAATTCAAAATGAACTATGAAAAATCGAGAAAATGTAACTGTGACAATGTACACTACAATAACAGACTAATGAAATAGTCCAACTTCTGTATTTCGACGAAGGAAATTAAAAATGAACATTGAAAAATCAAGAAAATGTAATTGTGACAATGGACACCACAACCAAACACTTTTGAAATATTCCAACTCTTGCATTTCAACGAAAGAAATTCAAAATGAACTTTTAAAAATCAAGAAAATTTAACTGTGACAAGGTAACCCACAAGCAAACACTACTGAAATATTCCAACTCTTGCTTTTCAACTAAATAAATTCAAATGAACATTGAAAAATCAAGAAAATGTAACTGTGACAAGGTAACCCACAAGCAAACACGACTGAAATATTCCATCTCTTGCTTTTCAACGACAGATATTCAAATTGAACTTTGAAAAATCAAGAAAATGTAACTGTGACAAGGTAAACCACAACCAAACACTACTGAAATATTCAAACTCTTGCATTTCAACGAAAGAAATTCAAAATGAACTTTGAAAAAGCAAGAAAATGTAACTTTGACAAGGTAAACCCCACACAGACACTCCTGACATATTCCATCTCTTGCATTTCAACGAAAGAAATTCAAAATGAACTTTGAAAAATCAAGAAAATTTAACTGTGACAAGGTAAACCACAACCAAACACTACTTAAATATTCCAACTCTTGCATTACGACGACAGAAATTCAAAATGAACTTTGAAAAATCAGGAAAATGTAACAAAGAAAAGGTAAACCACAAGCATACACTATTGAAATATTCCATCTCTTGCATTTCAACAAAATAAATTAAAAAAGAACATTGAAAAATCACGAAAATGTAAGTGTGACAAGGTAAACCACTACCAAACACTACTGAAATATTCCAACTCTTGCATTTCAACGAAAGAAATTCAAAATGAACTTTGAAAAATCATGAAAATGTAGCTATGACAAGGTAAACCACAACCAAACACTACTGAAATATTCCAACTCTTGCATTTCAACGAAAGAAATTCAAAAAGAACTTTGAAGAATCAAGAAAATGTAACTATGACAAGGTAAACCACAACCAAACACTACTGAAATATTCCAACTCTTGCATTTCAACGAAAGAAATTCAAAATGAACTTTGAAAAATCAAGAAAATGTAACTGTGACAAGGTAAACCACAACATCACACTACTGAAATATTCCAACTCTTGCATTTCAATGAAAGAAATTCAAAATAAACTTTGAAAAATCAGGAAAATGTAACTTTGACATTGTAAACCACAACCAAACACTACTGAAATATTCCAACTCTTGCATTTCAATGAAAGAAATTCAAAATAAACTTTGAAAAATCAGGAAAATGTAACTGTGACATGGTAAACCACAACCAAACACTAGTGAAATATTCCAACTCTTGCATTTCAATGAAAGAAATTCAAAATAAACTTTGAAAAATCATGAAAATGTAACTGTGACATGGTAAACCACAACCAAACACTAGTGAAATATTCCAACTCTTGCATTTCAATGAAAGAAATTCAAAATCAACTTTGAAAAATCAAGAGAATGTAACTGTGACATGGTAAACCGCAACCAAACACTAGTGAAATATTCCAACTCTTGCAATTCAACTAAAGAAATTCAAAATGAACTTTGAAAAATTGAGGTAATGTAACTGTGACAAGGTAAACCACTACCAAACACTACTGAAATATTACAACTCTTGCATTTCAAAGAAAGAAATTCAAAATGAACTTTGAAAAATCAAGAAAATGTAACTGTGACAAGGTAAACTGCAACCAAACACTAGTGAAATATTCCAACTCTTGCATTTCAACGAAAGAAATTCAAAATGAACATTGAAAAATTAAGAAAATGTAACTGTGACATTGTAAACCACAACCAAACACTACTGAAATATTCCAACTCTGGCATTTCAATTAAATAAATTCAAATGAACTATGAAAAATCAATGGAATGTAACTCTGATATGGTAAACCACAGCCCAACGCTACTGAAATATTCAAGCTCTTGAGATTCAACGAAAGAAATTCAAAATGAACATAGAAAATTTAATGGGAATGTAGAAGTGACAATGTAAACCGCAACCAAACACTACTGAAATATTCCAACTCTTGTATATCAACGAAAGAAATTCAAAATGAACTTTGAAAAATCAAGAAAATTTAACTGTGACAAGGTAAACCACGACCAAACACTACTGAAATATTCCAACTCTTGCATTTCAATGAAAGAAATTCAAAATGGACTTTCAAAAATTAAGGTAATGTAACTGTGACAAGGTAAACCACAACCAAACACTAGTGAAATATTCCAACTCTTGCATTTCAATGAAAGAAATTCAAAATGTACTATCAAAAATAAAGTGAATGTAACTGTGACATGGTAAACATCAACCAAACACTACTGAAATATTCCAACTCTTGCATTTCAACGAAAGAAATTCAAAATGGACTATCAAAAAGTAAGGGAATGTAACTGTGACAGGGTAAACTACAACATCACACTAGTGAAATATTCCAACTCTTGCATTTCAACGAAAGAAATTCAAAATGAACTTTGAAAAATTAAGGGAATGTAACTGTGACATGGTAAACTACAACATCACACTACTGAAATATTCCAACTCTTGCATTTCAACGAAAGAAATTCAAAATGAACTTTGAAAAATCAAGAAAATGTAACTGTGACAAGGTAAACCACAACCAAACACTACTGAAATATTCCAACTCTTGCATTTCAATGAAAGAAATTCAAAATGAACTTTGAAAAAATCAGACCTTTGGAGGGGGAGGGGCCGGGGGCAGGGGGTCGTTCTGTGTCTCAATGCACAAAAAAAGTATAAAAAATGGGGAGGGAATGGGGGGGAGGAGAGGGGAGGAGGAGAAAGAGGGAGGAGGAGGAGGGAGGAGGTGGGAGGAGGTGGGAGGAGGAGGAGGGAGGAGGTGGGAGGAGGAGGAGGAGGGAGGATGAGGAGGAGGGGGAGGAGGAGGTGGGGGAGGAGGAGGAGGGGGGCCGGGGGAGGGCCTTTGGGGCACAGGGAGGGCCTTTGGGGCACAGGGAGGGCCTTTGGGTGTCTGGGTGACATTTGGGGACCGGTGGATGGCCTTTGGGACCCCGTTGGTCCTTTGGGAGCTCGATGGGCCTTTGGGGGCCCGGGGATGGCCGTTGAGGGTCTGGGGTGGGCCTTTGGGGGCGCCGGTGGCCCTTTGGGAGCTTGGGGGACCTTTGAGTGTCCGGGGGGCAGTTGGGGGCCTGGGGGACATTTGGGGACCGGTGGAGGGCCTTTGGGAGCCCGGTGGACCTTTGAGGACCGGGGGCTTCCTTCGGGGTTGGGGTATGAGGATTGGAACCCTTTGGGGTTGGGTTAGAGGACCTCACAACACTGTTCAAATGAAACTTGTGTATTATAACGACCACAGAGTTTCACCATTAAATTCTCTTCTAAAATCTCTTCAAAAATATTCTTTTAAAATGTCTCTAACTGTTTCGCCGAAATAGTTCCATTACCTGTCTAAAACGGTTTCGCCCAAATAATCCCTAAACGCAAATTCAGCGTGTTCCTTTGTTATTGGCATCTCTGTGCTAACGCATTTCAAATTTCTAGGAAACCCTTTCCTACGTTAATCTCTTCATCTCATAAATTTTCCTAGCTAAACTATTAGGGTTTCGTTAGAATATTAATTTTTCTCTCTGTCCTAAAGAATGTTTATCCCTCAGACCTAAGATTAAAGAAGCCTTAATGTTTCTTAATTCTCCCCTTCGTGAATCAATAATTTCCAATAGGCATTGTGTAAAATCCAGTTCACAGGTACTATTTCTCAGGTTAAGCTAAACAAACAACAATGAAGCCATGTTTGTTTCTTAATTACCACCTTCCTCAGACCTAAGATTAAAGAAGCCTTAATGTTTCTAAATTCTCCCCTTCGTGAATCAATAATTTCCCCATAGCGATTATGTAAATCAAGTTCACAGGTGCTATTTCTCAGGTTAAGCTAACCAAACAACAATGAAGCCATGTTTGTTTCTTAATTCCCCCCTTCCTCAGGCCTAAAGATTAAAGAAGCCTTAATGTTTCCTAATTGTGAGCCCACCCATGAAAGTTACTTTTTCCTGTTTAATTGGGATCAATAAGGTGATTGTGGTCCTGGACGGTGTCTTTTGGGGCAAGGGCGCCCCTACAGACCCAGCAAAGCGTCCCCTTTTCTAGCACCAGTAGCTCTTTATCTGACAATGTCATTTGATAATTGATAAGACGTAATTGTGTTATATCCGCATTCGCTGTTTTTGTTAAAGATACCAATAGCTTTTTCATACTGCCCTCCTCGTCCATAGCCAATTCTCCCCTTCGTGAATCAATAATTCCCCCTAGCGATTATGTAAATCAAGTTCTCAGGACAGGCTAGCCAAACAACAATGAAGCCATGTTTGTTTCTTAATTTCCCCTTCGTGAATCAATAATTTCCCCTAGCGATTATGTAAATCAAGTTCACAGGCCAGGTTAGCCAAACAACAATGAAGCCATGTTTGTTTCTTAATTTCCCCTTCATGAATCAATAATTTCCCCTAGTGATTATGTAAATCAAGTTCTCAGGGCAGGCTAGCCGAGAAAAACATCAAATAAATCGACCTTGGAAAAAGAGGTCATTGAGCGATTACGTAATCTTTCTCCCTAGGGACTCTATGACCATATTGTTTCATAATTCCCCACGTTCGTGAATCAATAATTCTCCCATCGTTTATTTAAATCACCCCTCGTGTCATTCGCACGTGGCCAAACAACAACAACAGATCGATTGACCTTGACACACCCACATTAGACTCGATCGATAATCCTTGAATAAATTATGTCACCCATCGAGTATGTAAATCACCCCTCGTGTCATTCGCTCGTGGTCAAACAACTACAGATCGATTGACCTTGACCCCCATTAGACTCGATCGATAATCCTTGAATAAATTATGTCACCCATCGATTATGTAAATCATCCCTCGTGTCATTCGCACGTGGCCAAACAACAACAGATCGATTGACCTTGACACACCCACATTAGACTCGATCGATAATCCTTGAATAAATTATGTCCCGTCAGCATTAAACTAAATTGTAGATGGCAGCACATGTGTTCGTCCCGGAGTAGCACCCCCCCCTCTACTGCCCTCTGATCACTTTCAACCACTGTATATAATTAGCAGTAAGTTTACCGCAGATAATTTCTGGCTCTTCATCCTCGGTACGAACAAACAGCTCCCACCACTTCTTCTTGCATTAGCGCGTACAAACAGCTCCTCTCATTTGATCTGCCATCAGCGGTCCATTTACCCTGGAACGCGTATTTTGGCAGAAACTTTCTCAAAATGCCTTTGAAACCAACTTGAGACTTCGAAAGCTACTTTTAGTTCCTAAAAAATTCTACTAATAACATTGAACTACTAATTACCGACTTTCATACATGTAATGAAATAGATTTAATTAAAAAAAAAATTCTTCAAAATTTAGTGTTTCAACGTTGAAGCTAAGTTTCTCGTTCAAGAAAAATCTGACTTGTCTACCCGTGAAAAAATCTAATGTTGCTTATGTTTCTACATTCTCAGGAGCACTTGCACCTCGGCCCGGGTTTGTATAATGGGTGAGATAGGGAAAGATCATTCTGCCTATTATATATACAGTGCTTTCGACTAATAAAAAAGGCACTAGTCCTCCCCATATCCAATCGAATGAGCCGTTTTTGAAGCTTCTACGACAAAACTTTCTATAAAAACCTTATATGCCCCAAGGGCATATCCTTATCCTCAGGACTATGGGGGGTTGTCATCCTCAAATACATAGTTTCCATGCCTTTCAACTACGTTGAACAAAATGCCCATATCAAAATGTAGATCAGGTATGTTTGGGGAAATAATGGGCGTGGGGAAGGGGGGTTGATTCTGCCTCTGATTGCTTTCGACTGTTAAAAATTGCAACAGCCTTCTCAATTTACAGTCGAATGAGCCATTTTTAAAGTTATTATAACATCGTTTTCTATAAAAACAATATATGCTCCCAGGGTATAACTTACTACCTTAGCACTGAGTGCTCTGGGGGGAGGGGGGAGGCCATCATACTCAAAGACATAATTTCCAGACCCTTCAACTACGTTCAACAAAATGCCTATTTTAAAATGTTGATCGGAAGTGTTTAGGGAAATGATGGGCACCGGGGGACAATCGCCCTCCGATCACTTTTGACTATTAATAAGGGCACTAGCCTTATAAATTTCCAATTGAATGAGCCCTTTTTAAATTTTCTACGACAACACTTTCTACAAAAATCTTATATTCCCCCAGGGCACAACTTACAGCCTTTGCCCAGGGGATGTGGGGGGTTGTGTATCCTCAAGGACATAATTTCAGGACCTTGAAAGAAGTAGGTTAGTTGCCCTCCAATCACTTTCGACTATTGAAAAAAACACTAGCCCTTTCAATTTCCAATCGAATGATCCCTTTTTCTAAGACAATACTTTCCATAAAAACCTTATATGCTCCCAGGACATAACTTACAACCCTTGCCGTGAGGGTTGTGGGGGGGGAGAGGTTGTCATCCTAAAAGACTCAATTTCAAGAACTTTAAACTAAGTTGAAAAAAAGTGGTATCTCAAAATTTTCATTGGAAGTGTTTGGGAAAATGGTGGGCGTCAGAGGAGGGTTAGTTGCCCTTCAATTCCTTTCGACTATGAAAAATGGAACTAGCCCTTTCAGTTTCCATTCGAAAGAGCCCTTTTCTATAAAAAGCTTATATGCCACCAGGGCATAAATTAGAAGCCTTAGCCTGAGGATTGTGTTGGTGTTGCAATACTGAACGACCTAATTTCCAGAGCTTTCAGCTACGATGAAAAAAATGGCTATCTCAAAATTTGATTGGATGTGTTTTGGGAAATGATGGGCGTGAGAGGGGGTTGCCCTCAAATCCCTTTCAACTATGAAAAGGACACTAGCCCTTTCAATTTCCAATCGAATGAGCCCTTTTTGAAGTTCCTACGAAAACCCTTTCTATAAAACCATATATACCCCCTGGGCATAACTTACAACCCTTTTTCTGTGAGATGTGGGACGGGGGGCTGCCATCCTCAAAGACCTAACTTCCAGAACTTTTAACAACGTTGAACAAAATGGCTATCTAAAAATTTTGGTTGGATTGTTTGGGGAAATGGTAGGCTTGAGAGGAGAGTTAGCTGCCCTCCAATAATTTCCGACATGTAAAAAGGGCACTAGCCATTTCAATTTCCAATTAAATAAGGCGTTTTTCAAGTTTCTACGACAACACTATCTATAAAAGCTTTATATACCCCTGGTGAATAACTTACAACCCTTACCCTGAGGGTTGTGGGAGTTTTGTCATCTCCAAAGACATAATTTTCAGAACTTTACCCACATTGAACAAAATGGCTATATAAAAATTTTGATTGAATGGTTTGGGGAAATAGTGGGCGCGAGAGGGGGATTAGTTGTACTCCATTTACTTTCGATTATTAAAAAGGGTACTAGCCCTTCAAATTTCCAATCGAATGAGCCCTTTTTGAAGTTTCTACGACAGCATTTTCTATAAGAGCCTTATATGCCCCCGGGGCATAACTTACTCTGAGGGTTCCGAGGGGGGTGGTTACCCTCAAAGACCTAATTTGCAGAACTTTAAAATATGTTGAAAAAATTGCTATCTCAAAACTTTGATTGGATATGTTTGGCGAAATGTTTGGCTTGAAAGGGGGGTTAGTTCCCCTCCTATCACTTTCTATTATTGAAAAGGACACTAGCCCTTTAAACTTCCAATCGAATGACAACGCTTTCTGTAAAAGCCTTATAAGCCCCCATGACATTACTTATAACCCTTGCCCTGAGGGCTGTGGGGGAATGCCATCCTCAAAAAAATAATTTCCATATCTTTCAACTACGTTGAACAAAATGGCTATCTCAAAATTTTGATTGGATGTCTTTTGGGAAATGGTGGGCATGGAAGGGGTCTTAGTTGCCTTCCAATCACTTTTGGCAATGCAAAACGGCACAAGCCCTTCCGATTTCAAATCGAATGATCCCTTTTCGAAGTTTCTACGACAACCTCTTCGATACGAAGTGCCCTGGTCTAAAAGAAAAAAAGAAACCAAAAATAATACATTGTTCCAACATCGTTCTTTACTTGGGCGGTACTATTACGCTGCCTATGATTATTTGCCATTTTTCTTCGTATCTATAGAGAAACCCGAAATTTATGAGTATCATTGAATTAACTACTATTCATATATCAGAATATTGAATAAATCACTCAAATTCACTCTACTGGCCAACGAAAGGGAAACAGTGGATATGACACGTTTTACGTTGAAAATCTCGAATTATTAGGACTAAATTAGTTACTCGACATATCAGACAGAAATTGTATTGACGACAACACCTATGCCTAAGTAAAAAATTTGGAAAGCTTTAAAAGGATTTGTTTCAAATAAGCTCAAAATGGTGGTTGGGGAATGGAACGACTCTAAGACTATAATAAGAAATTAGAACAAAAACAGAAGGGTTAGTAATTATTTTGTTATAGAATGATATTTTATTCATGTCCAGTTTACAAGAGCCATTTGGAAAGGAACATCCATAAGTCGATCAACAAAAATAGATGTACTGAATAAAATTTCAATCCATGCTTTTGTAAACAAGCTTTTAATCCGAGGGGACGCCACTTGGTTTACATAAAAAAACACCGCGTATGGCACACAGTTCCACCCCGCTTGATACGGATTCTGCCACGCTTGGTACATTTTACACCACGCTTGCTACAGTTTTCACTACGCTTGGCACTTGTCTGGTGTACGATATTTTCGAAACAAGGCAGCGCCTCGTTTCAATAATTACGGATTACCGTCTACATCTAAGCTTATTCCGTGAAGTTTTAGTAAGTACACTAAATAACAATATCATGCCTTATTCAAAAAGGCTTCCAGTTAAAAATGGGGAACGTCGAACTGTTATACCTACTAACGTGGGGAGAGGGGCAGTGATAGTAGAGTGGACCCTTCTCTAAGACTTCGATCTTACTTGTCGGCAAAATTGTTACTTACTAATTTCTTTCACGTAGAATCCTTTAACCTCTCACCCCTGGCTTGAACCAGCGTGCATATACTCATAATACGTTCTGATTTTAAGCATGCGAGCGATCTTAACAATAATGCAGCCCTAGCCCCTCCTCGAGGTCCAACTACATATTTCTTAGTTACAAGAAGGCTGGCGAGTACCTTAAATTTAATAAAAACTAATAAAGGAGAGAGGTGCATATGGCTAAAATTTAATCATAAACAGCGCAATAGCACTGCCTAAGTAAAGAACGATGTTGGTCCAATGTATTGTTTTTTTTTTCTAGTCCAGGGCACTTCGTATCGAAGGAGTTGTCGTAAAAAACTTCAAAAAGGGCTCATTCGATTGGAAATTGGAATGATTAGTGCCCTTTTTAATTGTTGAAAGTGATTGGAAAGCAACTAACACTCCTAATAAGGCATGATATAAGGCAGGATAAGGCATGATATTGTCACAGTATTCATTCGACTGTCTACAGTCGTTGTGTACCATTAAGCGAAACAGTACCGTAGTTTCTTATTATTTTGGGTTTGAATTATTATAGGAATTTATTTATGCTATTCTTTGGTTTAATATGGCTCTTTATTTTTATTTGAAAAACTGTTTTACGAAAGAATCTGTTTAATTAATTTAAAGAAAGCGCAACAAAATGTGTATTTTTTGTCATCTAAATTGTTAAAGTTCCGATATTTTTAGCACAGATTTTTATTACTCATTGTTCAGGAGAGGCCTGATACATTTACGTAAGAAAAAAATCAAACCAAAAGTTTCCAAACACAAAGAGAAAGTAGATTTAAGATCTATTTATTCATTTATATTATTACTTTGTGTATGGTTTTGCTATGATTGTTTATATAACTTAAAAAAATAAGTGAACTTAAAAAATCGGCTTCGGAATGGAAACTTGTTGTTAAGTCAAAGCGTGCAGCGAATAAAATTGCCGAGAATGCTAAAAACAGTACCTCAGGTATCTCGGTGAGTGTGAAATCCCCATTGTTTATAGGGATCCTGAAAGGTGTACCGATCGAATGCGATGAGAATCAAGCAAAATCTCTTGTACCAAATTGCGTGAAAGTTTCACAGTGCAGAAAGTCCCGAGTGTTCAAGGTCTACTGTCAGTCAAAACAAAACCTGGATCAGTTCTTAAAAGTTTCTGTGAAAGTTGGCTACGAAAAGCTTTCTGCACAAGCATTTGTATATCTCCCAAAGCGTTGTTTCTCATGTCATAAGACTGGGCATCTGGCCTCGCAGTGATCTAATCGGGCACTCTGCTCTCGCTGTGGATCATGCGATCACACCTCAAACAGTGCCTCTCCGTGTTTGGAAAAAATGTTCTGTCTAGAATGTAAAGTTACCGGCCATACTTGTTACAGTGTAAAGTGTCCTAATAACAATAGTCAACTAGCAAAGCCCATGGTATGACATGGATGTGTCTACTACTACGCAAGCTGTACTTTCGTGGAATATTAATGGTGGACTTTTAGTCAAAATTCCTGTGATCAAAGGATTGCTTTCAAATTGTGACGTATTGTGCTTGCAAGAGCATTTCTTGACAAGTCATAGTTTAGGCCTTCTGAAAATTGACAATAATTTTACTAGCTATTCGGTGCCCGCTAAACGATCCGCTTCTAGTGGTCAGCCCTTGGTTGGTATCTCGATGCCTGTTAGGACCTCGTTCCGGTCGAGTATTGTTTATTGATGTGTTTCTTTTCTTGCTGTCTATGTAAAAGAGTATGTTATTGTAAACGTCTATCTCCCGACAGATTACCGCAATGACCGATCGGAATTTTTATTTACTTCTGCGTGTGAGAAACTAGGATCTTGCCTTTCAAAGATTCGCCTGTTAGGTAAGTGCTGCATTATTAAAGGAGATTTTTACTGTAATTTAACTGACGCCTCGTTATTGCGTACATCTATTTTGTCTGGTATTTTTGACGATTGGCTTAGGATATTGCCGAAAGATCTTGATTACACTTACACACACCGTTCAAGTCACGTATCGAACCTTGACCATGCAGTTTCTTCTATAAATCTCCAAGTGTCACCTATTCACGTCGTTACTGATTTCCAACTATCAGACCACCTTCCAATATCTGCATCTATTTATTGTTCCTCTGCTCAGTCTACTCCCACTACACAACCACATCAGCCCCACGCTCAATTTTACAGGGATTGAGAAAATATCCAAGATGACCTTTTTGCTGCAGTAACTAATTCTGTCCTCCATAAAATTCATGTTCCGTCCCAGCTGCTCATGGAAAATCCGCAAGTTGATGCAAATGAAATACGGATGTTGCTAGATATCTATCTTGCACATATTTTTCATGCTCTGCGATGCGCAGAAAAAGCCAGTATACCTCTTAAACGTATACGTCGGGGTGTCACAAAGCACTGGTCCAGTAATCCGAGCCTAGTTGAAGCTTGGAGAAAATCCAAATTTTGGTACCATTTGTGGCTCCAGTGCTACCGTCCTCGCTCTGGCTGGGTTTCTAACATTCGTCTTTCTACCAAAAGAAAGTTTGCAAGAGAACTATGTATCCACATGAACCAGATAGTTGAAGAGACATCCCAGCAAGCTTCTCTGTCCCACCCTTCCTTCTGGAGAAATGTATCAAGAGATCCTCCTAGGGCCCACCTATCTGCTCAAGTTAGTCCTGATTCTGAATGGAATTCATACTTCTCTGCTGGATTCTCCCTACCAGATACCCCCCTACAGTCCGAATATGAAGATAAGCTTGATAAATTTCTGTTTAGGTGTACATACGACAATTTTGTTGTTTCAGCTGATTCTGTTCTGCGAGCAATCCAACGCCTAAGGCGCAAGAAATCTTCTGGAATCGATAAAATCAGCGCTCTTCATATTCTACATGGAAGTCAGCTGCTGGTAAACCATATTACTCTTTTGATGCAGATGTTTGTTACCCAAGGAGTTGTACCGTCTTCTTTCTCAATCGGAGATCTTACTCCGATTCCAAAGAAAGGTAAACTCGCTATCCAGTGCTCGTCCCTCCACCCTATAACAGTGGCTACTACCTTCTGTGAGCTTTTTGAACTTCTGTTCATTGACCAACTGAACGCAAAATGCTATGTTCCACCTAACCAATTTGGATTCCAGCCACGGCTCGGTTGTGCCCACGCTTTGTCGGTTGTCGCGAACGCATTGATGGATGCTGATGCATCAGGTGAAACTCTCGTGTTGGCTGGGCATGATGTTCGTAAAGCGTTCGACTCTCTCATTCACGCCGCTATGCTACTCCCTGCAGCAAAACGTGGAGTGAGCCCCTCATATATCAGAGCCCTTCGAGACATGTATTATCGTCTTAATGTTCGCCTAATACTTCAGCCATTAGCTAAAGTTGACTCTCAAGTCTATGCATCAACCCCTAATATTTTTGTCAATGTTGAAAAAGGTACCCGTCAAGGTGCTGTTTCTTCCGCTTCACTCTTCAATAATGTAGTTCTTGATGCACAGTCAGCTGTTCCCACATCATTCATCTTTGCCGGTCTTGATTTATCTCTCGTATTTTATGCAGAAGACATTCTGAATGTCAGCCGCACTATCCAGCGCATAAGCGAGACTTTCGCAACGCTACAATCTGAGTAAGCGAAACTAGGTCTTCAGTTCAATGCTGAAAAGTCCGAAGTTGTATTCTTCAATTGGAAGCAAGCGTCACGAAGGGATATTCCTCTCGGAAATAGTAGGATTAAGCCAGTAGATCATATCACCTACCTCGGTCTTCCCATTGGTTCGTCAGTAATGCACACGCGACAACTACTAATTGCTCACATTGAGCGTAGAGTTGGGTTATCTTATGCTTCTTTTGTAACTAATAAGTTACGGTTCAACCGCCATCTTCTCTGGAAACTTTTTAACTTTGTCGCGCTACCAAATTATTTGTACATATCGCCGTTTTGGAAAATGCTCACAAATTCTGACAAGTCAAAAATTCGTTCAGTTTTTTTCCGGTTGGCAAAATATCTTTTACGTTTTCCCTCTTGGACGCGCAATTCTTATCTGATTAGAAAATTCAGCATTGCTGACCCCATTATAGCCGTGGAAAAGCAAATTCATGCTTATAATTCCCGTTTAATGAAGTTGAATCATCCCTGGTCGTCAGTATTAACCCATTAGTTAAGATTTATTTTTTTTTTTTTTAAGTGTTTGTTTTCGCGCTTAGTGTAATTAGTGTTTGGTTGTTTTTTTTTGTTTTTTTTAATTTTTTTTGTTTTGTTTTTTTCCAATTATGGCTTGATGCAATTATGTTCATATTATTTATGTTTGTTCAGTATTTAGGAGCCTAAAAAAAAGAAATGAAACATGTCGCATACCTACAGAGCAGTGTATAATTGTAATTTTCTTTCTCGTTTTGTGTAATTTGTTTTAAGTGCTGATTTAGATCTTAGCTCCAGCGTTCTTCACTACAAACCACATGTATAACTCCTAAGTTTATATGTATTGCTTTTTTTGTTTTGCTTATTGCTCCGTCTTTTCCTTTTTTGTATGACGGGTTTTCCAATAAATAATAATAATAATGATAATAATAATTCTGTTCGTTTTGGGTTTCATTCTTTAATAGTAATTTCTGGTCATTTTAAGTTTGAATTTTAAAAGGTATTCACATCAGCTGAGCTTAAGTTTAATATGACCTTTACTTTTCTTTGAAAAAGTTATCTTCTATAGCAAGTAGACAGAAACATGTAGGCTAATTTAACCACCCCATATTTTTCTTAAGTTAGACCAAATCTTGTGCAACTCAAAACTATAGAAGATACTCATAATACGTTCTGATTTTAAGCATGCGAGAGATCTTTACAATAATGATCTTTATAGCCCCAGCCCCTCCTCGAGCTCCAACTACATATTTCTTAATTACACAAGGCTGGCGAGTACCTTAAATTAAATAAAAACTGATAAAGGAGAGGGGTGCACATGGCCAAAATTTCATCATAGACAGCGCAATAGCGCTGCCTAAGTAAAGAACGATGTTGGCCCAATGTATTGTGTTTGTTTTTTTTCTAGACCAGGGTACTTTGTATCGAAGAAGTTGTCGTAGATACTTTGAAAAGGGCTCCTTCGATTGGAAATTGAAAAGGCTAGTGCCATTTTTAAGAGTCGAAAGTGATTGGATGGGAACTAACACCCCTTTGACGCTCACCATTTCCGCAAGCTAATCCAATCAAAATTTTGAGATAGCTATTTTGTTCAACGTAGTTGATTTCCAGATAAAAATTATGGTTTTAAGGAGGATACTCTCCCCACAACCCTTAGGGCAAGGGTTGTATGTTATTCCCAGGGGGCATATAAGATTTTTGTAGGAAGCTGTGTCGTAGAAACTTCAACAAGAATTCATTCGATTGGAAATTCAAAGGGCTAATACCTTTTTAATAGTCGAGAAGTATTGGAGGGCAGCTACCCTCTCACGCCCACCTTTTTCCCAGACACATTCAATCAAAATTTTGAGATAGCCATTTTTTTTAATATATTTGAATGTTCTGGAAATTAGGTCTTTGAGGCAGAAAATTCCCTAAGGCCCTCAGGGCAAGAGCTGCAAATTATGCCCTGGGGGCATACAGATTTTCATAGAAGGTGTTGTCGTAGATACTTCAAAAAGGGCTTATTCGATTGGAAATTAAAATGAATAGTGGCCTTTTTAATATTCGAAAGGGATTGGAGGGCAACATCCCCCCCCCCCTCTCCCGCCCACCATTTATCCAAACACATCTAATTAAAATTTTAAGACATCCATTTTGTTGAAAGTAGTTGAAAAGTCCTGAAAGTATGTCTTTGAGGATGACACTTCCCACCCCCCTAGCCCTCAGGGGAAGGGTTATAAGTTATGCCCTGGGGGCACATAAGGTTTTTATTGAAAGCTTTGTCATAGAAACTTGAAAAAGGGCTCATTCGATTGGAAATTCAAAGGGCTAGTGCCCTTTTTAATAGTTGAAAGTAATTGGAGGGCAACTAACCCCCTCTCGCACCCACCATTCCCCCGAACACATGCAATCAAAATTTTAGATAGCCGTTTTGTTCAACGTCGTTGAAAGTTTTAGAAATTAGGTCTTTTAGGATGACAACCCCCCCCCCTCCTACAACCCTCTATATAATGTAATAGACAGTGTTGTCGTAAAAACTTCAAAAAGGGCTCTTTCGATTGGAAATTGTGTGGGCTATTGCCGTAATTAAAAGTCGGAAGTAATCGGAGGGAGAATCCCCCCTCCCCCAAAGCCTATCATTTCCCCAAACATTTTTGATCAACACTTTAATGGGGCTATTTTGTTCAATGTAGTTGAAAGGCCTGTAAATTATGCCTTTGAGGATGACACTCCTTCAAGAGCCCTCAGGGCTAAGGTTGTAAGTTATGCCCTGGGGGCATACAACTCTAATAGAAAGTGTTGTCGTACAAAATTCAAAAAGGGTTCTTTCGATTAGAGATTGAGCTGGCTATTGCCGTTTTTAATAGTCCAAAGTAATCGAAGGAAGAATTGCCCCTCCCCCTCAAAGCCTATCATTCCCCCAAACATTTCCAATCAAAATTTTAATATGGCCATTTTGTTCAACGTAGTTTAAAAGTCTGGAAAATATGCCTTTGAGGGTGACAACCCCCTCCCATAGCCCACAGGACAAGTGTCGTAAGCTATTCCCTTGGGGCATATAAGTTCTTTTTAGAAAGTTTTGTGATAGAAGCAGTAAAAACCACTCATTTGATTGGAAATTGAGAGGACTAGTGCTTTTTTTATTAGTCAAAAGTGGTCAGAGGGCAAATTCTTCCCCCCCCCTCCACACCCATCATTTCCCCATACACTTCTAATAAAAATGTTGATATAGTCATTCTGTTTAGCCTATCAGAAAGGTCTGGAAATTATGGCTTTGAGGATAACAAGCCCTCAGGGCAAGAGTAATATGTTATGCCCTGGGGACATATAGGATTTTTATAGAAAGTGTGGTCATATAAACTTCAAAGGGGGCTCCTTGGATTGGTAATAAGACTCTTTAGTGTTCTTTGTCAGAGTCAAAGTGATCAGAGGGCAGTTACCCCCTTACCCCTACAAACACGTCGTATTGTCCTGAAATACGTCTAATAGAAATTTTGAGATAGCCATTCTATTAAAATAGTCTAAATATCATATAACAAGGCTTTTGGTGTTAAAACAAATCCCAGAGATTAGGGGCAAGGGTTGTAAGTTATGCCCAGGAGTATTCAAGGTTTTTATGGAAGGGATGGTTGTTTAACTTGAGAAGAGGCTCAGATTTTCCCCCTGAAAAACACTATGTCAATTATAAAAGGAACAGAAATTAAGCAAAAAAACCATTTGCACAAAATAAGTTTAAAAAAAATAAAGAACTCCATTAAACCAAAAATGAGCAAAAATAGAATCAAGTGATCTACCAAGCATACAACTACCACAAATCAGTATCAATAAATAAATGAAACCCAGAACAAACAGAAATTACAATAAGTTAAACTCAAAACGAGCAGAAATTAATCTGAGTAGGGTTCTAAACCATATACTTTCTAAAAGCCAAAATATAATTTTTACTTTACTGAAAAAATTGTTTTAAATGTTTTCACTTTAAAATTAAGAAATAAAAGATAAATTAAGATTTTAAGGATTAAATATCAGCATATGTATTTTAAGCTGACAATGCACATTTTTTTTCAGTAAATTCAATTGAATTTCTGTTTTTAATAGATTACAAACTATTTTCTGGTATTTAGAAAGCGAAGGTTTTAGAACCCTGTCTGCTCGTTTTGAGTTTGACTTATTTTAATTTTTTGTTTGTTTTGGGTTTCATTTATTTATTGAATCTGATTTGTGGTAGTTGTTTGCTTGGTAGATTATTTGATTCTATTTTTGTTCATTCTTGGTTTTATGGAGTTCTTTACTATTTTTGAAAATTTTATTTTATACAAAAAGTTTTTTTTGATTAATAAACTGAAAAAAGGATACAGTTTTCATGGATACAGATCGAGAAAAGACATTCGATATTTTTTTCCTTTTTTAATGTCCTAATCACTCACTCTTTTAAAGTTTCTGTTTCGAAGATAATTATAGCATTTTGTGGAAATTATTGGCATATAATGGTAAGATCAGGGCTGTGGTACCCAAATATGACAGTAGCTTCCCAGAATAGATTCAGAATAGTCTCAGTCTGGGGGATTTCACCTGCTAATTAACGTCCCTTTGGAAAAACCAGCTATTAGGCCTACGAAAAAGTAGATTAAAGTAGGTTGTGTTAGAACATAGGCAGACTCTAATATGCACTTATTTCCAGAGCATAAGAACACCACAAGGTATTCTTGTTTTTTTTTTCCCAGCTTCAACTTCAATGACTGCCACGCTTTGATTTGGCAAAATCCAATGTTTCCTTGTCTAGTCACTGTCTTTGGTTCATCTATTCTGTTTAATTTTAGCATATTTCTTAGCGTTAATACACAAAAAATTAAAATACTAACGAAGTAATAAATAAGTAAATCAAACTTAATCGATTAATTTGAATCAATTAAAAATAGTTTAATGAAACTAAACTGAATCCATTCAACTTCAATATATATCACACTATGAAATTTCAAACTCCAATAACTCCTTTTTTTGTCAATGTCTTTAGTTTATCTATCCTGTTTAATTTGAGAATATTACTTAGCGTTAATCATTGGCAGCGCGATTGCGCTACCTAAGTAAAGAACGATGTGGGCACAATGTGTTATTTTTTTTTCTCTCCATACCCGGGCACTTCGTATCGAAGGACTTGTCGAAGAAACTTCAAAAAGGGCTAATTCGATTGGAAATTGGCGTGGCTAGTGCCCTTTTTAATAGTCGAAAGTGATTGGAAGGCAACTAGCCCTCCCCCCTAGCATACAAAAATAATGTTGGCACAACGTATCATTTATTATTTTTGCCTTTAGAGCAGGGCACTTCTTATCAAAGAGGTTGTCGAGGAAACTTCAAAAAGGGCTCATTCAATTGGAAATTGGAGTGGCTCGTACCCTTTTTCACAGTCGAAAGTGATTGTAAGGCAACTAACACCCCTTCCACACCCACCATTTCCCGAAACACATCCAATCAAAATTTTAAGACAGCCATTTTGTTCAGCGTAGCTGATTTCCCGACAGAAATCATATTTTTAAGGAAGACACTCCCCCACAGTCTTGAGGGCAAGGGTTGTAAGTTATGTCCTAGGGGCATATAAGGTTTTTATAGAAGGCCTTGTCGTAGAAACTTTAAAAAAGCCTCAGTCGATTGGAAATGCAAAGGGAAAGCACCCTTTTTAATAGTCAGAGGTGTTTGGAGGGCAACTAACCCTCCCCCCCCGTCCATTATTCCCCCAAACACATTTTCAGATAGCCATTGTGTTCAACGTAGTAGAAAATTCTAAGTCTTTGAGGATGAAACCCCCCCCTCTCCCCGCCTTCAGGACAAGGGTTGTAAGTTATGCCCTGGGGGCATATAAAGTATTTATTGAAAGCGTTGTCCTTGAAGCTTCAAAAAGGCTCATTTGATTGGAAATTGAAAGGGCTAGTGCCTTTTTTAATAGTTGAAAGTGATGGGAGAGCAACTAACGCCCCTCTAGGGTAACCTCACAGCCCTTAGGGTAAGGGTTGTAATTTATGCACAGGGGGCATATAAGGTGTTTATAGAAAGCATTATAGTAGAAACTCAAAAAGGGCTCATTTGATTGGAAATCAAAAGGCCTAATGCCCTTTTTAATAGTCGAAAGTAAACGGAAGGCTTGAAATTTTATAGTAAAGATCAATGTGGGTATAATGTATGATTTTTGTTGTTGTTGTTGTTGTAGTTTAGACCAGGGCACTTTGTATAGAAGGAGTTGTCGTAGGAACTTTGAAAAGGGCTAATTCGATTGAAAATAGAAAGGTCTGATGCCCTTTTTAATAGTCGAAAGTGATTGGAGTACAACTAATCCCCCTTCCACGGCCAACCTCCCATTTGCCTTTATGTTTTAAAACTAAATGTTGCGTTAAGATTAAATCTAAATGCACAGTGTTAATGCTAATTCCCAATAAGAAATCTCAATAATATCCCTAGAGAGACTGAGGGTATTATGTTCAAACTTTCGGGGCTAATTCTGCTCTTAAAATTTAACCAAATCAAAATAGCGTAGGTGTATCCAAGCTATCAAAGAAAGTAAGCAGATTTTTTTTCAAGTGGTATCAAGTTTTCCATTTCAGGTCAACTAGAGTAGGTATAAAACGAAATTAAACACTACTATTTATGTCCAAATTTTCAAAAGGGTGTATGTTGTTAAAAATTGTTGAAATATTTTCTCCAGCATACAAATAGCAGGCCAAACTATAAAGTTTTAAAAAATAAAAAAAATTTAAATCAACGAAAAAAAATTAACTAAAAAAACTTTTTCCACGAAATAAGTTTTTCAAAGAAAAGTAAAGAACTCCATTAAACAAAAAAATGAGCAAAAACAAAATCAAATAATCTACGAGTAGAGTACTAGGTACCATATTACGTACGCCATGTTCCTTCCTGTGTTATTCTGGGCCTTTACGTTCCTTGGCACCTTTCCAAGGCAGATTACCAGACTGGTTATTGCTATTGATATCAATTGCACATGGAATTATCACATGCACATTTTTTTTTAAAGTTGGCACGATATAATGTGGTCAAACATGTTTTGAGAGTATGCAGTTTGCTATTAAAAAATTGGATGCTACAATCAGAATTGTTTGATTGACATTTAAAAAGGGGTAATGGGATTTGCGAATTGGAGTGTAGGATTTGCGAATTTGATTCTATTAAGGACTGACTTGAAATAAAAATTTTTAACAAGAAATGGCTGAAAAGTGTTTTGGGGAGATGGGGTGATTGTTTACTGTATAATACACAAGTGATGTTTGGACAGTGTTGTCAATTTAAAATAATTTAACGTTATACTATACGAAGAAGTTGATTGTGTGTGTCTCTTTGGACTGTGTGTCTTTTTGGGGTGTTTGAGTCTTTTTGGTCTGTATGTGTCTCTTTGGGCTATGTGTGTCTCTTTGGGCTGTTTGAGTCTTTTTGGACTGTGTATGTCTCTTTCGGCTGTTTGTGTCTCTTTGGGCTGTTTGTGTTTCTTTGGGCTATGTATGTCTCTTTGGGTTGTTTGAGACATTTTGGTCTGTGCGTGTTTCTTTTGGCTGTTTGTGTCTCTTAGGGCAATGTTTTTCTCTTTGGGCTATGTGTTTCTCTTTGGGCTTTTTAAATCTTTTTGGTCTGTATGTGTCTGTATGGGCGTTTTTTTGTCTCTTTGGGCTGTGTGTTTGTAGTTGGGCTTTTTGTGTATCTTATGGCTGTTTGAGTCTTTTTGGTCTGTTTGTGTCTCTTTGGGTTGTTTTAGTCTTTTTGGTCTGTGTTTGTCTCTTTGGGCTGTTTGTGTCTCTTTGGACTGTTTGCGTTTCTTTGGGCTATGTGTGTCTCTTTGGGCTGTTTGAGTCTTTTTGGTCTGTTTGTGTCTCTTTGGGCTGTTTGAGTCTTTTTGGTCTATATTTGTCTATTTGGGCTGTTTGTATCTCTTTGGACTGTTTGTGTTTCTTTGGGCTATGTGTGTCTCTTTGGGCTGTTTGAGTCATTTTGGCCTGTGTGTGTTTCTTTAGCCTGTGTGTGTCTCTTTGGGCTGTGTGTGTCTCTTTAAGCTGTGTGTCTCTTTGGGCAGTTTGAATCTTTTTGGTCTGTGTGTGTCTTTTTTGGATGTTTGTGTCGTTTTGGGCTGTGTGTGTCTCTGTTGGATGTGTCTGTCTCTTTGGGCTGTGGGTGTCTCTTTGTTCTGTGTGTGCGTCTCTTTAGGATGTGTGTGTCTCTTTGGAATTTGTGACTGTTTGGGTTGTTTGAGTCTTTTCGGTCTGTACCTGTCTCTTTGGGCTATGTGTGTCTCTGTAGCTTGTTTGCGTCTTTTTGGACTGTGTATGTCTCTTACGGATGTTTGTGTCTCTTTGAACTGTTTGTGTTTCTTCGGGCTATGTGTGTCTCTTTGGGCCGTTTGAGTCATGTTGATCTGTGTGTGTTTCTTTTGGATTTTTTTGTCTCTTAGGGCCGTGTGTGTCTCTTTGGGCTATGTTTGTCTCTTTGGGCTGTTTGAATCTTTTTAGTCTGTATGTGTCTGTATGGGCGTTTTTTGTCTCTATGGGCTGTGTGTGTCTCTTTGGCCTGTGTGTGTGTCTCTTTGGGCTGTCTGTGTCTCTTTAGGCTGTGTGTCTCTTTGGGCAGTTTGAATATTTTTTGTCTGTGTGTGTGTCTCTTTTGGATGTTTGCGTCGTTTTGGGCTTTGTGTGTCTCTGTTGGATGTGTGCGTCTCTTTGGGCCGTGTGCGTCTCTTTGGGCTGTATGTGTCTCTTTGGGTTGTGGGTGTCTCTTTGTGATGTGTGTGTCTCTTTAGGATGTGTGTTTCTCTTTGGACTGTGTGTCTTTTTGGGGTGTTTGAGTCTTTTTGGTCTGTATGTGTCTCTTTGGGCTATGTGTGTCTCTTTGGGCTGTCTGAGTCTTTTTGGACAGTGTATGTCTCTTTCGGCTGTTTGTGTCTCTTTGGACTGTGGGTGTCTCTTTGGGCTGTGGGTTGATTGGCAGAAGGATGTATTAGCGAAGTTATAATGGAGGGCGAGTTGCTAGCGAAAAATCTAAGCTAATAAGGGTTTTCGATCGTAAACTCTAGTTTTTTGTAAGAAAATCGTTCCTTGACACCTTTTTAGGGCATGTACTTATGGATAATTTTATAGAAATAGTTTTATTTTTCGATCCGAAAATAGACTAAAGTTTCAGATTTGAACCAGAGAATTGTATTTTCTATAATTTTCTTACAAAAAAACCAGAGTTTACGGCCAAAAACCCTTATTAGCTCAGATTTTATAGAAATAGTTTTATTTTTCGATCCGAAAATAAACTAAAGTTTCAGATTTGAACCAGAGAATTGTATTTTCCATAATTTTCTTACAAAAAACTAGAGTTTACGGTCAAAAACCCTTATTAGCTCAGATTTTATAGAAAAAGTTTTATTTTTCGATCCAAAAATAGACTAAAGTTTCATATTTGAACCAGAGAATTGTATTTTCCATAATTTTCTTACAAAAAACTAGAGTTTACGGCTAAAAACCATTATTATCTAAGATTTGGTAGAAATAGTTTTATTTTTCGATCCAAAAATAGACTTAAGTTTTAGATTTGAACCAGCGAATTGTATTTTCCATAATTTTCTTTCAAAAAACTAGACTTTACAGTAAAAAACATTTATTAGCTCAGATTTTATAGAAATAGTTTTATTTTTCGATCCGAAAATAGACTAAAGTTTCAGATTTGAACCAGAGGATTATATTTTCCATAATTTTCTTAGATCTTTGGAAATGGTTAACGATAAAAAACATGTTTTCGACCAGATGGGTTTTAAAAAGCACATTCAGTATGGCGTGTGCTATTTTTTTTTTGGCAATTGGCATTTTTGTCTGATAACAGGTACCATTCATTCCGATCATAGCTCTAAAAAAAGGAGGGATGGGAGCAAGGTGTCTTAGAGTACTTGATTTAAAATTTTACCTTGAGCATCGATATTGTTAGCAGAATCTCATAAGGATCGTTTATGAGGGCTGTCATATCTGATCAAATAATTTATATCTTGAGTTCGATTGAATTTATTTTTTTTATTGAAGTAGTTTTTTAGTAAGGACACTCGATATACTAAAAGTGTGTGATTCTTACTTTTAAATTGACAATCGGTGCTGTTAGCAGAACTTCAAAAGGATCGTTTATGAGTGCTGGAGTATCTGATGAAATAATTTAGGTTGTATGATAAATTTAATTTATTTGTTTTAATGTAGTAGTTTTTAAGTGTTTGATTCAAACTTTTACCTTGAGAATCGATGTTGTTAGAAGAATTTCAAAAGGATCGTTTTATTTTATAGAAATAGTTTTATTTTTCGATCCGAAAATAGACTAAAGTTTCAGATTTGAACCAGAGAATTGTATTTTCCACAATTTTCTTAAAAAAAAAACTATAGTTTACGGCCAAAAACCCTTATTAGCTCAGATTTTATAGAAATAGTTTTATTTTTCGATCCGAAAATAGACTAAAGTTTCAGATTTGAACCAGAGAATTGTATTTTCCATAATTTTCTTACAAAAAAAACTAGAGTTTACGGCCAAAAACCCTTATTAGCTCAGATTTTACTAAAATAGTTTTATTTTTCGATCCGAAAATAGACTAAAGTTTCAGATTTGAAACAGAGAATTGTATTTTCCATAGTTTTCTTACAAAAAAAACTAGAGTTTACGGCCAAAAACCCTTATTAGCTCAGATTTTATAGAAATAGTTTTATTTTTCGATCCGAAAATAGACTAAAGTTTCAGATTTGAACCAGAGAATTGTATTTTCCACAATTTTCTTACATCTTTGGAAATGGTTAACGATAACAAACATGTTTTCGACCAGATGGGTTTTTGAAAGCACATTCAACATGGCGTGCACTATTTTTTTTTATTATTTTTTTAGCAATTGGCATTTTTGTCTGATAACAGGTACCATTCATTGTGATCATAGCTCTAAAAAAAAGGAGGGATGGGAGCGGGTCGTCTTAGAGTACTTGATTCAAACTTTTACCTTGACCATCGGTGTTGTTAGCAAAATTTCAAAAGGATCGCTTATGATTGCTAGCGTATCTGATGAAATAATTTAGGTTGTATGATAAATTTAATTTATTTTTTTTAATTTTGTAGTATTTTAGTAAGGACACTCAATATTCTAAAAGTGTTTGATTCAAACTTTTACCTTGAGCATCGATGTTATTAGCAGAATTTCAAAAGGATCGTTTATGTGAGTGCTAGCGTATCTGTTGAAATAATTTAGGTTGTATGATAAATTTAATTTTTTTTTTTAATGGAGTAGTTTTTTCAGTAAGGAGACCCGATATCCTAAAAGTGTTTGATTCAAACTTTTACCTTGACCATCGATGTTGTTAGCAGAATTTCAAAAGGATCGTTTATAAGTGCTAGCGTATCTGATGCAATAATTTAGGTTGTATGATAAATTTAATATTTTTTTTTAATATAGTATTTTTTTAGTAAGGACACTCGATATCCTAAATGTGTCTGATTCGAACTTATACCTTGAGCATCGATGTTGTTAGCAGAATTTCAAAAGGATCGTTTATGAGTGCTAGCGTATCTGATGCAATAATTTAGGTTGTATGATAAATTTAATATTTTTTTTTAATGTAGTATTTTTTTAGTAAGGACACCCGATATCCTAAATGTGTTTGATTCGAACTTATACCTTGAGAATCGATGTTGTTAGAAGAATTTCAAAAGGATCGTTTATGAGTGCTGGCGTATCTGATGAAATAATTTAGGTCGTATGATCAATTTATTTTTTTTTCTAAAGCAGTAGTTTTTTAGTAAGGACACTCGATATCCTAAAAATGTTTGATTCAAACTTTTACCTTGAGAATCGATGTTGTTAGAAGAATTTCAAAACGATCGTTTATGAGTGCTGGCGTATCTGTTGAAATAATTTAGGTCGTTCGTATGATCAATTTAAATTTTTTTTTAATGCAATACTTTTTTAGTAAGGACACTCGACATGCTAAAAGTGTATGATTCAATTTTTTACCTTGAGCATCGATGTTTTTAGCAAAATTTCAAAAGGATCGTTCATAAGTGCTGGCGTATCTGATACACACACACACACAGAGACGACACACACACATAGCGACGACAAATGCACAGAGACGACACACACACAGAGACGACACACACACACACACACAGAGAAGACACACGCACAGAGACGACACACACACACAGAGACGACACAAACACACAGATATTACACACACACACAGACCACACACACAGAGATGACACATACACAGAGACGAAACACACATAGAGACAACACACGCACAGAGACGATACACACACAGAGACAGCACACACACACAGACGACACCAACAAAGAGACGACACATACACAGAGACGATACACACACACACACACAGAGAGACGACACACACACAGAGAGAAGACACATGCACAGAGACAACACACATACACACACAGAGACCACACACACACAGAGACGACACACACACAGAGATGACACACACACAGAGAGACGAAACACGCACAGAGACGAGACACACACAGAGAGACAACACACACAGAGAGACGAGACACACACACAGAAACGACACACACACACACAGACGACACACACACACACACAACAACATACACACCCCCACACACACACACACAAAGACGACACACACACACACACAGAGATGACACACACACAGAGACGAAACACACATAGAGATGGCACACGCATAGAGACGATACACACACAGAGTAAACACACACAGAGAGACGAGACACACACACAGAAACGGCAAACACACATAGAGACGACACACGCACAGAAACGATACACACACAGAGAGACATGACACACACACACACACACACAGAAACGACAAACACACATAGAGACGACATACACATAGAGACGACACACGCACAGATACGATACACACACAGAGACAAAACACACAGAGAGACATGACACACACACACAGAAACGACAAACACACATAGAGACGACACACACAAAGAGACGACACACGCACAGAGAAGACACACACATAGAGCCGACTCACACACAGAGAGGACAAACACACAGAGACGACAGACACAAAGAGACGACTCACACACAGAGAGGACAAACACACGGAAACGACACACACACACACACAGAGACGACACACACATAGAGACAAAACAGACACAGAGAGGACACACACACACACACACACACACAGAGACGAAACACACACAGAGATGAAACACACAAAGAGACGACACACGCACAGAGACGACAAGCAGACAGAGAAGACACAAAAACAGAGACCACACACCCACAGAGATCACACACACACATAGAGACGACACACGCACAGACACGACACACAAACAGAGTCATAGTGAGAGAGATATCCAAAAAGATGAGTTGATCTAGGTTCACTTAGAGTGGCATGCCACTCTAAAAAATTTCTATAAAATAAAAACGATCCTTTTGAAATTCTTCTAACAACATCGATTCTCAAGGTAAAAGTTTGAATCAAACACTTTTAGGATATCGAGTGTCCTTACTAAAAAACTACTACATTAAAAAAAATAAATTAAATTTATCATACGACCTAAATTATTTCATCAGATATGCTAGCCATCATAAGCGATCTTTTTGAAGTTCTGCTAATAACATCGACGGTCAAGGTAAAAGTTTGAATCAAACACTTTTAGGATATCGAGTGTCCTTACTGAAAAACTACTGCATTAAAAAAAATAAATTAAATTTATCACACGACCTAAATTATTTCATCAGATACGCCAGCACTCATAAGCGATCCTTTTGAAATTCTGCTAACAACATCGACGCTCAAGGTAAAAGTTTGAATCAAGTACTCTAAGACACCTCGCTCCCATCCCTCCTTTTTTAGAGCTATGATCGGAATGAATGGTACCTGTTATCAGACAAAAATGCCAATTGCAAAAAAAATAGCGCACGCCATGCTGAATGTGCTTTCAAAAACCCATCTGGTCGAAAACATGTTTGTTATCGTTAACCATTTCCAAAGATGTAAGAAAATTATGGAAAATATAATTCTCTGGCTCAAATCTGAAACTTTAGTCTATTTTCGGATCGAAAAATAAAACTATTTCTACAAAATCTGAGCTACTAAGTATTTTTGACTATAAAATCTAGTTTTTTGTAAGACAATAATGGAAAATACGATTTCCTGGTTCAAATCTGAATGTTTAGTCTATTTTCGGATTAAAAAATAAAACTATTTCTATCGAATCTTAGCTAATCAGGGTTATGGCTGTAAACTCTAGTTTTTTGTAAGAAAATTATGGAAAATACATTTCTCTGGTTCAAATCTGAAACTTTAGTCTATTTTTGGATCGAAAAATAAAACTATTTCTATAAAATCTGAGCTAATAAGGATTTTTGTCCGTAAACTCTAGTTTTTTGTAAGAAAATTATGGAAAATACAATTCTCTGGTGCAAATCTGAAACTTTAGTCTATTTTCAGATCGAAAAATAAAACTATTTCTATCAAATATGAGCTAATAAGAGTTTTTGGCCGTAAACTCTAGTTTTTTGTAAGAAAATTATGTAAAATACAATTCTCTGGTTCAAATCTGAAACTTTAGTCTATTTTCGGATCGAAAAATAAAACTATTTCTATAAAATCATCCATAAGTACATGCCCTGAAAAGGTGTCAAGGAACGATTTTCTTACAAAAAACTAGAGTTTACGATCAAAAACCCTTATTAGCTTAGATTTTTCGCTAGCAACTTGCCCTCCACTGTAACTTCGCTAGTACATCCTTCTGCCAATCAACCCACAGCCCAAAGAGACACCCACAGTCCAAAGAGACACAAACAGCCGAAAGAGACATACACTGTCCCAAAAGACTCAAACAGCCCAAAGAGACAGACATAGCCCAAAGAGACACATATACAGACCAAAAAGACTCAAACACCCCAAAAAGACACACAGTCCAAGAGATACACACATCCTAAAGAGACACACACATCACAAAGAGACACCCACAACCCAAAGAGACACATACAGCCCAAAGAGACGCACACGGCCCAAAGAGACGCACACATCCCACAGAGACACACAAAGCCCAAAACGACGCAAACATCCAAAAGAGACACACACACAGACAAAAAAGATTCAAACTGCCCAAAGAGACACACAGCCTAAAGAGACACAGACAGCCCAAAGAGACACACACACAGGCCAAAGACACACACACAGCCCATAGAGACAAAAAACGCCCATACAGACACATACAGACCAAAAAGATTCAAACAGCCCAAAGAGACACACATAGCCCAACGAGACACACACAGCCCTAAGAGACACAAACAGCCAAAAGAAACACACACAGACCAAAATGACTCAAACAGCCCAAAGAGACACACATAGCCCAAAGAAACACAAACAGTCCAAAGAGACACAAACAGCCGAAAGAGACATACACAGTCCAAAAAGACTCAAACAGCCCAAAGAGACACACATAGCCCAAAGAGACACATACAGACCAAAAAGACTCAAACACCCCAAAAAGAAACACAGTCCAAAGAGACAAACACAGCCTAAAGAGACACACACATCACAAAGAGACACCCACAGCCCAAAGAGACACATACAGCCGAAAGAGACGCACACATCCAACAGAGACACGCAAAGCCCAAAACGACACAAACATCCGAAAGAGACATACATAGACAGAAAAGATTCAAACTGCACAAAGAGACACACAGCCTAAAGAGACACACAGCCCAAAGAGACATACACAGGCTAAAGAAACACACACATACCAAAATGACTCAAACACCCCAAAGAGACACACATAGCCCAAAGAAACACAAACAGCCCAAAGAGACACAAACAGCCCAAAGAGACAAACAAAGCCCAAAGAAACACAAACAGCCCAGAGAGACAAACACATACCAAAAAGACTCAAACAGCCAAAAGAGACGCACATAGCCCAAATAAACCCACAAAGCCCAAAGAGACACAAACAGTCAAAAGAGACAAACACCGACCAAAAAAACTCAAAAACCCCAAAGAGACACAAACAGACAAAAAAGACTAAAACAGCCCAAAGAGACACACAAATCCAAAAGAGACACACAACCCCCAAACATACAAAACACTACCATACAGACATATACAGATAAAAAATATTCAAAAAGCCAAAATAGACAGAAATTGCTCAAAGAGACAAACACGGCCATAAGATACACAAAAATCCACAAGTAACACACATAGCTTAAAAAGACAAAAACAGTCCAAAGAGACACACATAGCCCACAGAAACACAAACAGCCCAAAGAGACACAAAAAACCGAAAGAGACATACACAGTCCAAAAAGACTCAAACAGCCCAAAGAGACACGCATAGCCCAAAGAGACACATACAGACCAAAAAGACTCAAACACCCCAAAAAGACACACAGTCCAAAGAGATACACACAGTCAACTTCTTCGTATAGTATAGCGTTAAACTATTTTAAATTGACAACACTGTCCAAACATCACTTGTGTATTATACAGTACACAATCACCCCATCTCCCCCAAAACACTTTTCAGCCATTTCTTGTTAAATTTTTTTATTTCAAGTCAATCCTTAATAGGATCAAATTCGCAAATCCTACACTCCAATTCGCAAATCCCATTACCCCTTTTAAATGTCAATCAAACAATTCTGATTGTAGCATCCAATTTTTTAATAGCAAACTGCATACTCTCAAAACATGTTTGACCACATTATATCGTGCCAACTTTAAAAAAAAATGTGCATGTGATAATTCCATGTGCAATTGATATCAATAGCAATAACCAGTCTGGTAATCTGCCTTGGAAAGGTGTCAAGGAACGCAAAGGCCCAGAATAACACAGGAAGGAACATGGCGTACGTAATATGGTACCTAGTACTCTACTTCTACGAAGCATGAAACTACCACAAATCAACATCAATAAATAAATGAAACCCAAAACAAACAGAAATTACAATAAATAACCGAGTCAAACTCATAACGAAAAAAAATAAACATAAGTTGGGCTCAAAACTCCTATGCCTTCCCAAGGTCAGAAAATTATTTGCAATTTACTGAAAAAATATAAATGTTGTTACTTTTATAACTTTAACAGATCAAATACTATTAACATTTTGATTACTAAATATAAGTTCATATATATTAAACTGACAATGCACATTCATTTGTATATATACAAATGGATTGTATATTTTAATTGTATACTTGCCCTGGTATGAGAGCAACTAACGCCCTTCTCGCACCCACCATTTCTCCAAACACATCCAATCAAAATTTTGAGATAACCATTTTGTTTAACGTAGTTGAAAGTTCTGGAAATTAGGTCTTTGAGGATGGAACCCTCCCCGCATAACCCTTAGGGCAAAGGTTATAAGTTATGTCCTAGGGGCATATAAGGCTTTTATAGAAAGTTTTGTCGTAGAAATTTCAAAACGACTCATTTGATTGGAAATTGAAAGGGCTAGTGCTCTTTTTAATAGTCGAAAGCGATTGAAGGGCAACTAACCCCCTCTCACACCCACCATTTCCCTAAACAAATGGAATCAAAATTTTTGAGGTGGCCATTTTATTTAATGTAGTTTCAAGTCCCCCCAAAACCTCAGGGCAAGGGTTGCAAGTAATGCCCTGGGGGCATATAGGGTTTTTATTATAAGGTTTAATATTTGTATGCTACCACTGTTATTACAATTGCCACTAATCTCTGGCGTCACGCCTATAAGAGAATAGATTTTAGTCTTCCTCATATCCAATTTTTATTAACTAAAAGAATCATATTGGAACAATGTGTTATTTATTATTTTTTTTTTTTTTGTTTAGGGCAGGGCACTTCGTATCGAAGAGGTTGTCGTGGAAACCTCGAAAAAGGCTCGTTCAATTGGAGATTGGAGTGGCTTGTGCCCTTTTTAATTGTCGAAAGTGATTGGAAGGCAACAAACACCTCTTCAACACCCACCATTTCCCGAAAAACATCCAATCAAATATTTAAGATAGCCATATTGTTCAGCGTAGTTGTTTTCCAGATAGAAATTATGTTTTTGAGGATGACATTCCCTCACAGCCTTCAGGGCAAGGGTTTTAAGTTATACCCTGGGGGCATATAAGGTTTTTATAGAAGGCGTTGTCGTAGAAACATCAAAAAAGGCTTATTCGATTGGAAACTCAAGGGGCTAGTGCCCATTTTAATAGTTCAAAGTGATTGGAGGGCAACTAAACCCCCTCTTACGCTCACCTTTTCCCCAAAACCCATCCAATAAAAACTATGAGATAGCCATTTTATTCAACGCACTTTTAAGTTCTGTAGATTAGGTCTTTGAGGGTGACAAAACCTTCAAAGCCCTCAGACCAAGGGTTATAAGTTATTCCCTAGAGGCATATAAGGGTTTTATAGAACGCATTGTCGTAGAAACTTCAAAAAAGGCTCATTCGATTAGAAATTGAAATGGCAAGTACCCTTTTTTAATAGTCGAAAGTAATTTGAAGGCAACTCACACCCTTTCCACGCCCACCATTTCCCAAAACACATACAATCAAAATTTTGGAATTGCCATTTTGTTCCAAGCATTTTAAAGTTCAGAAAATTATACCTTTTAGCACGACACTCCCCCCACAGTCTTGAGGGCAAGGGTTATAATTTATGTCAAGGGGGTATATAAGTTTTATTGAAATCTTTGTTGTAAAAAATTGAAAAAGGGCTCATTCGATTGGAAATCAAAGGTCTAGTGCCCTTTTTAATAGTCAAAAGTGATTTGAGGGTAACTAGCCCCCCTCTCTCGCCCACCTTTTCCCCAAACACATCCAACCAAGATTTTTAAATAGCCGTTTTGCTCGGAGTTGTTGATTTCAACATAAAAAGTATGTTTTTGAGGAGGATATTCCCCCACAGCCCTCAAGGCAATGGTTGTAAGTTATGCCCTGGAAGTGTATGAAGGTTTTAATAGAACGCGTTGTCGTAGAAACTTCAAAAAGGGCTCATTCGATTGGAAATTCAAAGGGATAGTGCCCTTTTTAATAGTTGAAAGCGATTTGAGACAACTAACCCCCTCTCAAGCTCACCTTTTCCCCAAACACATCCAATCAAAAATTTTTGATAGCCATTTTAGTCAACGTAGTTGAAAGTTTTGGAATTTAGGTCCTTAAGGATGACAACCCATCCCCCCTCCCAGAACCCTCAGGGCAAGGGTTGTAAGTTATGTCGTGGGAGCATGTAAGGTTTTTATAGGAACCGATGTTGTAAAAACATCAAAAAGGGGTCATTCAATTGAAAATTGAAAGGGCTAGTGTCCTTTTAATGGTCAAAAGTGAATGAAGGGCAACTAACCCCCCTCTCACCCCCGCCATTTCCCCAAACACATCCAATCAAAATTTTAAGATATCTATTTTGTTCAACGTAGGCGAAAGTTCTGGAAATTAGGTCTTTTAGGCAAATAGTCCCCTCAGAGCCCTCAGTACAAGGGTTGTAAGTTATGTCCTGGGTGCATATAAGGTTTAGGTAGAAATTTGGTGTAAAAATTTCAAAAAGGGCTCATTTGTTAGGAAATTGAAATTGCCCTTTATAATAGCCAAAAGTGAGTTGAGAGTAATTGACCCCCACTATCACGTCCACCTTTTCCCCCAAACAAATCCATTCAAAATTTTTAGATAGCCATTTTGTTCAACGTAGTTGAAAGTTCTGGAAATTATATATTTAAGAACAGAAAGCCCAGAGCCCCAAGGGCAAAGGTTGTAAGTTATGTCCTGGGGGTATATAAGGGTTTTATAGATAGAGTCGCCGTAAAACTTCAAAAGGGGCTCATTCAATTGGAAATTGAGAGAGCTAGTGCCCTTTTTAATAGTCGAAAGTGCTTGGAGGGTAACTAACCCCCCTCTTACGTTCACCATTCTTCCAAACACGTCGAATCAAAATTTTCAGATACCCACTTTGTTCAACGTGGTAGAAAGTTTTGGAAATTAGGTGTTTGAGAAGGACACTCCCCGCAGCCCTCAGAGAATGGGTTTTTGAAGGACACTCCCCTCTCACGTGCACCATTCCTCCAAACACATCTGATCAAAATTTTCAGTTACCCATTTTGTTCAACGTAGTAGAAAGTTTTGGAAATTAGGTGTTTGAGAAGGACACTCCCCGCAGCCCTCAGAGAATGGGTTGTAAGTAATGCCCTTGGGGCATACAAGATTTTTATTGTAAGTGTTGTCGTAGAAACTTCAAAAGGGCTCACTTGATTAGAAATTGAAAGAGTTAGTGCCATTTAAAATAATTAAAAGTGATTAGAGAGCGACTACCACCCCTCTGACGCCCACCATTTCCCTAATGACATCCAATGAAAATTTTGAGATAGCCATTGTGTTTAACGTAGCTGAACCTTCTGGAAATTATGTCTTAGAGGATGACAACCACCCTAACAACCCTTAGGGTAAGGGTTGTAACTTTTGCCCCGGGGGCATATAAGGTGTTTATAGAAAGCGTTGTTATTTCAAAAAGGTCTTATTGGATTGGAAATAGAAAGGCCCAGTGCCCTTTTTAATATTTGAGAGTGATTGGAATGTGATTGGTGATTGGAAACTCAAAACGAGCAGAAATTATCATAAGTTGGGCTCAAAACCCCTATGCCTTCTCAAGGCCAGAACAAAATTTGCAGTTGACTCAAAAAAATACAAAAGAATGTGCATTGTCAGTTTAATATACATTTACTGATGTTTAATAATCAAAATTTTAATATTATTTGATTTATTAAAGTTATAAAAGTAAAAACATATATATTTTTTACATTTAAGTGTAAATTTTGTTCTGGCCTTAGGAAGGCATAGGGGTTTTGAGCCCAACTTATGTTAATTTCTGCTCGTTTTGAGTTTAAATCGGTTATTTATTGTAATTTCTGTTCGTTTTGGGTTTCATTTATTTATGATGGTGATTTGTGGTTTAACACTTGGTAGATTATTCGATTTTTTTTTGCTCATTTTGTTTAATGGAGCTCTCTAATTTTCTTTGAGAAACTTATTTTGTGGCAAAAAGTTTTTTTAATTAATACGCAAAACATAAACTACAGACGGAGTAATTAATTAGTTAGTCATACTTAAATAAAATAGTTTGATTTAACTAATTTAAATTAAGTCAATCAAATTAAATTAAACTTCAACTTCAATGGATTTCATACTTTGAATTAGAAAAATATAATGCCTCCTTTTTGAGTCGTTGTTCTTGGTCCATAGTCAAACCAACTATCCTATTCAAATTTAGCATATTTCTTAACGTTAATGCACAAGAAATTCAACTACTAACAGAGCAATCAATTAGTTAGTCAAACTTAGTCAAAATAATTTGAATTAATTAATTTTATCAAATTAAATTAGTTAACTTTAACTTCAATGGATTTCTTAATCTGAATTGACAAAATATAAGGCCACCTTTTTGAGTCATTGTCTTTGGACAAAAGTCAAATCAGTCAATCCTGTTTAATTTGAGCATATTTCTTCACGTTAATGCACAAAAAAAACTAAACTACTAACGGAGTAATCAATTAGTTAGTCAAGCTTAGTCAAACTAATCTGATTTAACTAATCTAAATTAATTTAATCAAATGAAATTTGTCAGCTTCAACTTCAATGGATTTCAAACTCTGAATTGACAAAATTTAATTCCTCCTTTTTGAGTCATTGTCTTTGGTCAATAGTCAAATCAATCTATCCTGTTTCATTTGAGCATATTTTTTAGCGTTAATGAACAAAAAGTTTAGCTTATGGAAAGAAAAAATTCTTTGTTGTTTTTTTGTTTATTTAAGAGTAAAGATTTTTTTTTGATTTTAGTTAAAAGGATAAATATGAGTAGGTGGTAGTAGGCTCCTATGTTTTTGAATAGATGCGCTTATTATTGTTGCGGAATTTCTTTGTGGCTTGATGTGTTTTTATTTTGTTTTTATTTTCTGTTCCGTTTTTCTGTAATTTGTTTTTTAATCTTTTTTCCTTTTTCTTTTTTCAGGTTTATTTTCTTTTTACGGCCTACCTGTCTCCGATTTGGTGTGAACCAGGAAAAGTAATTGGTAACGTTGTAGTTTTGTTTCGCCGTTCTCTCGCTACCCCTTCGATGAATGGTTATTATTCTAGTTGTTGATTTGGAAATATTGAGATCACTTGAGAAAGATTTGCTAAATTTTCAGGATTTACAAGGTGGTATTCTCTATACGGTTCTATGCAAGATTTTTGTGAGGTACCCCCTAAAGCATATTAAAAATGCCCTATTGAAATGAATAATGTGTTGTCAGGACCCAGTGGACTGAATTTGTTATCGTGGAATTGTCAAGGTCTAAATAGCTCATTGGATTATTTAAAGGAACTATGTCTGTTTTCGAAATTAGATGTGATTGCTCTGACAGAAACGTGGTTGAGAGATCATACGACAATTTTATCAGATATAGGTGGGTATCGACTTCATATTCAGAATAGAGAGAAAAGGCAACACGTTGGACTGGCAGTTTATGTTAGGAATGGTCTCGATATTAAGATGAGGAATGAAAAGCGTGTAAATAAGGAAATGGTATTTGAAAGTGTGGTATTAGAATTATGTAAATCGGGACAGAAATGTTTTGTGGTTGTAGTGTACCGCTCGCCGTCAGGTTCTACTGAGGATTCCTCCTTGATATTATTTTTTGTGATATGATGTTTCTTATCACTAATGATGTTTCTTATCACTTTGGTATTCTGCTGTGTGTGAATAATCTTTGCACACCAAAGACTAAAAGTTCAAAAACACATAATGATCGATTGAGAATTGATGGAGATGTTTTGGTTCGGTTTAAAAATGAATTAGAAAAATGTAATTTTCAGTTTCTTGAATATAGTGAACTTGATGTAAATATGAAGTTTTGTTTATGGTATGGTAAAGTCAATGAAATATTGAAGTCATGTTGTAAAATGTCAAGGCAGTCAGTTCAAACCGAGACACCAGTTAAACCTTGGATTTCTAAAGTACTGATGGCTGCGATAATGAAAAGGAGGTGGTTATTTAAGTATTCTAATACATCACCATCTGCCGAAGAGAGGTACAGAAAATATAATAACGAATTGAATAAGCTGCTTCGAAAAGCTAAAATGGAATATTTCAGAGAAGAATTTAAAAGGTCGGAAGGAAATCCTCCGAATACCTGGAAAAAAATAAACTCGGTAATCTGCCCAACCCAGAGTTCTGTTGCCACATTTTTTACCTCATGGCCTTTTAACGTCTTTCTTTCATAATCGTTCTTTGCATGTGAGTGTTGGAGGTGCCGTATCGGGAACAAATAAAATTGAATATGGTGTACCACAAGGGTCTGTGATCTAGCCTACACTGTTTTTAATATTCATTCATGATTTGTGCGGAGCTGTCAAGGGTTTATCGTTTGACCTGCATACTCTCGTTAGTGAAACCATAATTTTAAGTATTGCACTATTTGCAGACGATGCGCATTTTACAGTGGCAGCGAAGACGGAACTGCAACTCATGGAGAACCTTATTACGAGTATGAACCAAATTGGGAAATGGACTAGAGCTAACAAACTGAGGTTAAATAACAATAAATCACAGTTTCTAGCTTACGGAAGAAACTCCAATTACTATCCATGGATTAATAAGCTTAGATTTGTTGATGCTTCAATCCAGCGATTAAAGACTGTCAAGTACATTGGTGTCCTGATAGATGAATGTTTAAGTTATAAACCCCATATAGAGTTGTTAAGTAGTAATATTGCAAGGAACGTTGGGATTATGAGAAAGCTGAAGAAATTTTTCCCCTATGATGTAAAAAGGTCTTTGTATTTTTCTACTGGTCACCCGTACCTTTTGTACTGTAATGTCGTTTGGTCGAGTACTTTCCCGACACATCTACTTCCGCTTCGTGTGATGCGGAACTCAGCTATAAGAGTGCTTTGTGGTGATAAAAAAGGTGCATCAGTGAGAAAGAGATATGTCGAATGACATATTCTGCCTTTACACGGAGTTTCAAAATTTTATTCAGCTTTGTTTTTTAAATATGAGTGTGGATTATTGCCACAATATTTCAGTCAAATGTTCGTGGCTGGATGTAATGTCCATGAATACTGAACCAGAACAGCATCCCAGATAAGACGACCTCAGACTTTAGCTCGAAGACCATTCTTCTCTATCCGTCATGTGGGACCAGGGTTTTATAATAGTTTAACAAATGAATTATTAGTTGATGAAAATATGGCTAGTTTTAGGAGTATGTTAAAATCTCTGTGTTTTGGTGAGTATAATATTTCTTAGCGATTTTCTCTTGGGGGGTCTCTCAGTTGCATTTTGATTATTTTTTATTGTGGTTGTGTGAGGGTGGTAGTGATAGAACGGTGATGATTAGTTATGGTTTTTTTGGGGGGCTGCACTAATTTGGAGGAGGTTGTGCCGTTGTTTTTTCTCTCTCTCCTTCTTTTTTTTTATTGTTTTACGTTGTTAATAGCGATGTATATATCAGGATTTTTTTTTGAAGGGTGTATAGCCTAAAAAAGTTTGCTTCTGGTGGTTGATTTATTTATTTGTTTGATTTAAATAAAAATACCTTATCAGTTAAATGTATTTCATGAATTGGTAAAATATAATGCCACCTCTTTGAGTCATTGCCTTTGGTCAGTAGTAAAATCAATCTGTCCTGTCTAATTTGAGCATATTTCTTAGCTTTAATGCACAAAAAATTATTCTGATAACAAAGTCATCCATTAACTCATCAAACTTAATCCAATTTATTTAAATTACGAACCACCGTGTCGAAAGCCTTTCCAAAGTCTATAAATACTGAAAGTACCAGTACACTTTTTTCGAGAGCACCATTGATGAAATCTGTTAGTGCTGGACTGCATGTATTGCAGAGTGGTTTTTCCTGATTCCAAACTGGGTATTACTAAGAAAACCATAAGTAGTCAGATGGTTATAAAGTCGTCGATGCACCACTTTTTCATACAGCTTAGCAAACAGGGGTAATATTGAAATCGGCCTCCAATTAGACGGATCAGTCTTTGATCCCCCTTTGTGAAGCGGAATAACTTTAGCCTCTTTCAGCCGAGTAGAAAATTCACCTTTCTTCAAAGAAAGGTTAATCAAACAGACAATACAAGGCAACAAATATACCATAACATGCTTGAACGTTGTCAGATTAATTCCATCATTTCCTGAAGTACTTGATTTTACCAATCCTATTGTCTGTTTTAGTTCTTCAACATTCGTTTCATCTGCAGACATTTCCAATCCAACTCCCCTTTCATCACTAAACACCACATTAATTTCATTATTTTCATCATTTGGATTCTCACTTATTGATTCACACATCTTAGAAAAATATTCACCAAACAAATTAGCCACCTCATCATTTCCATCAACAAATTTACCATCAAAGATCAGACTAGCAGGAATATCGGTCTCTTTCTTCTTATTTACGACTTCATTTATAATATTCCAAGTCGTTTTCGTATTGCCTTTGTTTTCCTTAAATTTCTATCCATAATAATTAGTCTAATGAAATTAAATTTAATCAGCTTCAATGGGAGTCAAACTCTAAACTTGCAAAATCCAATAACCTTTCCAGTCATTGTCTTAAGTTTATCTATTTCTGTTCAGTTTGAATATATTTCTTAGCGTTAATGCATACAAAATTAAATTACCAGGATCCAATTACTCTTAATTACTAAATTACTAAAGGAGTAGAATCCAATTACTCCTTTTCTAGCCACTACTCATTATCTTTATTTTATCTATCCTGTTTAATTTGTGCATATGTCTTAGTGTTAATACATCAGGAATTAAACTATCAACGGAGCAATTCAATATTTTGAATTAGTTTAATCAAATTAAATTCAATCAACTTCAACTTTAATGGATGTCACGTGCTGAAATTGCAAAAATCCATTGACTTCTTTTCTAGTAGTTGTCTTCAGTTTATACTTCCTGTTTAATTTGAGCACATGTCTTAGCGTTAATGCATTAGAAATTAAACTATCAGTGAAGCATTTCAATATTTTAAATTAGTTTAATCAAATTAAATTCCATTAACTTAAATTTTAATTGATGTCACGTCCTTAAATTGCAAAATCCAATGACTTCTTTTCTAATAATTAACTTCAGTTTATCCATCCTGGTTAGCTGAGAATATGTCTTAGCGTTAATGCATTAGAAATTAAAGTACCAGCACAGGAATTCAACATTTTAAATTAGTTTAAACAAATTAAATTCAATCAACTTAAACTTTAATGGATGCCACGTTCTGAAATTGCAAAATCCAATGACTTCTTTTCAAGTAATTGTCTTTAGTTTATCCATCCTGTTTAATTGAGAATATGTCTTAGCGTTAATGCATTAGAAATTAAACTACCAACAGAGGAATTCAATATTTTTAATTATTTTAATCAAATTAAATTCCATGAACTTAAAGTTTAATGGATGCCACGTTCTGAAATTGCAAAATCCAATGACTACTTTTCAAGTAATTGTCTTCAGTTTATCCATCCTGTTTAACTGAGAATATGTCTTAGCGCTAATGCATTAGAAATTAAACTACCAACAGAGGAATTCAATATTTTAAATTAGTTTAATCAAATTAAATTCAATCAACTTAAAGTTTAATGGATGCCACGTTCTGAAATTGCAAAATCCAATGACTTCTTTTCAAGTAATTGTCTTCAGTTTATCCATCCTGTTTAATTGAGAATATTTCTTAGCGTTAATGCATTAGAAAGTAAACTACCAACAGAGGAATTCAATATTTTGAATTAGTTTAATCAAATTAAATTCAATCAACTTAAACTTTAATGGATGCCATGTTCTGAAATTGCAAAATCCAATGACTTATTTTCAACTAATTGTCTTCAGTTTATCCATCCTGTTTAATTGAGAATATTTCTTAGCGTTAATGCATTAGAAAGTAAACTACCAACAGAGTAATTCAATATTTTGAATTAGTTTAATCAAATTAAATTTAATCAACTTAAACTTTAATGGATGCCATGTTCTGAAATTGCAAAATCCAATGACTTCTTTTCAAGTAATTGTCTTCAATTTATCCATCCTGTTTAACTGAGAATATGTCTTAGCGCTAATACATTAGAAATTAAACAACCAACAGAGGAATTCAATATTTTAAATTAGTTTAATCAAATTAAATTCAATCAACTTAAAGTTTAATGGATGCCACGTTCTGAAATTGCAAAATACAATGACTTCTTTTCAAGTAATTGTCTTCAGTTTATCCATCCTGTTTAATTGAGAATATTTCTTAGCGTTAATGCATTAGAAAGTAAACTACCAACAGAGGAATTCAATATTTTGAATTAGTTTAATCAAATTAAATTCAATCAACTTAAACTTTAATGGATGCCATGTTCTGAAATTGCAAAATCCAATGACTTATTTTCAACTAATTGTCTTCAGTTTATCCATCCTGTTTAATTGAGAATATTTCTTAGCGTTAATGCATTAGAAAGTAAACTACCAACAGAGGAATTCAATATTTTGAATTAGTTTAATCAAATTAAATTCAATCAACTTAAACTTTAATGGATGCCATGTTCTAAAATTGCAAAATCCAATGACTTCTTTTCAAGTAATTGTCTTCAGTTTATCCATCCTGTTTAATTGAGAATATTTCTTAGCGTTAATACATTAGAAAGTAAACTACCAACAGAGGAATTCAATATTTTGAATTAGTTTAATCAAATTAAATTCAATCAACTTAAACTTTAATGGATGCCATGTTCTGAAATTGCAAAATCCAATGACTTATTTTCAACTAATTGTCTTCAGTTTATCCATCCTGTTTAATTGAGAATATTTCTTAGCGTTAATGCATTAGAAAATAAACTACCAACAGAGGAGTTCAATATTTTGAATTAGTTTAATCAAATTAAATTCAATCAACTTAAACTTTAATGGATGCCACGTTCTGAAATTGCAAAATCCAATGACTTCTTTTCAAGTAATTGTCTTTAGTTTATCGATCCTGTTTAATTGAGAATATTTCTTAGCGTTAATGCATTAGAAAATAAACTACCAACAGAGGAATTCAATATTTTGAATTAGTTTAATCAAATTAAATTCAACCAACTTAAACTTTAATGGATGCCACGTTCTGAAATTGCAAAATCCAATGACTTCTTTTCAAGTAATTGTCTTCAGTTTATCCATCCTGTTTAATTGAGAATATTTCTTAGCGCTAATGCATTAGAAAGTAAACTACCAACAGAGGAATTCAATATTTTGAATTAGTTTAATCAAATTAAATTCAATCAACTTAAACTTTAATGGAAGCCATGTTCTGAAATTGCAAAATCCAATGACTTCTTTTCAAGTAATTGTCTTTAGTTTATCCATCCTGTTTAATTGAGAATATGTCTTAGCGTTAATGCATTAGAAATTAAACTACCAACAGAGGAATTCAATATTTTTAATTATTTTAATCAAATTAAATTCCATGAACTTAAAGTTTAATGGATGCCACGTTCTGAAATTGCAAAATCCAATGACTACTTTTCAAGTAATTGTCTTCAGTTTATCCATCCTGTTTAACTGAGAATATGTCTTAGCGCTAATGCATTACAAATTAAACTACCAACAGAGGAATTCAATATTTTAAATTAGTTTAATCAAATTAAATTCAATCAACTTAAATTTTAATGAATGCCACGTTCTGAAATTACAATATTCAATGACTTCTTTTCAAGTAATTGTCTTCAGTTTATCCATCCTGTTTAATTGAAAATATGTCTTAGCGTTAATCCATTAGAAATTAAATTACCAACAGAGAAATTCAATATTTTGAATTAGTTTAATCAAATTAAATTCAATCACAAATTGCGACGAAGACCACACTGCCTTTCCATAATAAACAGATAAGTAGAACAACAGATAAATTTTTATACAAGACAGTGGAACGCAACTTTAAATGAATATTTTGACCCTATATCCAAGGGCCGTCTTCAGCAAAACAGACGAAGAGAATAAAAACAATATAAAAGAAACTTACATTAAAATTCAATCATTAAAACTGAAAGGTTTTTTAAAAAAATGTTTTAAAACAGCCCTAACATCATTACTTCAAAGAAGTTCAACCAGGACTGGTACTCCAAACGAAATGAACAGAGAACAATTCATTCAGATAGAATTAAAATACTTACAGACAAGCTTTTAAAGCTAATTTCGCCTTCTTCGCAGCCAACCTAGATGGTCTATTCATAATAGGTTCAGTGGAGTTATTTACTGGTGTTTTAATATAATTAGTTAAATCATTTTTAATTAGATTTGTGCATAGGGCATTAAGCGAATATTCCCCCAAATCTCTATTTAAAGAAATATTACTATTTATTTTGATTTTAATTTCAATTGCCTCACGAACAACATTTTTTATGCCTAAACCATTGCTAATAAGGAAAGTTTCTTTAAAAAGCATTTTATGACTAGGGTTATCATATATGTGACTGCTTAAAGCAGAATCAAAGGAAATATTTGTACTATTAAAATTTAAAGCTTTAGTTATGTCATCTTTGTGTTGTTGCAGGCGTTTTTCTAAATTTTTATGGGTTATACCAAAATAAAAATGGCCACAGTCACATAGTATTTGATAAACCCCTCTCTGGCGAGTAACTGGGGTTATATCTTTACCAGAATTTAAGAAATTCATGATTTTAAAATTATTTGTAAACACGACATAAAAATTATTTTGTGTGCAAACTTTTTTAAATTTGTAGTGACTTTTGGAATATATGGAAGGTAAATTATATTTGAGGGCTTGACGGGAACTTCACATTGCAAAAGACCCTTAACTTTAAGGGAGTGTCTTCCCAATCTTCGGCTAATTGTATTGTTAATAAAGACAATAGGATAACCGTTTCCAAAAAGTATGTCTCTAATAAAATTTAGTTCATCTGTGATGTAAGATTTAGAGCAAATGTTTAGGGCACGGTCAACAAGAGATGTAACAACAGCTCTTTTAACTTATGGTGGGTGATTTGATTTAAAGTGTAGATATCTGTTGTTTTGTGTTGGTTTTCCAGTTTATCAATGTCACGAATAAATAAGACATCTAGAAACGATATTTTATTTGCATTTTTAATTTCTAAGGTAAATTGTAAATTTCGGTCATATGTATTAAGGTGATATAGAAAGCCCCTAAGTTCATTGTCCCCATAATTCCAGAGCGATATTACATCATCCATATAACGCCCCAAATAGACATGTTTTAAAAAATATGAATTTAAGGCCCAATTTTCAAGGTGTTCTACATAAATTTTGGTTAATAACCCGGATAGCAGTGCTCCCATAGGGAGACCATTTTTTTGTTGATAAAAAGAATTACGGAACTGAAAATACATTAAATACTTATTACAAATTTTGACTAGGGAGATTAAAACCTCGCAATCTGTTCCTGTTGTTGAATCTTAAATTAAATGATAGTTTTCTTCAATTTTATTTTTTAATAACTGCTCCGATATTGCTAAATCAATATTTGTGTACATAGAAACTATGTCAAAACTACTTATTATTGTATTTTCTGAAATGCTTGCACTTTTAAGTTTTTCTACTAAATCTACTGAATTACATATGCATGATTTTTGGGAATAAAGTAACGGTTTGAAGGCTGCACATAACCACTTTCCAATATTGGAAGCAGGGGCTTTCGTACATGCTACAATTGGCCTTAAGGGAATACCTTGCTTGTGTAATTTCGGTAAACCGTAAAACTTTGGGCAAAAGCTACCTCGGGGGAGAAATTTATTATATAATTGTGGGGTGATTTTGCCATACTGTTTTAGATTGTTTAATTCGGTTATAATTTTATTCGCAAACTTATCAGTATGGTCGTGAGTCATGAAAGTATATGTATTTGTGTCATTTCAGTGTGAATAAATTTTATTGTCGTAATCTAAGGTATCCATGACTACAAGTGAATTTCCCTTGTCTGCTTTAGTTATTATAATTGAAGAGTCTTTGCGAAGATTAGACGAAATTTTCATGTCGTGCTAAATTTCTGGTGTCAAATTAGTATGAAATGTAACTTTTTTTTGGTTGCCGTAAGTGTACTACTAAAACAAGACCTCACTTCATCTGGGTTAGAAATGGACGTGTAGTGTTTGTGCAAAGAACATTCTAAGGAGGAAACAATATCTGCCACAGGAACTTGTTTTGGTGGAAAAGAAAATTTTGGACCTTTTTCAAGAGTTTGAATTTCCTTAGGTTCAAGAGCTCTAGAGGAGAGATTAACAATAGCAGGTCCAGGAGTAAACCTCGGGATATAAACACGATGATTCATCGAAGATTCATACCTTAGACATTCCAATTTCTTATGAAGACGTTCTCTAGACAAACAAAATTCGTGACTAAATAAATTCCTTTCCAATCGTACAACCTGAGAATAATCAACCGTGGACAGATTTTCACCCAAAAATTTTGCAAGAGATTTTCTCTTGAAAAATTGGTCTTGTATAAAAATTTCCCTGTTGTTCTACTCATTTGTTTATAAATTCACTTCAACTTAAACTTTAATGGATGCCATGTTCTGAAATTGCAAAATCCAATGACTTCTTTTCAAGCAATTGTCTTCAGTTTATCCATCCTGTTTAATTGAGAATATGTCTCAGCGTTACTGCATTAGGAATTAAACTATCAACAGAGAAATTCAATATTTTAAATTAGTTTAATCAAATTAAATTCAATCAACATAAACTTTAATGGATGCCACGTTCTGAAATTGCAAAATCCAATGACTACTTTTCAAGTAATTGTCTTCAGTTTATCCATCCTGTTTAATTGAGAATATGTCTTAGCGTTAATGCATTAGAAATTAAACTACCAACAGAGGAATTCAATATTTTAGATTAGTTTAATCAAATTAAATTCAATCAACTTAAAGTTTAATGGATGCCACGTTCTGAAATTGCAAAATCCAATGACTTCTTTTCAAGTAATTGTCTTCAGTTTATCCATCCTGTTTAATTGAGAATATGTCTGAGCGTTAATGCATTAGAAACTAAAATACCAACAGAGGAATTCAATATTTTAGATTAGTTTAATCAAATTAAATTCAATCAACTTAAAGTTTAATGGATGCCACGTTCTGAAATTGCAAAATCCAATGACTTCTTTTCAAGTAATTGTCTTCAGTTTATCCATCCTGTTTAATTGAGAATATTTCTTAGCCTTAATGCATTAGAAAGTAAACTACCAACAGAGGAATTCAATATTTTGAATTAGTTTAATCAAACTAAATTCAATCAACTTAAACTTTAATGGATGCCATGTTCTGAAATTGCAAAATCCAATGACTTATTTTCAACTAATTGTCTTCAGTTTATCCATCCTGTTTAATTTAATCAAATTTATTTGCACAAGATTAAAAGCGTTAATGCACAAGAATTAAGACTACCAACAAAGTGAATTAATCACTGACAATTAAGAACTTATTATTACTGACTGACTACAGAACTGACATTGGCACAGCTAAAAGCACTGACATAGGATCTTGTATTTTAATAATAGTATTAAAAATCCCCTTCAAACACCCCCCTCCGCTCAGTAAGATGGATTTAATACATGCAAAAAAAAACTAATAAAGTTACATAAATACACCCATAGAATTAATATTAATCTAATTACCTTGAATCAACAGTCACTGACACACTTGAGTCATTTAGAACCAATTTTTCAATGGCACTTCGCAGCTCTGGCGTTTCTGATTGGTCCATGGGGAAAATGCCAGCAAATACCATTGGTTTCGCAGGTTTAATAGTTGTAACGGGCACTATGTTGCAATCTTTTTGACCTAGTGTGTCCCCTATTAATGCTTCTGATGCCGACCTCATGTTACACGTTATATATCCTACTTGACCAGCATGCCTGTTAGATAAATAATATTTAATGTTATAAATGTCACACAAAACGTATACATTTTACGAATAGAATACAAAACTATACAGCCAACAAAGCCGTACGAATTATAAAAAACAGTAAAACTACAAAGCTGTAAGACTAAAATAGCCAAAATTATGAAAGCTAATTTGTATAAATATTAAGCCATTTTCTATAATATTAATTAAGAAAAATGCTTGTAAAAAAGTGTATTCAAAAATCGTAAAGCGCCTTATTAAAACTTAAAATGAGTATAAGAAATCAGATCAAACTTAAGTTGAGCTGAAATTATCATGAATTGATTAAATTAAACCTAAAATGAACAGAAATTATCACAAATAAGAGTAGGGCTGCTCCCACCCCACCCTCTAAACTCCATAATGGCAAAGCATTCATTTACGCTGTAATGAATACAATTTGTATTTTGATGAGGGCAATTTATAATTACCATACCTACATTTCTAAAGCAACATTGTTCAATTGCTCCCTGCAAGCTCCTTGAATTCTTCTTAAATTTTCTATTTATAGGAAACCCACCTACAACGATCGTTATCTGCATTTCTTGTCAAACCACCCTTCTTCTGTGAAAAGAGGGGTGATAATCTCTTTAGTCGACACGATCATGTAGCATCTGAAATAAATCATGTCTAAGATATTTTATTCTATAATGCTCACCCCATTAAACTTATTGTAAAAATCATAGATAGAAGATTCAAAAGGGTAAAAAAAGAAAATAATGAACCCATCGCACTCTCTTTAGTTACTCCGGCAATTGAAAACGAACCTTAACCACTCTACCATATACCCCGAAACTCAGCGACAAACTTAGGAGTCCCTTGCTTCTGTAGAATGTATAACATTGGCAGGACCCGTCAAACAGCCCAGAGTACGACTCAATGAGCAAAAGATTTCAATAGATAAATCTCTGAGATGTGAAAATAAAAATAAAAATAAAGATTTTGATTCTGCTCTGGCCCTCGACATCTTTGAAAATCCACATTATTAGGTTCTTTTTGATGAGACCAAAAATATTTCAATGATTTAAAGAATATAAAAGTTACAACTTGCAATGTTACATTGTTAAAAAAATAGCTATCGTATCAACATTTTAACTGACGAATTCAGACGCTTCGAACTGGACAAATTATGGTTTTCAGAAACTCATGTCCCAGGGGTAAGAACCATGAAATTGGGTGATATAGAATTCATTTACTCAGGCAGAAAGGGTGAAGTATATAAACAGCGAGCAGGGCTCATGATGAATAAGGAAGCTGTTAAGTCTTGTGTAGGTTGCGAAGCCATTAATACTAGAACACTAGTCGCTCGTTTTAGGTCTAAAAAGTGATGGGCATCAGTCATAACAGCATATGCCCCTGCAGAACCAACTGACGGAGAGAGTAGAGACTCAGATGAATTTTATTTACAATTACAGGAAGAAATAGACAGGATCCCAGGTAGAAATATGGTGTTTTTTATTAGGAGATTTCAACCCCCAGGTCGGTAGAAATAGGGATAGATGGTATCCTAGAATAGGCAAATTTGGCGTAGGAGATGAGATAAGAATTTCCAGGATGAGAATTTGAGAGAAAATTTCCAGAAACGTAGGAATTGATGAGGATTTCCAGGATGAGAATTCAAGAGAAACTTTCCAGAAACAATTGAATACTATACTAAAGATTTTAAAATTTGACAATGTAGAAAATGGATGGAATAATCTTAAGAAAATAGTTTGTGAAGTCGATGATGTCTTAGGGAAGAAAGCTGGGAATATTTGTGAGAATGCGTTATGTTTAACAGAGAAGAAGAGAGGCCTGTAAAATAATATTTAAGAGATGGATCATATGAAAATAAGAGGAATGCAAAGAAAGTAGAGAAAACATTAAAATATGAACTAAGGAGGTGTGAGGTGGATATATTGGATAAAATTGATCAAATGGATAAAATTGTCGAAGATCTGGAAGATGCAGCCAGACGGCATAATAGTAAAATATTGTACTGGAGCGTTAAAAAAGTAAGAGGGAATAGTCAATCTGGACTTGTCCCTGTTAAAGATAGGAGTAGAGTCACAATTAGTGATAAGGAAAGAGTTGAAAATAGCTGCGTAGAACATTTTTAGGATGCGCTAAACCATGGTAGAGTTACAAGAAAAGATACAGAAAAAAAGTGAAAAAGTTTCTGACGATTTGGATGTGAAGGAAGATTTATTTTGTGAGGAAGAATGAGTGACAGCACTAAAAGGAGTAAAAAAATAAGGCCCCAGTTGCTGATAGTGTGGTAAATGAGTTTCTTATATATGGCGATGATAAGGTTAGAAATAAGCTATTGGAGATTATGAATATTATTTTTGAAAAAGGTGAAGTAACTAGTGATTTTAAGATAACTCTAATTAAACCCCCCTAAAAGAAAGGTGATAAGAGTGAGTGTAGTAATTATAGAGGCATTACCCTGGTTTCTGTCGGTAGCAAATTACTTAGTATTATGGTACTATTCAAACTTAGAGATGTTGTAGATAAAGTTTTAAGAGAAGTACAGAGATGTTTTAGGAAAGGCGGAGGATGCGTCGACCAAATTTTCACTCTTAGATTAATAATTGAGACGTTCCTGAGTCATCAAACACTTTTAGTACTCAGTTATATAGATTTTTTGGTTCTACTGGTAGAAGAGCTTTAGCGAAGGCTTTATCCTTGTATATTATACCAGACAAATACATTTGGTTAAAGTGATTAGTACTATGCACGAGAATAAAATTGATGCGATTAATTTAGGAAATGAGCTTAATAGCTGGATTCATATTAAATCAGGACTTAAGCAGGCGTTACGTTTTATCCCCATTTATAACACCAAAGATTGTCCTTGTTGGCCAACCGTCTAGAGGACCCAACGAAAAGCTGGTTGTCTCCGGTTGAGGTGAGAGGATGTCGTAAGTAAAGATTTAAGGGAAATGGGAACTTCCTGAGAGGGTGTGAAAAGGGAAGTTTTGAATAGATTGGGATGGAGAAGTAGCGTGCGTAGCTGCGTTAGGCTCAGGCAGCTTGGTGCTGCAGTGAATTGTTAGCAGAAGCAGCAGCAGTAGTACAACCTGGGTACATATGTTGTCTGTTGACGTCGTTGTTTCGCTACAAATAGATTCTAGTCCTATAGGGGCGTAAAGTACAAAAAATAAAATAGGCAAATTTAAGACAAAGTATGTTTACCCCTCTTCTGCCTATTTTCCAAGTTAAAATTCAGCCCTATTATTTTTGTGGTCATTTTGTGACGTAACACTACGCTGTTTATAATTAGATTGCTGTAGCTACAAAATGGCTGCGTCTATTACCATTGCTATTTCAATCCATACACCAAACGTAACTAAGCTAACCATAACTAACCATCTATCCCTATTTGTATCAATCTGGGCATTAAAGTCCCCTAATAACAATATTGTACTTCTACCTGGGATCCTGTCTATCTGTTCCTGCAACTTAATATACAATTCATCAGAATCACTACTATCTCCGTCAGTTTCTATTATTAATCCCCTCCCAGCCTAAGCAAGACTTAAAACTTTTGCTTTTATCAGTAGTCTATATTCTCTTGTCCTTTATAAAGTGGGAAATTGGAAAGTACTAGAATAACTTAAAGACTGTAAAAGAATATATATATTTTTATAGCCTTTATCTATTTCTGGGAACTGTATAAGAAAGAGCAACATTTCCACGCGAATAAGGAACGCACGTGGATAAACTTCCAATCCATATTCAAACAAACAGATTGGGTTCATTGCATATTCAGAGCAGACAATCTATGTTAGCACAGCTAATAAATTTTTCCAATCCAGCAATTTTCTTAGAAAAAAAATATGAGAATACAAAGCCCAGTTGAGTTTAAATCTTAAATGTCTTTTTAAAAGAGAATATAAAAGAGAAACCAATAGAAGATAATAATTTGGAGAAAAAAAAACTGCCCCTCATTCCTTGCTGTTGGAATCCAAAAAAAAAAACTGCAATATCATCACAAATGTCTATCTTTGATTCTTTTCGAGTTAAACTGTTTACAGTGAGGAAGAACAAACAAGGAATTAGTCTTTGTCAATAGTAACCAAAACTCTTTAAAGTAAAAAAAAAAACATAAGTTGCACTACACTGTACGAGCTATCCTAGGCAGCGCAATAACGCTGCGCAAGTAAAGAGGGATGTGGGCACAAAGTACTATCCTTTTTTCCGCCAAGGCGCTTTGTATAGAAGGAATCGCCGTAAAAACTTCGGAATGAGCTCATTTGATTAGAAATTGAAAGTTAAAATGCCCTTTTTAAGAGTCAAAAGTGATTGGGGGGCAACCAGCCCCTCTCCCATGCCCATCAATTCCCCTAACACATTTTGTGATAGCCATTTTGTTCAAAATTTTTAGATAGCCATTTCGCTCAACGTAGTTCAAAGGCTCAGTGATGATGTCGCCCCCCCTCCACAGCCCTCGGGGCAAGGGTTGTAAGTTATACAATTTACCCATTGCTTACATGTAGAGTTTGTTTTTGACAAAGGTTACTATGTTTGACCTTTAGTTTCCAAAAAGACACAAGGCATTCAGGTGAACCTCTAGAAAATGTTGAGGGGAATGTTGAACCCAATCAAAACACGTTATGTGAATACATGTTGTCAAAAAGGCGTATCCTAGAAAAGACTGAATGTATTAATTTGGAACCATCAGGAAATGATGAGGGGGGGGGGGTTGATCAATTGGCGAATAAGGCAATATTTATTTGCAGGCTATTACTACTACTACTACTACTACTACTACTACTACTACTACTACAACTACTACTACTACCACTACCATTACAACTACTGTTTTTGCACCGAGTACTACCAACGCTGAGGATATTGAAGTGAACATTTGAGGAAATGTTGATGAAAAAGTTTTACTAAAAAAAACAGAATATGTGCATACAGATTGTTAAAAGGGCGCATCAGTAATATCTTTGGAACGGCTTACCGTATCAAGCTAAAACTTCCAGGGCGTCATGAGCGGGGGGGAGGGGTCGACTGACCAAAAGGCAACATGTCCATACAACTGCTACTACTAATACTGCTGCTACAACTGCTCTCACTACTACCATTACTAATATGATACCAGTATTATTAAGGCTAATGGTATGGGTTGTCATCCCTAGGCTGGGTTGTCATCCCTAGAAATGTATGACTCTTTCTAGGGATTTTCGTAATAATGAAGGTGATAATTATCAGACAATACTTCGGAGAAATTTGAATTAAAGCGAAACATGCAGCATACATGCAGATAGTCAAAAGGGCGTATTTCAGGAAAGAATTACGGTATTAAGTTGAAACTTTCAGATAATACTTAAAAGAAGAGATCCTTTAATTTAAAGGAATAGAAAAATTCTCAGCTAATTTATCTACTATGGGTTGCCTCCCCATAGCAGCATAATATTTACAGGCATGAATATATAATGAGTCGGAGGTAATAGGCTTGGGACTGTCTGTGCAGGATTTCGACTCTTGTTGATGAAAGAGCATCGCCAAGTGCTGAAAACCATGTTGTGACCAAGATGGTTCCAGGATTACACAAAGTCTTCATTCATACCGGAGGTCCCTGGGGCTTCTTGCTGTCCGGTTCTAAGCCGGCTTAAGTGCTTTGGTTTAGACTTGAGAAGATATGTTGATAGTTGTCCTGCACTGGTATCCGGGATTATTGCTTTTCCTGAGGCCAAAATAATTTCAATGATTTAAAGCACATGAAAATTGGAACTTGGAATGCTACGACGCTAAAAAATTACTATCGTACCGACATTTTGACTGACGAAATCAGACGTATCTAAAACGCCAAGTATGGAAAAACAGCTATTCTCGGTTGTCGTGAAAAATATACCTCCTGAGTTAGAGGATCCGGGCAAGCGTAAGGGCTTTCTACAAATCCTGGAACCGGGCAATACAACATTAGCGGATGCAGTGCTCAAGCGGAGAAATAAGGAATGACAACTGTCAGTCTCTTCAAAGTAGGCCACCGAAAAAGTCTCGGCTACGCTGAAAATTAGCCACAAAATTGACAATCGACTTGTTAATTCCCAGTTCATCGGTATAGTGAAACGTCTCCCCAGCAACGTGATGGAGGACCTTCTGAAAAATCTGTCAAAAGACTGTGAAAAAGCAATCAAGTTTGGCAATTTGCAAGCGTTTAAAATGTACTACCCCTCTAAAAGTGCATTGCCAGCCGCCTTAACGAACCCGATTAAAATTGGTTTCGAACTATTCCGTCTAGAAGAATTCATCATGTGGGGCACATAGCGGCGGACTGTAAGGAAACTGAAACTTGTAGCCGCTGTGGAGAAACTGGCCACACAAGCTCCCCTGAGAACCCTTGTCAAAATCCTACTCGGTGCCTGAATTGCAATTCGACTAGGCACACATGTTATCACTATGCCTGTCCTGATAACAGAAAAAACTTGAAAGATGGATCACGCTCCCAAAATGTGGAATATTTTGTCTTGGAATATAAATGGGAAAGCATTTGAGAAAACAGTTCTGCTTGATACTATGAGCCTAACAAATGAAGTAACTTGTATACAAGACCACCTGCTTTCCGAGGACAATACTAACCTGCTCAAGTTCTCAAGTTCTCTCCAGTGTTTTATTTAGCCAGCTGAACGTGTGAAATCCAGAGGTCGGCCATCTGGTGGTTTAGCCACTTTGGTGAGAAAGTCTCTTCAGGCTGAACTTTTAGCATCAAGTAAACACTTCCTCCCTGTTAAAGTTCGCGATACTGTGATAATAAACGTCTATCTTCCTACTAATTATAGATCTAGCCTCTCCGACAGCAAGTTCACGGGTGCATGTACTCAGTTGAGCCGTTTTGTGAAGGCTCAAATTCCTGGGAATACAAAAGTTCTATTAATAGGGGACTTCAACTGTGACCTACTTAATACCGAATCTGAAAGGACTCAAATCGTTATAGGCTCCCATCCTGATCAGTTTAATGTCGTTGATAAGGACAAAGCTTACACATTTATCAGTGTTGCCAACACCGTCTCAAATCTTGATCATGTGTTAACGAACTTTCCGGTGAGTGACGAAATAAAAGTTGCAGCTGATGGTTCTTACTCTGATCATTTGCCTTTGTCATTGTCAATAACACTGGACTGTCCAAAGTTGTCGGGTCCGTGCAAATCCCAATGGAGAGTATACAGTGACTGGAAACAAGTGTCAAATGATCTCTTTGCGGCTACTTCTGGGGATATCCTGAGTAAAATAAAAGTTCCCTTCCATCTGCTGCAGAGAAATGCAAACTTGTATTGCAGTGAAAGTGAAATACGTCTGCAGATAAACATGTACTGTGCAGAAATATCGCATGCTCTGAGGATCGAGGAGAGTGTAGCAGTTCCTCTGAAGCGTATCCGTAATAGATCACAGTTGAAAGGGTGGTCTAGAAATCTGGAGCTAGCGGCGGCTTGTGCGTCGGCGAAGCTATGGCTGAAAGTTTGGCATGATAGCGGGAAGCCACGAAGTGGAATAGTGAACGAGATTCGAATCCATACTAAACGAAAGTTCAATAAAGCGTTAGATGCCCACCGTGCAAGCCTCAGTAAAATTTTGTGCAAAAGCTCAATAAGAATCCGAACCTTATTTGGTCGCTTTGGTCTAAGCTTGAAGAAGCTAGGCCTACGTCTAATATTTCTGCTAATGAGTGGAGTGCTTACTTTGATTCCGAGTTCAAAGCGCCTGGTCCACTTCTGCAGTCTAATTAAGAGAATGAGCAGACTTCTATGCTTACCGACACCTTCGACGATTTCTCAGTGTCACCGGTCACAATTTCCCAGGCCGTTAAAAAGCTAAAAAAAGGTATACTCAAAAGGCTGCGATAGTATTTGTGCTCTACATATTTCTTTAGGAGGTTATGTTCTTTACCATCATATTGCCCTCCAGTTTCAGATGGTTTTAAAACAAGAGATAGTCCCGAGTTGCTTTAGTCTGGGTATGGTTATACCGATATTAAAGAAGGGGAGGCCAGCCGAACAGCCTTCTTCGTATCGGCCAGTAACGATATCTTCAGTATTTTGTAAACTATTAGAGATTGTTTTGTTTGATGAGATTTATGATAAGTGTGAGATGCCTCCACACCAGTTTGGTTTTCAAAAAGGTCTCGGGTGTACCCATGTACTTTATCTTCTTGTTAACATATTACTTGATGCTTGTTAACATATTACTTGATCTCTCGCGAGAAATTTTGATCTTAGGTCAGTATGATGTTAGGAGAGCTTTTGACTTAGGGATTCATGCTCAGATTTTGTTTGAGCTGTGGAATCAAGGAGTGTATTATTCTCTTTTTAGGTCACTACTTGCTATTTAAAGAGACTTAAAGTTTCGGGTTCGTTTGAAAGATGGCGACCTTAGTGGGAAGATATCAGTACATAAGGGAATTAAGCAAGGGGCTATAACGTCTCCTACTTTGTATAATAACAGTGTTAATGATGCACAACAGGTTATCTCTCCGAGTTATATTTGCAAGCATATTGACTTGTCACTTCTGGGTTTTGCAGATGATCTTTTAAATCTGTCTCGGTTGCTTTCTTCATTAGAAAATAATTTCTCGCGTCTTGAAAAAAGCTATGCTGATATTGGTTCGTAGTTTAATGTACAAGTCTGCTGTTTTGTTTTTTAATTGCCCTGAAGATAATGCTACAGTCAGGCTTGGTGGAATTACCGTAACACCGTCTAGTCACATTACGTACCTTGGCCTCCCGATTGGTCGTAATCTTCGAGAGACCCAGTCTTTACTTATTGAACACCTTCCTAAAAAAGTGCACAGTGCTTATGCGGGTGTTGTCACTAGCCGTCGCAATTCGAGCCGTAAATATTTGGCTCGTCTTTATAATGCAGTAGCTTTGCCTCATGTCATGTACCTGTCTCCTTTTTGGAAGCTCCTGAGTTCACAAAACAAGAAAGACATAAGGTCGGTATTTTTCAAGTATGCCCAATATCTTCTTCAAGTACCGCCTTTTGTTAGAAACAGCCATATTACTGTGAAATATGGAATTGTTGAGCCTCTTAGTGCCGTGGAGGAGGTAATTCAGAATTACGTGAAAAAACTAGAGCTCCTGGATCACGAGTGGGCCCACCTTCTCAAATAGTTGTGTTATTATGTATTTCTTTCTGTTTGAATTTGTTTTTCTTGTCAGTTTTTGCTTTTTATTTCTTTTCTAGTTCGTGCTTTGTCTTTTTCTGTTTATTGTAAGACAGGTTATTAATAAAATCCATTCATTCATTCATATCCCAGGGGTAGGAAGCATGAAATTAGGTGATATAGAATTTGTTTAGTCAGGCAGGAAGGATGGGGTACATAAACAGGGAGTAGGGCTCATGATGAATAAGGAAGCTGCTAAGTCTTGTTTAGGCTGGGAAGGTGTTAATAATAGAAAACTAATTGCTCATTTTATGACTAAAAAGCTCAGGGTATCAGTTATTGTAATATATGCCCCTGTTGAACCGACTGATGGAGATACTAACAACTAAGATCAATTTTACTTATAGTTACAGGAGCAAATAGACAGGGTCCTAGGTAGAAACATGGTGTTTTTACTAGGACATTTTAAAGTCCATACGGCTCCAATGTTTAATTATTTATTTATTATTATTGTTTTTTTTTCAGGGACACTTCATATGGAAGGGGCCGTCGTAAAAACTTTAAAGGGGGCTCATTCGATTGGAAATCGAGAGTTCTAGTGCCCTTTTTAATGGTCAAAAGTGATTGGAAGGCTACGAACACCATTTCCACGCCCATCCTTCCACGCCCATCCTTCCACGCCCACCATTTCCCCAAACACATCCAATCAAAATTTTGAAATAGCCATTTTGTTTAACGTGGTTCAAAATTCTGGGGATTAGGTCTTTGAGCATGACAATCCCCCCCCCACAGCCCTCAGGACAAGGGTTGTAAGTTATACCCTGGGGGCATAAAAGGTTCTTCTAGAAAGCGTTGTCGTAGAAACTTCAAAAAGGGCTTATTTGATTGGAAACTTAAATGGCTTCCACACCCAACATTTCCCCAAACACATCCAATCAAAATTTTGATATAGCCATCTTGTTCAACGTAGTTGAAAGTTCTGGAAATTATATCTTGGAGCATGACACCCCCCCCCCCCCCCACAAGGTTTTCAGGGCAAGGATTATAAGTCATGCTCTGGGGGCATATATGGTTCTTGCGGAAGGAATGCTCATATAAACTTCAGAGAGGGTTCATTTGATTGGAAATTGAGAGTTCAAGTTCACTTATTAAGCGTCAAAAGATACTGGAGGGTAACAAGCCCCTCCACAACCTTTTTTACCAAATACATCCGAAAAAAAATTTTGAGACAGCTGTTTTGTTAAAAATAGTTCAAAGATCATATAAAAAAAACTTCGGTGTCGACACAACCCCCCAGGACCCGGGGGCAGGCGTTGTAAGGTATGTTCTAGGGGCATATATGGTTCTTATGGAAGGGATGATTCTTATGGAAGAGGGCTCATTTGATTGGAAATTGAAAGTCCTAGTTCACTTTTGAAGAGTCAAAAGAGATTGGAGGGCACCTAAACCACCACCCACCCACCCCCCCCCCTCTACGCCTTTTTTTCTCAACCCCATCTGATAAGAACTTTGAGATAGCCATTTTTTTTAAAATAGTTCAGAGACAATATAACGAAAACTCCGAGGTCGACAAAGCCCCCAGGGCCCTAAGGCAGGCGTTGTTGCCCTGGCGGAATATACGGTTCTTATAGAAAGCATGCTCGTAAAAACTTCAGACAGGGCTAATTTGGTTGAAAATTGAAAGTTATAGTTCAGTTTTTGAGAGTCAAAAGAGACTGGAGGGCAACTAGCCCCCTCCCACACCCCTTTTTTCCTAAATGCATCCGATAGAAAATTTTGAGATATCCATTAAGTTAAAAATTGTTCAAAAGTCAGATAAAAAAAACTCAGGTGTCGACTCAACCCCTAGGATCCAGGGGCAGGCACTGTAAGTTATGGCCTGGGGCATATATGGTTCTTATGAAATGGATACTCGTATAAACATAAGAGAGGGTTCATTTGAATGTAAATTGAAAGTTCGAGTTCACTTTTTAAGAGTCAAAAGAGATCCGAGGACAGATAGGCCCCACCCACGCCTTCTTTTTCCAAACCCATCTGATAAAAATTTTGAAATAAATATTTTGTTAAAAAAAAATCAAACGTCAGATAAGAAATACTCCGGAGTCAATACAACCCCCTGGGCCCGGGAGAAGGCGGTCTAAGTTATGCCCTAAGGGCTTGTTTGGTTCGTATGAAAGGGATGCTCGTATAAACTTCATAAAGGGCTCATTTGATTGGAAATAGAAAAGTTTTAGTTCACTTTTTAAAAGTCAAGAGATTTAAGGGTAACTAGCCCCCCCCCCTCGCCCCTTTTTCCCCAAACCCATCTGCGAGAAATTTTGAGATAGCCAGTTTTTTAAAAATTGTTAAAAAATTAGATAACAAAAACTCTGGTGTAAACACAATCCCCCAGGGCCCAGACGGTACGCGTTGTAAGTGTTGTCCTGGGGGCGTGTATGGTTCTTATGAAAAGGATGCTCGTATAAACTTCAGAGAGGCTCATTTGATTTGAATTTGAAATTTCTAGTTTACTTTTTAAGAGTCAAAAGATATCTGAGGAAAACTAGCACCCGTCCACACACACACACCCTTTTTTCCCCAAGCCTATGCGATAAAATTTTTAAGATAGCCATTTCAGTAAAAATAATTCAAAGGTCGGATGAGAAAAAATCCTGTGTCGACGCAATCCCCATGGCCCGGAGGCAGGCGTTGCAAGTAATGCTCTGGTGGCATATATCGTTTTCAAGGAAGGGATGCTTGTATAAACTTCGGAGAGGGTTCGTTTGATTGGAAATTGAAAGTTCTCATTCACTTTTAAGGGTCAAAAGAGATTGGAGGATAACTAGCCCCCCCCTCCAAGCCCTAAATGCACCAGATAAAAATTTTGAGATAAACATTTTGTCAAAAATAGTTCAAAGTTCAGACAACAAAAACTCCGGTGTGGACACAACCCCCCAGAGCCCTAGGGTAGGCGATGTAAGTTATGCCCTGGGGGTATATACAGTTATTATGGAAAAGTTGCTCGCATAAACTTCTTAGACGGCTCATTTGATTGGAAATTCAAATTTTGTAATCCACTTTTTAAGAATAAAAAGTGATCGGAGGGCAGCTAGCTTCCCCCCACACTCCATTTATTTTTTCCTAGGCCCACTTCATATAGAAGGGGTCGCCAGACAAACTTCAAATGGGGCTCATTTCAAAGGGGGAAACTTTTTTTTACTTTGATATAGTTACTTTGATACCAGTTTTGATACTTTGATGAAGACTTGACCTTTTTTTAAAGTTTTATTTTGAAATAAGGAATTTTTAAAAACTCGAAACTTTTTGCAATCAAAAACGAAAAAAAATTATTAAAATAAACTTTCCGAAAAATAAGTTTTTCAAAAACTTATTTATTTTTTATCTGGTATTTGTATCTGCTCAGCAGATACAAATACCTGTTAAAATTCAAATTCAAAACGACCAGAAATTGCTATTAAAGAATAAATGAAACCCTAAACGAACAGAAATGAAATAAACAATCATAGAAAAAAACATGCAAGAAGTAATAAAATAAATGAAAAAATTTATCTTAAAGCGAGTAAAGCTTAGATTGAATATGAAAATCAAGCTTAAAACGAAAAGAATATTTTGCTTTCGAAGCATAAATGAAACTTAAAACGAACAAAAATTAAATAAACAGTCAATGCAAACAAGCATACAATAGATATTAATGCAAATGAATAAATAAATCTTAAAACGAGTGAAACGTAAATTGAATATGCAAATCAAGCTTGAAACGGACAAAAATTACCACAAACAAGAGTTTGGGTAACGCCTCCTTCTGTCACTGTAAAAGTCTAAAACCTACTGCGTCATTGGCGCTTTACTGAAAACTATATGTGTCTTGAACAGTCTTGAAAAGTATAAACAACATCAAACTGAATATTTGATATATAATGATATTAATTGTTTAAAGATCCATCAGTTAAATAATTTAATTCACTCAATTTTTTTTTTTTCAATGCTGTAAAAACTGGAAAAGAGAATATTTGTAATATAATTCGTTTTCAGTGAAGCGCCAATGACGCAGTCGGCTTTTGGTTTTTATTTACAGTTAAGGAAGGGGGCAGTATCTAAAATTTTGTTTGTAGTGAAACTATATTCGTTTTGAATAAGTTTAGAAAGAACTAAAAACTACAACTGAATATTTGATTTATAATGATATTAATTACTGAAAGCTCATCAGTTCAAAATTTTACTATAATTTCAATGTTTATTTTCAATATTAACTACAAAAGAAAATTTTTATTTAAAAAAAATTTTTTTTATTTTAGAAAAGTTTTATTTTAATAAAATTGGTTTTCAGTAAAGAGCCAATGATACAATAGGTTTTAGACTTTTACAGTGAGAGAAGGAGGCGATACCCAAACTCTTGTTTGTAGTGATTTTTGTTCGTTTCAAGCTTGATTTGCATATTCAATTTCAGTTTCACTCGTTTTAAGATTTATTTATTCATTTACATTAATATCTATTGTATGATTATTTGCTTTGATTGTTTATTTAATTTCTTTTCGTTTTAAGTTTCATTTATGGTTCGAAAATAAACATTTTTTTCATTTTAAGCTTGATTTTCATGTTCAATCTAAGCATTACTCGCTATAAGATCTATTTATTAATTTATATTATTACTTGTTGTATGTTTTTGCCAATGATTGTTTATTTAATTTCTGTTCGTTTTGGGTTTCTTTTATTCTCTAATAGTAATTTCTGGTCGTTTTGAGTTTGAATTTTAACATGTATTTGTATCAGCTGAGCTTAATTTTAAAATGGCCTTTATTTTTTTTTTTTTTTGAAAAACTTATTTTTCGGAAAGTTTTTTAAGTAAATATCAACGTCTAGCAGTGTCTATGGTTAATCTAAAGCTGAAACTTCGGAAGGGTAACTACCCCCTGGGAAGTTATGATGTTGGTAGACACAAGGATGAGGATTTGAGAAAAATTTTCCAGGAACAGTTGAATACTAAAATTGAGTTTAAAATTTGACAATGTGGAATATGCATGGAATAATTTTAGAAAAACAATTTGAGAAGTTGCTGATGGTGTCTTAGGGAAGAAAGTTAAGACTACAGCAAGGAATATTAACGAAAAAGTTTTATTTCTAATAGAGAGGAGATGGGGCTTGTACAAGAACTATCTGAGTGACAGATCATATAAAAACAAAAGGAATGTGAAGAATTGCAGAAAGCATTAAAATGTAAACAAAGGAGGCATGAAGTGGAGGCCATGGATAAAATTCCCAAGGATCTGGAATATGCAGCTAGACGGCATAATAGTAAAATATTGTAGTGGCATGTTAATAAATTGAGAGGGAGTAGCCAATCCGGACTTGTCCCAGTTAAAGACAGGAACGAGGCCACAACTATTGATAAGGAAAGAGTTAAAGAGAGATGGGCGGAACGCTTTGAGAATGTGTTACACCGACATGCAGAGGAAAATGAAAAAGTTTGTGATACCTTGGATGTGAAGGAAGATTCCAGGCTCCAGGTGCTGATAGGGTGGTAAATGAGTTTCTTAAATGTGGTGGCTCTGAGGTTAGAAATAACTTACTGAAGATTATAAATATTGTTGTTGAAAAAGGGGAAGTGTCAAATGATTTTAGGAAAACCTTAATTAAACCACTGTATAAGAAAGGTGATAAGAGTAAGTGTTGTAATTATCGAGGCATTAGTCAGGTCTCTGTAGGTAGCAAACTACTTAGTAATATGATAATTTTTAGACTGAGAGATGCTGTAGACAAAGTTTATGAGAAGAACAGTGCGGTTTTAGAAACGGTAGAGGATGTGTCAACCAAATTTTCATTCTTAGATTAAAAATTTAGAAGTGCCTTAATTTTCAAACACCTTTGGTCGTCAGTTTTATAGATAATGAGCAAGCGTTTGATTTTGTTGATAGAAGAGCTTTAGCAAAGGTCTAATCCTTGTATGGTATACCAAACAAATACATTAAAGTGATTAGTGCTATGTCCGAGAATAACACCACTGCAGTTAAGGTAGAAAATGAGTTTAGCAGCTGATTTTGTATTAAATAAGGAGTTAAGCAAGGTTGTGTTCGTCCCCCGTTATATGGATCATTTTAATGGACTTCGTCTTAAGGAGCACAGGAAAGGAGAACATGGAATCAAATGAGGATGAAAACACTCTCCTGGACTTAGATTATGCTGATGATTTAAGCATCCTAGATGAAAGTGTGAGCAAAATGAATGAGTATTTAGAGGTTTTGCGAGTTCAGGGTCACCAATTCACTAAGGCTAGGAATAAGTGAAGATGAAAAAGTGACGTTTGATAACGAAAAGATTGATCAGGTGGGCAGCTTCACTAACCTTGGAAGTATTATTAGTAAAGACGGTGATGGCGTTGAAAATGTTAAAAATAGAATAGCCAAGGCTCGGGGTGTTTTTAACATTTAAAAAAAGTTTGGAAGAATAGGAAGATGAGTCTCCAAACCAAGATTAGAATATTGGAAGGTAAAGTGATGACAGTGGTAAAATATGGCTCTGAAGCATGGGCACTCCGAAAAGCGGATGAAGATTTACTAGATGTTTTCCAGAGAAATTGCCTACAGATTGTTCTGGGTACCCGGCTGCCTGCCCGTATTTAAAACAGTAGGTTGTACGAAAAAGTGCGGTTCAATCCCACTTTCTAGAACTATAATGAGAGAAAGGTTGAGATGGCTAGGGCACGTTCCGTGGATGAAGGATGACAGATTGCCGAAAATTTTCTTTTCCGACCAACCGTCTAGGGCTAAACAAAAAGCAGGTCGTCCTCGTCTGAGCTGGGAGGATGTCATAAAGAAAGATTTAAAGGCAATGGGAACTTCCTATGAGGGTGTGGAGAGGGAGGCTTTGAATAGATTGGGATGGAGGTGGAGTGTGCGTAGCTGTATTGACCTTAGGCAGCTCGGTGCTGCGGTGAGTTTTTAGTAGTAGTAGTAGGAAGAGATCAATTGACCAAAAGGAAATATGTGCATGCCACTACTATATCTAATTCTTTTACTACTAAACGAATTTTAGTAGTAAAAGAATTACTTTTGGTTGTTGTGTATATTGTGTTTTTTTGTATCCCCCTTGTATCCCTGGCCATGAAGCCTTTCGAAGGGAATAAGGGTATTGTATTTACATTTTGAATTTATTGGTGAATAAAGCTCTGAACTCTGAAACTCTGAACTACTACTACTACTCCAATTACTACTTCTACTGCAACTACTATTAATGCTAAGAGTATTAAGATAAAAATTTCTGAAAGTGTTGATGGGGAAGTTGAACTAAATTAAAACTGTGAATATACAGGTTATCCAAAAGGCATATCGGCGGTATCATAGCAACGGCTAATTGTGGTCAGTTGAAACTTGCACTGCTTCATGAGGAAGATGTTTGGCTTACCAAAAAGTAATATGATAATAGTACTGCTGCTACTAGCACTATTACTGCTAATACTACTACTACTACTAAACCTCTTTCTGCTAGTATTCCTACTACTGCTAATGTGACTACTATTACAACTATGCCAAAGGGTATGAAGGTAAAATTGTCCCGGAACATTGAGGAGTTGGTTAAAATAAGTCAAGAAACTCCGTGTGCATGCAGGTTGTCAAACGACGTATCAGCAATATCTTAGGAAAAGCTTGGTATGTGAAGTTGAAACTAACAGGTCCTGTTATGGGGGATACTAAACTAACCAAAAGGCAAAATTTGCATCCTACTACTACTACCTCTACTACTACTACTACTACTACTATTACTACTACTACTACTACTACTACTACTACTACTACTACTTTTACTACTACTACTACTATTACTACTACTACTGCTACTACTATTCCTAAAACTACTACTATTGCTACTACCATTACGACTACTGCTTCTACTATTATTACAGCTAATACTACTACTGCTGCTAAAGCTAAGGGTATTAAGGCGAAAATTTTGTGGAATATTGAAACGATAATGAATTAAATAAACACACAATGCACATACAGGTTGTCAAGAACACCTATCAGCAATGCTTCAGGAACGTTTTATAGTATTAAGTTGAAACTTTCAGCGTGTGTTGAGAATGATGTTGAGGAAAATCAAACGAGCTATGTGCATACTGTTGCTACTCAAATGAGCCCTCTATTAAGTTTATACGAGTATCCCTTTCATAAGAACCATACATACCCTTAGGGCATAACTTAGAACCTCTTCCCCTGTGCCCTGGGGGGTTCTATTGACACCGGATTTTTTCTTATCCGACCTTTGAACTATTTTTAACAAGATGTCTATCTCAAAATTTTCATCAGATGGGTTTTGAAAAAGAAGGTGTGGGGGGGGGGGGCTAGCTGCCCTTGGATCTCTTTTGACTATTAAAAAGTGAGGTCGAACTTTCAATATCCAATTAAATCAGCCCTCTGAAGTTTATACGAGGTTGTGACGACACCTGAGTTTTTTATCTGACTTCTGAGGAATTTTTAACTTAATGGCTATCTCAAAATTTTTATTGGATGCATTTGGTGAGAAAGGGGCGCGGGGGGGGGCTAGTTGCCCTCCAATCTCTTTTGACTCTAAAAAACTTAATTAGAACTTTCAGTTTCCAATAAAATGAGCCATCTCTGAATCCTTTACGAGCATCCCTTCAATAAGAACCATTAGTTCCCCCAGGGCATACCTTACAAAACCTGCCCTCGGGCCCTGGGGAGCTGTGTTGACCCCTAAGTTTTCGTTATATGGTCTTTGAACTATTTTTTAAAAAATGGCTATCTCAAAGTTCTTATCAGATAGGTTTGATGAAAAGGGCATGGAGGGGGGGGATAGGTGCCCTTCAATCTCTTTCGACTCTTAAAAAGTGAACTAGAGCTTTCAATTTCCAATCAAATGATCCCTCTTTGAATTTAATACGAGGATTCCTTCCATAAGACGAATATATCCCCCCAGGGCATAACTTACAACGCCTGCCCCCGGGCACTGGGGGCTGTGTCGACACCGGAATTTTGTTATATGGTCTTTGAACTATTTTTAACAAAATAGCTATCTAAAAAATTTTATTGGATGCATTTTGGGGGGGAGGGTTTGGGGGGGGGGAGTGGGTAACCCTCCAATATGTTTTGACACTTAAAAAGTGAACTAGAACTTTCAATTTCCAATCAAATGAGCCCTCTCTGAAGTTTATACGAGCATTCCTGCCATAAAAACCATATGTGCCCGCAGGGCATAAATTTAACCCTTGCCCCTGAAGACTGTGGGGGGGATTGTCCTGCTCAAACATATAATTTCCAGAGCTTTCAACTACGTTGAACAAAATGACTATATCAAAATTTCGATTGGATGTGTTTGGGAAATGGTGGGCGTGGAAGGGGTGTCAGTTGCCATAGAATCACTTTCGACTATTATAAAGGGAACTAGCCATTTAAATTTCCAATCGAATAAGTCCTTTCTGAAGTTTAAAAGACAACGTTGTTTATACAAAACCTTATATGCCCCAAGGCCATAACTTACAACCCTTGCCCTGAGGTCTGTGGGGGAGTTGTTATCCTCAAAGAGCTAATTTCCAGAACTTAAAAGTACGTTTAATAAAATGGCTATCTCAAGATATTTATTGGATGTGTTTGGGGAAAAGGTGGACGTCAGAGGGGGGTTAGTTGCCCTCAAATCACTTTCGACTGTTAAAAAGGGCACTAGTCCATTGAATTTCCAATCGAACGAGTCTTTTTTGAAGTTTCTACGACAACACCTTTCATAAGAACCTTATAAGTCCCCAGGGTATAACTTAAAACCCTTGATTTGAGGGTTTTGGGGGAGTGTCCTCCTCAAAAACATATCTGGAAATCAACTACGCTGAAAAAAATGGCTGTCTCAAAATTTTGATTGGATGTGTTTGGAGCAATGATGGGCGTGAAGGGAGGGGGGCTAGTGGCCCTCCAATCACTTTCGACTATTAAAAAGAGCACTAGCACTTTGAATTTCCAATCGAATGAGTCTGTTTTGAAGTTTCTACGACAACGCCTTCTATAAAAACCTTATATGCCCCCAGGGCATAAATTAAAACCCTTGTCCTGAGGGCTATGAGGGAGTGTCCTTCTCAAAAACATATTTTCTATCTGGAAATCGACTACGCTGAACAAAATAGCTATCTCAAAATTTTGATTGGATGTGTTTGGGGGAGTGATGGGCGTGAGGGGAGGGGCTAGACCAAATAAGTAAAATAATGTCATCAGCATACGCCAAATAACTAATTCCAACTGGTAAATGCATAAGTGAGGTTTCCAAAGAACCAATTCAATCTTTCAAGCATAAATTAAAATTTGGAGGTGGTCAAACTCCTCCCTGCCTAACCTCTCTTTTGACTGATACTTCATCAGAAGAAATAGAAGATCCCGAAGCAACACAGATTTTAAGATAGGAGTGCTGTGAACGGAAAACTTTAAGGAAGCTTTGTGGTGAAACCCTATTGTAGAGATTTCATTTCCCTATCTTCAAATATGTAACATTTGGTTGTTTTTTTTCTTTTCGAGAAGCATTATCATGGTTGCATGTTTATTTGTTTGTTTGCTGTTTTCTTTACCCAGGGCTGATTATATCGAAGCAATGTTCCAAGAATGTCGGGGAAAGATTTATTAGGAAGGAAATTGAACGGTGTAGCGCCCTTTTTCAGAAGCAAAATGATTGTGTCACGGTATAAAGTGGTGTTTTCTGCCATTTTCCAGCGCATAATCGTAATTTTGGCTTAAAGAATGCCAAAAAGCTATCAAATTAAAATTCTGGGACAGCCAATCGATTTGAGATTAACAAAAAACTACGTATTGAGCGATCTAGTGTCAGAAACTAACGCCACAATGTGGCCCAATCATTCCTAAAGATATCCGTAGTCCATAAAAAATAAAACGGGTATAATAAATATAGACATTTAATTTGGAACTTCACTTTACTCCTTTTATTCAATTGACTCTTGATAAAATTATGCAGGCTACAGTGGTATATAACTCATCATTATGGAGGATCAGCCATAATGGAGGAGAGCCAATGGGTCCTTTTGTAGGAGAGGTGATTGGGCTTGAAGGCTGAAAAAGTGTGCTTTCATGCACAAGTTTCCTAACTCTGAGTGAGCTATCAGACAAATATAGAGGGGGATTTGGAAGAGAGATGGGAGGGGGGTGAATCAATGTAATATCGATCTTGATTCCCGGGAATATTTCTGGACTACGCCTGTAATATTGGGGATGAGAGATGATTACACATCTCTTATTGTAGAATATATTTTTCTATGTGTCACAAAAGATTAAACAGATATTTCTACCGACACAAAGATGGAGAGATGGTAGTAGTCCTCCTTAATAAAAAGAACATCTGTAAACGTTCTTACTAAGAAGGTAACTTAAATGTTTAAAATTGCTTAAAAGTAACTGAATTCAGTATTAACGTGAATTTCAAAATAATTCAATTTACAAATCTGTAAGTGGGCATTCATCTGTTTATAAATTCCCATTACATTAGCTTCACAAATGCTTCACGGTTGCATAACTTCATAAATACTTGAAAGTTACTAAGTTCAGTATTAGCGTAGAGTTCAAAACAAACTAGCTTACAAAGCTGTAACTAGGTGTTTGTTTGGTTGCAAAACTCCCCCTTCCCTAACTTCATAAGTGCTTCATAAGTTTGTAAATACTTGAAAGTAACTAAATTCAGTTTTACCGAAAAAATTGAATACAGGGGAACTTGCAAAGCCGTAACTGGGTATTTATATGGTCGTACAAAACCCACTTCCCTAACTTAATAAATACTTTACAACTCCATAAATGCTTAAAAGCAATTATATTCAGTATCCATCTCTTCGCAAAACTCCACTTCCCTAGCTTCATAGATGCTTCACAGCTTCATAACTTAAATATAACTAAATTCAGTATTAACGTGGAATTCAAAATAAGCTAACTAACAAACCTGTAACTGCGTATTCATTTGATGGCAAACCTCTCTCCTTCCTAGTTTCAAAAATGCTTCACAGCTTTATAAACCCTCTAAAAGTAGCTAAATTCAGTTTTAGCGAAAAATTCAAAGCAGGGGAACTTACAAGGCCGTAACTGGGTATGCATTTTGTCGCACAAAACCACTTCCCCAACTCCATAAATACTTTATAACTCCCTAAATACTTAAAAGTAACTAAATCAGGTAGTCATATAGTCGCAAAACTCCCACTTCTCTAGCTTCATAGATGCTTCACGACTTAATAAATCCTTAAAAGTAACTAAATTCAGTATTAACAAGGAATTAAAAAAAAAAAAACTTACAAAGCCGTAACTGGGCATTCATCCGGTCTTAATACTCCCACTTCTCTAACTTCATAAATCTTTTTCGTATGGTAAGAGAATATACGGCTGCCACTTGAAATACTTCCATCAAGAACAGCAACAAGAGGAATGGCCCCCCTGTAGCGATCATACCAACTGTCAAAAACTAACGCTTTGAAGGCAGAATCCCTCAAACAGCCGGTGGGAGGAGGTATACGTTCTATGATGGCTTCAAGGACACTTGTCACCTGGAAGCCAGTTTTTGCAGATACCTAGAATGAAAAAGCGAGTACAATTTTTCAGTGTGATGCCTACTTGATCTTATGATTATAATTTATGTTGTATCGTATACAGGGGTGCCACCCACTAAAAGCAATTCCAATGAATTAGTGACTTTTTGGTTGATTTAGTGATTTTCTTAAACAATCTAGTGATTTATGTGCTGATTTAGTGATAGTTTGGGCAATACAAAAAATCACTAGGAATAGTGATAAGTCATTACGAGTGGCAACCCTGAACCCATTGGTGCTGTGTGGCGACATATCGTACAAGTGATATATCACATTGATATGTGGTAGGATAGTACTGGGTGGTCTTGAATATTGAATTGAAAATTTTCTCTTCCGTCTTTCTCTTAAACAAATCAATTTTCTGCTTTTCGTTATCTACTTCTAGTACTCAGTCCTCCTTGGGGGTATTTTGTGAGTTTTGTGTCCATTAAAAAGAGATAGGTCAGAACAACCATTAAATCCGTAGGAACGACCATTTCAACACGAGGTATTACGAATTTAAAATTAGATTTATTCATCAAAAGACAGTAAATAAATAAATAAACACCATTTATCTCCACATAGTCTCCATGACATGTAAAGGAGGAGAATATACTCCTCTTACTTAAATGCTAGCACAAATATGAAAAGAACCAAAGAGAGAAAGAGAGAAAGAAAGAGAGAGAGACAGACACAGAGAGAGAGACAGAGAGAGAGAGGGAGAGAGAGAGAGACAAAGAGAGAGAAAGAAAGTAACAAAGAGGGGGACAACTGGAAAGAGAATGATGATGTTTTATCACAATATATAATCAATTTATGCAACCATCAATTTAATCAAATTAGGTAATAGTCTATGCTGACCATACAGCAAGTCTAGAACGCTCCATTCAATCTTACCAAAAAGATAATCATAATGAAGTTATTTCCAAACTCACGAAGCTGTTCCTTTGAAATAAAATAAAATTTTTCCAAAATATTCAGACCCGATAATGCTCTTTTCTGCCTAGCAACCTTTTCATAAAAATCTTTGCCCTTCGGCCCAAAAAACATGTTTGGAACGTTATGCGGTATCCTTGAGAGTGCGACATGTCATCTTTTCCGAGGAATTATACTAAAACTCTACACATTTAGAAGACATATATCTGGAGGTACTAGCAGTTACGCTCTAAACTTCTGGCACACAATCATTGGTTTCAAAAAGAGAGAAGGAGAAATAGAGAGGAAACAGAGAGAGAGAGAGAAAGAAAGAGGGAGGCACGATTAGTTTATCAACGTCCCCTCAAAGTATGTTACCATAAATATAATATATCATTATGAGTCAACTTATCAATATGAAATGAGACAGAATACAAGTTAAATATTTTTTTTTCTTTCTAAATTACTTCAAAGAATGAGATCATAAATTAATATCCCAGGCCAATGCAGAAAACATACCCGTCTTTAGTCTCCAGTAAACTCGTTACTGTCCAAAATCTTCTACCTGCTTTTTGTCCTTTGACTTTACAAATTATAGGAAATCAAATTTATTTTGGATGAAATGGAAGCGAGAAGCTTAATGTAATCAATTTGCTTCCAAGCTTTTTATTCATAGAAAAGAGGGAGATAGGGCAATTAAGATGTAAGTCATATTATAAGGCACGTAAATGTAATTTAATATAAGACAGGAACAAATTACCTATTACGAGTGTAAATCTAATACAAGTAAGACTTTCTTTTATGGTTCTACTTGGAGTAGAAGCGCAACCAAGAACAATTTTTTGTTTCTAAATAACCTTCGGATTTGGAAAAAGATAGTTTTCTGACTCCAAATTATAAAAAGAAATAGACGGTGTCAGCCAGGCACGTAGACAGAATTTTTTCGGAGTATGCGGGGGCAATACTAAGAAAGAAACAATTTTATTTGGTAAATTGAAATAAAAGTTTCCTGAAATTCGGGGGGATTTAGAATTCGGGCAGATTTAGGATTTAGAGGATTCCAGGGTTCCCCCACAACTACATACTTCCCTTGTGACAGCCCAAAAGGATCAAAATCGAAAGCTAAATGATTCCCATCACCAGGGGGACTGGATATCTATAACACTTTCAACAAGTTCTAGTGCATCACGTTTTCTTGCGCCTTAATGGAGAACAATGATATTCTCTTCCCTTGGCTTGCCGCTTTTTTTTGGTAATAAGCAAGCCCAACTTCACTCAAAAGGTTTGAGCGGTATCGCCATGTTAATTCAAAAAACATGACAGCAAAATTGTCAATTGACAGACCAGTAGTATCCAATCTCTGCTTTTAGGCGCAACCCTATCCCTTTTCCCGTGACAGCCCTCTGACGTCACAACATCCATAGCAGTTTAATATAGGATTCATATGATATCCCTCTGACGTCACAGCATCCCTGTTTCTAGGGGTCAACTGGCATAACTCTAACCCTCCGATGTCACGGCACGCCCTCGCCCTTAAACGGTCAGATAGGAAAATAAAAATTGAATTCCCGTGACATCCCTCTAACGCCCGACACACCCTCTCGCTTTAAATAGCATGGGATTTTAAAGGGCCAGATTGCGGAGCTCCCAATCACTCGCAGCTGTGCAATACGGTCCCTGTTTCTAGTGGTCGGCTGGTAAGATTCCCACGACACACCCCTCTGGACTCCAATGACGTCGCACGAAACACCCCATTTTAAACGGTCAGGTCTAATATGGATGAAACAATTTTATGTAACCTAACGTCAGGACCCATGGGGAACCCCGCTTGTAACTTAACGACAGCACAAACTTTATGTGAGGTCAAGTAATGACAGCACAACTCTCACTGTCGCATAATACCTTTTTGGCATTTTATTTTTCGACCGAAATGTTAAAAGCATTTTTTCTTTCTTTTAACTTAATGGCGGTGCACACTTTACGTAAGGTCAGCGCACAACTTACGCAATGACGGCGTACTTTTATGTAATGACGGAGGTCAACACTGCCATATACTACCTTTTTAGCATTTTATTTTTCACGCGAAATGTTCAAAGCATTTCTTTTTTTATTCTTTAGTTCTTTGTTCTTGCTGGGACTTCAAAGGTCAATTCACTTCCAAAGGAACAGCGCTCCAAGTAACAACACTAAGCCACCATTCCAATATTCTGTATTATGGAAATACTGTCAAGAAATTACAAATTCCCTTGACGTCACAAGACCCACCTCTGTCCATTCAATAACACATCTGGCAGAATTCCAGGCTCATGTCAGTCTTCTCCGTTGCCAGGTGTAATATCGATTACGCAAAATGCGCAGAGGAAATCCTTATTTTTTACACAAATTGCTCTAAATGTAGTTCTAGTGATAAAGACTAAGGAAGGCTTAAATTGTGTACAAATGATCGTGCTAAACAATAAATCTTAAAAACAAAAACTTTGTGGTAAAAGTTCTATTATTTCAAACAAATTCACAAACAATATTAAAGCAAAGAAAAAACGGTTAAAAAACCCAACAAACATAGAAATAAAGTAGAAGAAAAGGGCTTTTGGGGCAACGTTTCAAGAATTTTTATTATATTATTTAATATTTTTCGTTATTTCCTCAGGTTTCATAGACCCAAGGCTTAAAAAATTCAAACATGAGAGCGGAAAGGCACTACTACATCATTTTCACAAACATCTATGGGGTAATTTTGACTAAGGATATGCTAGCAAATAAGGATTTTCAACATTTATTTACCACATTTTAACATTTGTTTCATATTTTTAAGATTTTCTAGGGCTCATAGCCCAAGGTCTTATAATTTTTATTATATTACTTTAACATTATTTATTACTTTCCTGGGATTTAATAGATCCAAGGCTTACAAAATTCAAACATGAGAGCGGAATGGCACTGCGACGCTATTTGTCACACACATCTAAGGGTAATTTTGACTAAGGATATGTTAGGACATGTGGTTTTTTCAACAATTATTTACCTTAATTTAACATTTGTTTCATACTGTTAATATTTTCTAGAGCTTAGGGGTCCAATGTTTCGACAATTTTAAGATATTAGTTTAATGTTATTCGTTATTTTCCTCGGGTTATATAGACTCAAGACTTACAAAATTGAAACATGAGAGCGGAATGGCACTGCGGCACTGTTTTCACATACATCTGAGGGCAATTTTGACTAAGGATACGCTAGCACTTGTAGATTTCCAACAATTATTTACTATATTTTAGGAGTTGGACTTGGAATACTAAAAACGTATGGAGCTAGAATGAAATGAGTTATAAATTACAAATCTAGTTAAAAGAACCTTTAAAACAGGACTCTTAAGTTGGAGTCAATGCCCCCCTCTCCTTAGCAGTCATTTCCAGGGGGCAAAGTTGATATTAGATACAAATTTGTAGGCATTGTTGAGGTATTTCCGAGAACCGTTAACGAAAATATAGCGTTTCTTTGAGTGAAAGTTAGATTTTCACCCCCACCCTCCATGGTAAAAATTCTTTAACACTTCCATCTTAGCTATTAAACTGTAGAACACCTTCCTCAATGCAATTCACGCAACAGTACCATTATTTGACTGCCCCCACACCCCCTAACAATCATTCCTATGACATTTTCCAGGAATTTCTTGTTAAAGATTATGCCTCAATATGGTGATTCAAGTTTTCCCGACCCATTCCTACGTGATACACCATGTCAATTCCCACCCCCATGGCATTACACACCTCCCAATCCGTCATCCACGTGGTACCATCCATCATTTACCCCCCCTCATGACATTTTCAACCGTTTCACTCCGAAAATAAGCTAGTGAATCTAAATTAAACAGTATATTTTTCAACAGCGAAAAGTCAAAATTTCTTTGCTAGAACGTGATACTCCAAGTAATTCACGCAATGGTACCACACGACTATTGCTTTGTGGCACCATCTGACAGTACAACATCATTCCTAAGACATTTTTCACACATTTTTTGTTAAAAGTTATGCTTCAACCCATTTATTCTGGTTTTTCGCAAGCCAAGCAATTCACGATGCTCCACAAAACACATCACACCACCATGGCATTACGCACCCGGCCAACTGCGGGGAAATTTTGACAATGTATATACAAAATTTTAAGGATTTACATAATTATCTTCAATATTTTAACATTTACTTCATATATGTAATGTTTTCTAGGGCTTATGGTTCCAAGGTTTGAGAATCTTAAGATAGTATTTTCCATATTTTATTGTTTTTGCAAATTTTTCACTATTTTCCTTGGGTTTAATAGATCCAGGGCATGAAAAAATTCAGCTTCGAGTGAGACTTATGACTTAGGCTATCTTTATAGTGTTGTTTCGTGATTTTTCATATCAGTGTTTCCTCCATTGATGTTTCAAAATTCACTTGCAAGCTTTCTTGTTTTAAACGTATGAATCAGGATGTATTTATAGTGTTGTGTTGTTCTTTATCTTGTCAGTGTTACCTCTCTTGATATTTCGAAGTGCATTTTTTCATAGGAAACATATGACTCAAGATATTTTTTATAATTTTGTGTTATAGTTTATCATGTCAGTGTTACCTCTAATGATGTATCAAATTTAATTTTGGAAGTTTTTTCGTTTGAAACATATGATTCAAGATTTTTTTTGTAGCTTTGTGTCGTGCTTTATCTTGACTGTGTTACATCTCTTGATGTTTCAAAGTTCATTTTGGAACTTTCTCGTTTGATACGTATGACTCAAGATGTTTTTTGTAGTGTAGTGTCAGGTATTGTCTTGTAACTCTTACCTAGGTGGATGTTCCAAACTTCATTTTGGATTTTCGTTTGAAACATATGACAAACGTATGACTCCTCAGTTGATGTTTTTTTCGTTGAAACAGTGTCACCTCAGTTGATGTTTCAAAGTTCATTTTGGATTTTTTTTTTTTCGTTTGAAACATATAACTCAAAATATTTTTTGTACTGTCCTGGTTTGTCTTGTCACTGTTACCTCATTTGATGCTGTCAATGTACATTTTGGAAGTTTCTCGTTTGAAACCTATGACTTGGGATATTTTTCTAGTGATGTGTGACTTGATAATTTCAAAGTGCATTGTGGAAGTTTTTCCTTTGATCCATATGACTCGGGATGTATTTATAGCGCTGTGTCGAGGCTTATCTTGTCAGTGTTACCTCCGTTAATGTTTCAAAGTGCATTTTGAAAGTTCTATCGTTTGAAACATATGACTCGGGATATTTTAATGGTGTTGTGCCATGACTCATCTTGTCAGTGGTGCCTCAGTTGATGTTTCTAAGTTCATTTAGGAAGTTTTTTTTTTGTTTGAAATATATGACTCAAGATATTTTTATACTGTCCTGGTTTGTCTTCTCACTGTTACCTCACTTGATGTTTCAAAGTATATTTTGGAACTATTTCCGTTTGAAACACATGACAAGAAATTTTCTAATTTTGTGTCGAGGTTTATCTTATCAGTATAAGAAACATTTACTCAAAAATATCAAATTTCTCTTGGAAGTGACGGTTTTTTTAATAGTAACCACTTCTTTCTAAAAGCAACAACTTGTCCGTCAAAGATAACAAATTTCTCTTAGAAGTAACAATTTTCTGCTTACGCTAACAAATTTTCTGTAAGAACTGGACAGTTTTTCTTAACACTGACCAGTTGTACCTTTGAAGTAACAACTTTTTCCTTAATACTAGTGGAGTTTTACTTAATACTGTCAAATTTCTGTGGGAAGTAACAGATTTTTCTAATAGTAACAAATTTTTTCTAATAGCAGCAAGTTTACCATCAAAAAACATATTTTTCTTAGAATTAACAATTTTCTGTCAATGCTATTAAGTTTTGTATTAGAAGTAGTAGCTTTTCCTTAATACTAAAAATTTTTCTCTTGGAAGTAACAACTTCATCTTAGGTGTAAAAAATGTTTTAATAGCAGCAAGTTTTCCGTCATAGATAACAAATTTCTCTTAGAAGGAACAATTTTCTACTAATGCTACCAAGTTTTCTTTTAGAAGTAGCAAATTTTTTCCTTATAAATTTTTAATTAATATGATCAATTTCTCACTGAGGTAACAGCTTTTTCTTAATAGTAACAATTTTTTCTAGTAGCAGAAAGTTTTCCGTCAAAGAAACAAAGATCTCTTAGAAGTAAGAATTTTCTGTCAATACTACCAAGTTTTCTGGTAGAAGCAGGAAGTTCCTCTTAACACTAACAATTTCTCTTCGAAGTAACAACATTTTCTTTAATACTAACAACCTTTTACTTAACAGGTTTTTTCTTAATAGTAACATTTTTCTCTAATACCAGGAAGTTCTCCGTCAAAGATAAGAAATTTTTCTTAGAAGTAAAAATTTTTCTGTATTAAGTATAAATTTGTTAGTATTAAGAAAAAAGGTGTTAATTCGAAGAGTAAATTTGTTAGTGTTAAAAAAACTTCCTTCTTCAAACAGAAAACCTGTTAGAAAATATTTGTTAATATTAAGGAAAATCTGTAACCGCCATGAGAAATTTGATCGTATAAAATAAAAATTTGTTAGTATTAAAGAAAAAAGTTGTTACTTCCAAGAGAAAATTTGTTAGAGTTAAGAAAAAATTTGCTACTTCTAACAGAAAACGTGTTATCATGAACAGAAAAATTGTTACTTCTAACAGAAATTTGTTATCTTTGACGGAAAACTTTCTGCTATTAGAAAAAAATTCTTACTATTAAGAAGAAGTTTTTACTTCCAAGAGAAACTTGATCATATTAAGTATAATGTGTTAGTATTAAGGGAAAAAGTTGCTACTTCGGAGAGAAAAATTTGTTAGTGTTAAGAAAAACTTGCTACTTCTAACAGAAAACTTGTTAGCAAAAATAGAAAATTGTTAACTCTAAGAAAAATTTCTTTTCTTTGACGGAAAACTTGCTGCTACTAGAAAAAATTTGTTTCTTTTAAGAAAAGCATGTTAATTTTAAGAGAAATTTCATAGTAGTAAGTTAAACTTTGTTAGTACTAAGGAATAAGTTGTTACTTCGAAGGTAAAATTTGTTAGTGTTAAGAAAAAATTTCTAGGTCTAACAGAAAACTTTTTAGCGTAATCAGAAAGTTGTTACTTCTAAGAGAAATTTGTTGTCTTTGACGGCAAAATTCTACTATTAGAAGAAATTTGTTACTATTAAGAAAAAAACCTGTTACTTCCAAGAGAAATTTGATAGTATTGAGTAAATGTTTGTTACACTGATAAGATAAACCTCGATACAACACTTGAAAAATATCATGAATCATGTGTTTCAAACTAAAAAATTTCCAAAATACACTTTGAAACATCAAGTGAGGCGACAGTGACAAGACAAACCAGGACAGTATAAAAAAATCTTGAGTTATATGTTTTAAACGAAAAAAAAATTCTAAAATGAACTTTGAAACATCAACTAAGGTACTACTGACAAGATAAGCCATGATCCAACACTATTAAAACATTCTGAGTCATATTTTTGATGCGAGAAAACTTCAAAGATGCACTATGAAACATTATCTGAGGTGACCCTGACAAGGTGTGACATGACAAAACACTATTAAAATCACCCAGAGTCATACGGTTGAAACGAGAAAACTTCCAAAATGCAATTTGAAAGTATCAGCAGAGGCAACAAAGACAAATCAAGACACATCACAACAGAAATATCCCAAGTCATAAGATTCAAATGAGAGACCTCCAAAATGCACTTTGAAAGCATCAAGTGAGGTAACTGTGGCAAGACAAACCAGGATAGTACAAAAATACCTTGAGTTATATGTTTCAAACGAAAAAAACTTCCAAAATGAGCTTTGATACATTAACTGAGGTAACACTGACCAGATAAACCAAAACACAATACCATAAATACATCCTGAGTCATACGATTCAAACGAAAAAACTTCCACAGTGCACTTTGAAAGCATTAAGAGAGGTAACAAAGACAAGTCACGAGACATCACAACAAAAATATCCAAAGCCATAAGTTTCAAACGAGAAACTTCCAAAATGCGTTTTGAAAGCATCAACTGAGGTAACACTGATATGATAAACCACGACACAGCACTACAAGAACATTCTGAGTCATACGTTTCAATTGAGAAACCTCAAAAATGCACTTTGAAACATCAAGTAAGGTAACAGTGTCAAGACAAACCACGACACAACCTCCAAACCAAGACCTCCAAAATGCACTTTGAAAGCATCAAGTGAGGTAACTGTGACAAGACAAACCAGGATAGTACAAAAATACCTTGAGTTATATGTTTCAAACGAAAAAAACTTCCAAAATGAACTTTGAAACATTAACTGTGGTGACACTGACAAGATAAACCAAGACACAATACTATAAATAGATACTGAGTCATACGGTTCAAACGAAAAAACTTCCACAGTGCACCTTGAAAGCATTAAGAGAGGTAACAAAGACAAGTGACGAGACATCACAACAAAAATATCCAAAGCCATAAGTTTCAAACGAGAAACTTCCAAAATGCGTTTTGAAAGCATCAACTGAGGTAACATTGATAAGATAATCCACAACAAAGCCCTACAAGAACAGTGTGACTCATATGTTTCAATTGAGAAACCTCAAAAATGCACTTTGAATTATCAAGTAAGGTAACAGTGTCAAGACAAGACACGACACAACAGTACAAAAATATCCTGAGTCATATGTTTCAAACAAGAAAATTTCCAAAATGAACTTTGAAGCATCAACTGAGGTAACATACATTAGATAAAGCGAGACACATCGCTACCGAAAAATATCTTAAGTCATATGTTTCAAACGAAAAAACTTCCAAGACGCCGTTTAAAACATTAACATGGCTAACACAGACAAGATAAACCACGACACAACACTACAAAAATACGCCAAGTCCTATGTTTCAAAGGAAAAAACTTCCAAAATGCACTTTAAAAACATTAATTGAGGTGATACAGGCAAGATAAGCTATAACACTAAAAAATATCTTGAGTCGTACATTTCATACGAGAGCCTTCCAAAATAAACTTTGAAATATCTATAGAGGTAACACTGACAAGATAAACGACGACACAACAGTATAAAACATTCTGAGTCATACGTTTTAAATGAAACGATTCCAAGATGCAGTTTGAAACATCAAATGAGGTAACACTGACAAGTCAAATCCCAACACAACGCCATAAAAACATCTTGAGAGATACGTTTTAAAAGAAACAATTCCAAAATAAAGTTTGAAACATCAACTGAGGCAAGTGGCAAGATAAACCCCGACACTACACTACAAAAAACATCTCGAGGCATACGTATCAAACGAGAAAGTTCCAAAATGAACTTTGAAACATCAACAGATGTAACACAGTCAAGATAAGGCACGACAAATAACTACGAAAAATATCTTGAATCATATGTTTCAAACGAGAAAACTTCCAAAATTCAATTTGAAACATCAACAGAGAGAATATTAAATATAAGAGTTAAATGTTAAAATATTGAAGATAATAGCTTAAAATCCTTAAATGCTTGTATATCCATAATCAAAATGTCCCCGCAGTGGGCCGGGCGCGTACTGCCATGGTGGTGTGATGTGTTTTGTGGAGCATCATGAATGACTTGGCTTATGAAATACAACAATTAATAGGTTGAAGCATAAATTTTAACGAGAAATGACTGAAAATGTCTTAGGAATGATGATGTAATGCCACTGCCACAGAGCAATAGTAGTGTGGTACCGTGGCATGAATTGGTTGGAGTATCACGCTCTAGTAAAGAAATGGCGACTTAGCCCTGTTCAAAAATATACTGTTTAATTTAGATACACTAGCTTATTTTCGGAGTGAAACGGTTAAAACTGTCCTGGGGGGATGAGGGGTGGTGCCACGTGGATGACGGATGGGGATGTGTGTAATGCCAAGGTGGTGTGAATTGAAACGGTTTATCACATAGGAATGGGTTGAGAAAACTTGAATCACCGGATTGAGGCATAATTTTTAACAAGAGATGTCTGAATAATTTCATAGGAATGATGTTAGGGGCTGCGAGGGAATCAAATGATGGTACTGTGTCGTGAATTATATTGAGTAACGTGTTCTACAGTTTAAAAGTCAAGACACAGGTGTTAAACTATTTTTACCATCGAGGGTGGGGGCAAAAATCTAACTTGCACTGACAGAAACGCTGTATTTTCGTTATAGGTTCTCGGAAATACCTCAACAATGCCTAAAAAGATGCATCTAATATCAACCATGCCCTCTGGAAATGATTGGTAAGGAAGAGGGGGGGGGGGGTAGCCGCAGAAATCCAACTTCAGAGCCCTGTTTTAAAGGTTATTTTAACTAGATTTGTAATTTATAATCGATTTGACTCTAGCTCCATACATTTTTAATATGCCGAGTCCAACTCCTAAAATATGGTAAATGATTGTTTGAAAATCCACAAGTGCTAGCATATCCTTAGTCAAAATTGCCCTCAGATGTGCGTGAAAACGGTGTCGCAGTGCCATTCTGCTCTCATGTTTGAATTTTGTAAGCCTTGGATCTATTAAACCACGGGAAAATAACGAATAATATTAAAATTATATCTTAAAGCTGTCGAAACATTACCCCCCTAACCTCTGGAAAATATTAAAAATATGAAACAAATGTTAAAATAAGGTAAATAATTGTTGAAAAAACCACAGGTGCTAGCATATCCTTAGTCAAAATTTCCCCTATATGTGTGTGAAAAACATCGTCGCAGTGCCATTCCGCTCTCATGTTTGAATTTTTTTAAGCCATGAATTTATTAAACCCGAGCAAAATAACAAAAATATTAAAATAATATAACAAAAATTTTCAGAACTTGGGCAATAAACCCTAGAAAATGTTAAAAATATGAAAAAAAATGTTGAAATATGGTAAATAATTGTTGAAAATCCTAAAGTGCTAGCATATCCTTAGTCAAAATTAGCCTTAGATGTGTGTGAAAATGATGTACGAATTGTGAACGAATGATGAACTCGTAGTAGTGCCTTTCTGCTCTCATGGTTGAATTTTGTAAGCCTTGGGTCTATGAAACCTGAGGAAATAACGAAAAATATTAAATAATATAATAAAAATTCTCGAAACATTTGCCTCCTAAGCCCTATTTTTTTCACCATTTATTTCTACGTTTTTTGTGTTTTCAACTGCTTTTTCTTTGTTTTAATATTGTTTGTAAATTTGTTTGAAATAATCGAACTTTTACTTACAAAGTCTGTGTTTTAAAGATTTATTGTTTAGCACGATCAAGGTGTTTACACAATTTAAGCACCCCTTTTTCTTTTATCGCTAAAAATACCAGTTAGAGCAATTTTGTCTAAAAATAAATATTTCCCCTGCGCATTTTGCATAGTTGATGTTACACCTAGCCAGGAGAAGACCGACATGAGCTTGGAAACCCACCAGATGTGTTTTAGAATAGACAGAGGTGTGTCTTGTGACGTCCAGGGTATGCGTTATTTCAAAAAAGTATTTCCCCAATACAGAATATTGGGAATGTTGGTTTAGTATTCGTGCTTGGAGCACTGTTCCATTGGAAGGGAATTGAGCTTACAAGTCCTAGGGAGGACAAAGAACCAAAGAAAAAAAAAAGAAATGCTTTGAAGATTTCGGGAGAAAAATAAATACGAAAAAAGGTATAATATGACACTGATGCGCGCAGTCATTGCATAAAAGTGCGCCATCATTGCGTAAGTTGTGCGCTGACCTTACATAAAGTGTGCACCCCCATTAAGTTCAAAGAAAGAAAAAACGCTTTGAACGTTTCGGTCGAAAAATAAAATGTCAAAAAGTTATTATGTGACAGCGATGGTTGCGCAGTCATTACGTGAACTCACATAAGGTGTGTGCCGTCGTTAAGTTATAATCGGGGGTTCCCCATGGGTCCTGACGTAAGGTTACATAAAATTGTGTCATCCAAATTAGACTTGACCGTTTAAAACGGGTTGTGTCGTGTGACGTCATTGGGGACCAGACGGCTGTGTGGTGGAAATTTTACCAGCCAACCACTAGAAACTGGACCGTATTGCACAGGTGCGAGGGATTAGGAGATCCCCTATTTGACACTTTAAAATCCCATGCTATTTCAGCGCGAGGGTGTGTTGTGACGTCAGAGGACTGTCAGGGGAATTCTATGTTTATTTTCCTATCTGATCGTTTAAAGGCGAGGGTGTGTCGTGACGTCAGAGAGCGAGAATCTTGCCAGCTGACCGATAGAAACAGAGATGCCGTTACGTCAGAGTGTTCTCATAGGAATCCTATGGGAAACTGCTATGGATTTCGTTACGTCAGAGGGCTGTCATGAGAAAAGGGATAGGGCTACGTTCAAAAGTAGAGATAGGATATTACTCAGACCGGTCTTTAGTTTAACAAGATCTTGCTGTTAACCTCCTTCACGGCATTCCAATAGCTCTTATTAGCACACAAACACAATCAGCCGGCCAGTGTCTGGTGTCCCGACTGATAACTTTGTCTGTATAGGGTTTCGGCTGGTTTTTACTTCTCTTAGGTCAGAAGGAAAACAGTCTATTACAAAATCTGCAACATTGTTAAACTCCCTATTGACCCAATCAGATCAAGCCAGCCGACTCCAATCACCACTTCTGTAATAACTGTCTAAAAAAATGCTAGTGGAGGTGCTGGTAGTGCAAAAAAATCCTGGTAGTGAAAAATATGTGTATTTGAAAATAACCGATTTTTAAAACGCGGATCACAGGCCTTTGCGCAGTAGAACAAATTCAACAAATATGAAGCACCAAGGACATTGAAATTGAAATCTGAATGTTTTGAATTGATTAACTAGAAACTTACACAAAAAAAATATGTTAATAAATTCGAAAAATTTGGAAAATAAAATTTTTAATGAATATGACCTACATGTGCACTTTCGCAGTTCTTGATAGTAGCGGGCACCAAGTAAAAAATGAATCTAGGTAAAGAATCTCAGAAAATAGGCTAAATATATTTGCCACTGAACAGATATAGGAGTTACAGCTTTCATTTGAGGGTGTAGTTTTCTTGGGAGTAAACAAATTGATGATTTTTTTTAATTTATACGGACAAAAAGCGTTTCTGAACTTAACTAGTTAGTTTTACTTATTTATTTTCGTGGTTGAACATGGTAACACTGAGAAAGTTTAATTCTAAATGAAAACTGCATAATCTTGAAACAATCAAACGAAAAATCTTATCAAATCACGGTTTCAGGTATGAATATACTTAAGATGGCCCAGGGGGCAATATTTTTTATTTTTAAGGGGCTTGTAACCGTTAATTCCACCCACTGTTGAACAAAATGAATTAAAACTATTACTGACTTTCCATTTTTCTTACGAAACGCAAAAAAATTATGATCCTAAGATTCGACTTAAGATCAATGAAGAAAGAATTTTCAATTAAACAGTTACCTTCTATAGTGCTTAATTTGCTTATTCAGCGAAGCTTATAAATATATTACAATTAACAAATTTATAAATCTTTATAAATCATAAGTAGTAGCGACAAAATACATTCTGGGACATGCCCTCCCTTTTCCTATAGGATTTCTACAATATGCCCTGTTACGTCACGACATCCCTGGCAAGATTCCCATGACAGGTATGTTACATCACAACATCCCTGGCAAGATTCCCGGGATTCCAGGTGACGCAATATTGTTTCAGTATTTCCATATGATTAATGAAGCTTATAGAGGAAAAGAAATAATAAATGAAAAATAAAGCCAAAAAAGGGTGAGAAAACGAGGATCTTGTCAGCCAGTGGCAAAAGATGAAGACGAAAAACAAACAAATATTTCGACAAGGACCTCCGCCAAGTCGTCCTCAGTGCTAAGAAAAAACAACTAAAAACCAACAAGAATCTAACCTTTTAGAGTTCACTGGATAAGATCCGAACAAACACTGAATGACTAAAGCCGAAACCAATTAAAAAAAGATTTTACCTAAGAGATTGTGCAAGAATCTTTGGCCTAGCAACAGTTTTTGCTCTTCTGCCATTTCGGTTTTCATTAGATATGTTAATAGGTGCTCTTAAATTTGATTGGGCGCAAATATCAAAAGAGACTTTTAGTATTAAATTGTTATAAATTGGGCTTAATGAAATTTCTCCGGTGTCCCTATTTATAGCCAAATTCCTGCTCATATATTTTTTTTATCTCAATTACATCTTTGAAAGATTGCAGTAGGCCATTTACAGTAGATATTAAAGTTGACTCCTCAGAAAGAACAAGATGTGTAGGATTTTCAAAAATATGCTGGGCCAATGCGAAATCAAAGCTGTCATTTTTATTTTTCAATCTCAGGGACATATCTATTGAAATTTTTTGTTCATGCAAACGTTCACCAAGTTGTTGATGGGTCCTACCAATGTAAAATTTCCCACATGAACACGGGACTCTGTAGACATCACTACCCAGTATAGGGTCCGCTTTATCTTTTCCTGAGTTGAAAAAATGTTCAACTTTTTGTTCACTTTTGAATGAAACAAAGAGATTGTGTTTATTTAAAATTTTTCCAAGTTTATCACTAAGTTTTGAAATGTATGGTAGAGTGGTGTAGGTTTTTTTTCTCAATTTCCGGAACCACTGAATCAAGGGGGACAGGTTCCCTTTTTATTATTTCTTTTCCTCTCTTAGCTTCATACGTCATGTATAGCCAGTGTGGTCTTAGAAAGTATTCCATATGATTAATCTAACTTCTCTAGTATGGTCGAATATGTAACAAGTAGCAATAATAGGAAATTAACATGGGACGTCAGGTAAGTGGAGCTATTAGCCCCTTGTACCTCTGCAATGCGGTTCCAGGTGTGTACCAATATATCCCCTACCAACCGCCATTTGCCACAATTCGTAGCCATTTTTGTTATAGAGTCTATTGAATTTTCGGAAGATACCCAGGATCCCCGGTCCCTGTTTCTAGGTGTTCTATTAAAGGGAGCACAGCTGTCAAAATTCCAATAACAGCCCTGGTTCCGGGTGTAATATGCATGACGAAATCTTGTTTAAGATGGTGAGATTCAGACGACACACCCCTCTGGACACCATGACGTCACACAACACACCCTTGTTTTAGTTGGTCAGGTGTAATATGGATGACAGAATTTTATGTAAACTCACTTCAGGACCCGTGGGGGAGTTCTCGCATGTAATTTAACGACAACGCAAACCTTACGCAATGCAAGCGCACATCTTACGTAATGATAGCGCACATCTTACATAATTGCAGCGCACCCATAAACAAAATACTTTTTTTACACTCTATTTTTTCCCCAAAACGTTCAAAGATTTTTTTCTGTCTTTACTTCATTATCCTTGCTAGGACTCGAAAGGTCAATTTCCTTCTAACAGGACAGCATCTTAAACGTCAGGACTAACAAGGTATTCCCTGTGTTTGGTCCTGTTCAATACTTTCTAGAAATAACACCTGAGATTCCTGTGACGTCACAAGGCACACCTCCCTCTATTCCATGACACACCTCGCAGGATTACGAACGCATGCCATGTTTTCATGCACCTGCAATAATTGACAAGAAGACAGAAAATATTAATTTCCATACACAATTGCTCTTAATATACTTTTAGTAATAAAAGACGGAAGGGGTGCTTAAATTGTGTAAACAACTGGGCATTAGACATTTGTCCTAAACAACATATCTAAAGGATTAAGGTTATTGAAAATATAATTTCTATTTATTAAAACAAACAAAAAGTACTTAAAAAACACGACAAACAAAAAATAAAACGTGCAAAAGCTTATAAAGAATAAACTATAACCAAAGAACAATGCATAAAAGAAAAATGCAACCTAGCACGCAATTCCAGGGAAGGAGGGTTGATAGTATATGCAAATTTTTAGGCACTATTGAGGTATTTCCGAGAGCCCTTAACGAAAATACGACATTTTTTGTGCAAAGACTATGAGTATTTCAAATCACCGTACTAATATGCGGCAGCCCCCAATCCTCCCTCTATCACGTAATTCCATAGGACGGATAGTTGATATTAGAGATAAACTTAAACCATATTGAGGCATTTTTGAAGAACTTTTAATGAAAACGCATCATGTTTTTGAGTGCATGTTAGATTTTCATTGTCCCCTTTCCCACCACGGAAAAATTCTTTAACGCCTCCACCTTAACTTTTAACCAGTAGAACATGTTACTCCAAACAATTCACACCACAGCGACAATATTTGACTGCCTCTCTGACAATAGGCCTACATCATCACCTCCAAGACATTTTTAAGATATTTCACGTTGAAAAATTATACTTTCAATCCGATGATTAAAGTTTTTGCAAGTCAAGCCTATTATAATAGCCTCGAAAACACTCTACACCACCATGGCATTACATACCTCCCTCTTCGTTATCCATATGACATCACCCCTCGTCACCCCCTAGGACATTTCCAGCCTTTTCCCATCGAAAATAAGCATGAGAATCTAAATGAAACACTATATTTTTTGTAGAAAAGCGGAACTCGTTATTTCATTGCTAGAACATGATACTTCAAGCAATTGACGCTACAGTGCCACAATATTACTGCTCTGTGGCCTCCTCTGACATCGCCCGATCACCCAAAAGACACTTTTCAGACATTACTTGTTAAAAACTATACTTTAACCCATTGATTAAAATTTTCACAAGCCGAAGCCTATAATAATAACCTCCAAAACACTCCACATCAACGTGGCAATACACACCTACCATCCACATGGCACACCCTCTCAACATCCCTAGGACATTTTCAACCTTTAACCATCAATAATAACCTTATGAATCAACACTTAAACACTTTTTTTTATTTGAGAAGGGGAACTCGGTATTCCATTGCTAGAACCTGATATTCCAAGCAATTCCCGTCACAATGCGACACTATTAATCCTCTGTGGCCCCCCTTCATCATTCCCAAGAAATTTTTCAGATATTTCTTGTTAAAGATTATGCTTCAACCCATTGATTTAAGTTTTTTGCAACTCAACCCAACGTGATACACCATGTCAATTCGCACCGCCGTGGCATCACTTCATTTTTACATATTTTCATCGAAAAAGCAACAAATTCTACATTTCTTGTGGATAGGCGCCTAAAATCTTAACATTTAGGTTCTCTGATGTACTGTATTTGATGCTGTAACTTTTATCGAGACCCGCTGTGGCCTTTGCGAGTGTTTCCAACTTTTTCAAAAATCAAATTTGCTTCAATAGAATGCAAAACATAGATTACAAGCAAAATTGTCGATGATTTCTCACTGATACAGCGAATAACCAAATATTTCTAAGATTTTTTCCCCTGACTCTTCACGAAATTGGGAAGTTGCTTGACTACTAGCACACATTCACCATTCTTGCCACATTGAATTTTCCATTTTTTGCATATTTTCATTGAAAAAGCAACAAATTTTACCTTCTTGTGGATAGGCGCGTGAAACCTCAACCCTAAGTTTCTTTGATTTGCTGTATTGGATGCTGTAACTTTTATCAAGAGCCGTTACAGCCTTTGCGAATTTTTCTGCCTTTTTCAAAATCAAATTTACTTTAATAGAAGACAAAACATAGATTTAAGGCAAAATTTTCGAAGATTTTTCACTGATACAGTAAATAACCAAGATTTTCTAAAGATTTTTCCCATGACTCTCCACGAAATGGTGAAGCTGTTTGACTACTAGCACGCATTTACCAGACTTACCACATCGAGTTTTTCATTTTTTGTATATTTTCATTAAAAATGGAACAAATTCTACATTTCTTGTGGATAGGGGCGTGAAACCTCAACATTAAGGTTCTCTGGTGTATTATATTTGACACTGTAACTTTTATCAAGACCTGCTAAACCCTTTGCGAGTGTTTTTGCCCTTTTAAAAATCAAATTGGCTTCAATAGAATACAAAACTTAGATTACAGGCAAAAATGTCGAGGATTTTTCACTGATACAGTGAATAACCAACATTTTCTAAAATTTACTCCTGACTCTTCACGAAATTTTGAAGTTAATTGACTACTAGCACACACTTGCCAATCTTACCACGTTGAATTTTCTATTTTTGCATATTTTCATCGAAAAAGGAACAAATTCTAGATTTCTATTGGATAGGCGCTTAAAACATCAACACTTCAACGTTCTTTCAGGTGCTGTATTTGATGCTGTAACTTTTATCAAGACCTGTTACACCTTTTGCGAGTGTTTCCGCCAATTTCAAAAATCAAATTTGCTTCAATAGAGTACAAAACTTAGATTACAGGCAAAGCTGTCAAGGATTTTTCACTGATATAGTGAATACCCAAGGTTTTCTAAGATTTCCCCCCTGACTTTTTACAGAATTGTGAAGTTATTGGAATACTAGCACAAATTCACCAATCTTACCAGGTTAATTTTCTATTTTTACGTATTTTCATCAACAAGAAACAAATTCTACATTTCTTGTGAATAGGCGCGTGAAACCTCAACACTAAGGTTCCTTGATGTACTGTATTTAATACTGTGACTTTTATCAAGACATGTAACAGCCTTTGGGAGTGTTACCCCCTTTTTCAAAAAATCAAATTCGCTTCAATAGAATACACAACTCAGATTACAGGCAAAATTGTCGAGGATTTTTTACTGATACAGTGAATAACCAAGATTTCCTAAGATATTGCCCCTGACTCTTCCTAGAATTGTGAAGTTGTTTGACTACTAGCACACATTCGCCAGGGCTGTATTTGATGCTGCAACTCTTATCAAAGCCTGTTACACCCTTTGCTAATGTTTCCCCCTTTTTCGAAAATCAAATTTGCTTAAATAGAAAACAAAACGTAAATTACAGACAAAATTGTCGAGGATTTTTCACTGATACAGTGAATAACCAAGATTTCTACAGTTTGTTCTTGATTTTTATGACTTTGTGAGGATTTCTTTGTATTTGTAATGATTTTTTAGAGGTTGACCATGATTTCTACAGTTTGCTTTTGATATCTATGGTTTAGCCTTGATTTCTATGGTTTGGTACGGATTTCTAGGGTTGACCCTGTCTTTTAGATAAGCACCTTTTGATTTTTCTTGGAACACCCTGCCTTTCTTGGCTTTAATATTTCTTGGCGATAAAGAATAATCGGAGGTAAAAGAAGACTAAAACTTATATTGTATACATTAGTCACCTTCATCTCTCCTTCATCTTTGAACATCAGTGATAATGATTTTTCCTGGAACCTTACCCTTTCTTGGCTTTAATATTTCTTGACAATAAGGCATAATCGCATATAATGGAGGTTAAGGCAGACTAAAACTTATATTCTTTAAACAAGACGTTTTTCTAGAAGTAGCAAGTTTTCTTAACACTAACAAACTTTTTCTTAGAATTAACGAGTGTTTCTTAATATTAACGAAGTTTTAATTAATACTAACAAAATTTTTCTACGATGTAACATGTTCTTCTTAATGGTAACAATTTTTCTTGGAAGTAACAGATCTTCTTAATAGTAACAAATTTTTTCTAATAGTAGTATGTTTTTTGTCAAAGGTAACAAATTTCTCTTAGAAGTAACAAGTTTTTTCTGTTAATGGTAACAAGTTTTTTCTTACAAGTAGCAAGTTTTTTTAACACTAACAAATTTTTTCTTAGAAGTAGCAAGCTTTCCGTCAAAGATAACAAGTTTCTTTCAGAAGTAACTATTATCTGTTAATGATAACAAGTTTTTTCTTAGAAGTACTAAGTTTTTCTTAACACTAACAAGTTTTTTCTTAATACTGACAAAGTTTTACATAATACTACTAAAAATTTTTTTTAGAAATGTCAAGTTTTTTTAATCAGAACAAAAGTTTTACTCAATTCCAACAGTTTTTTTCTAATAGTAGCAATTTTTTTGTCAAAGGTAACAAAATTCTCTTAGAAGTAAAAGTTTTGTATTAATGGTTACAAGTTTCACTTAGAAGTAGTAAGTTTTTCTTAGCACTAACAAATTTTTCCTTAGAAGTAACACGTTTTTTCTTAGTATTAATTAAAAAGCTTTTGCAACAAAATAAGTTTTTCAAAGAAAAATAAAGAACTCCATTAAACAAAAAACTATCATAAACAAAATCAAATAATTTACCAAGCATGAAACTACCACAAATCATCATCGATAAATAAATGAAACCCAAAACGAACAGAAATTAAAATAAATAACCGAGTCAAGCTCGAAACGAGCAGAAATTAACATAAGTTGGGCTTAAAACCCCTTTGCCTTCCCAATGCCAGAGCATAATTTGCACTTTACCGAAGAAAATATAAATGTTTTTACTTTTAAAACTTTAATAAATCAAATAATATTAACATTTTTATTACTAAATATCAGTATATGTATATTAAACTGACACTGCAGGTTCATTTGTATTTTTTTCAGTAAAGTGCAAATTCTATTCTGGCCTTGGGAAGGCATAGGGGTTTTGCGCCCAACTTATGTTCAACTCCTTCCATACAAAGTGCTAGGGTCTAAGCAACAACAACAACAACAAAAATAATATATTAAACCCAGATCGATCTTTGCCATAAAAATGTCAAGCCTTCCAATCACTTTCGACTATAAAAAAGGGCAATAGGCCTTTCGATTACCAATCAAATGAGCCCTTTTTGAGTTTTTACGACAACACTTCCTTTAAACCCCTTATATGCCCCCAGGGCACAAATTACAACTCTTACCCTAAGGGCTGTGACGGTGGTTGTCATCCTCTAAGATCTAATTTCCAGAACTTTCAACAACGTTAAACAAAATGGCTATCTCAAAATCTTGATTGGATGTGTCTGGGAAAATAGTGGGCGTGAGAGGGGCGTTAGTCTTCCTCCAATCCCTTTCAACTATTAAAAAAGGAACTAGTCCTTCAATTTCCAATCGAATGAGCCCTTTTGAAGTTTCTACGACAACTCTTTCAATAAAAACCTTATATAGCCCCAGGGGATAACTAATAACCTGAGGGCTGCGGTGGGGGGGGGGGGGTTCATCCCCATAGACCTAATTTACAGAAATGTTTACTATGTTGAACAAAATGGCTATCTGAAAAATTTGATTGGATGTGTTTGGCGGATGGTGGGCGTGAGAGGGGGGATATTTACCGTCCAATAACTTTCAAATATTAAAAAGGGCACTAGCCCTCTCAATTTCCAATTGAATGAGCCCCTTTTGAAGTTTTTACGACAACTCTATAAAAACCTTATATGCCCCCAGGGCATAGCTTATAGCTTTTACCCAGGGGACTCTGGGGTGACTGTCAACATTAAATACATATTTTCTAGAACTTTCACCTACGTTGAACAAAATGGCTATCTGTAAACTTTGATTGAATGCGTTTGGGGGAAAAGTGGGCGTGAGAAGGGGTTAATTACTCTCCACTCACTTTCGACCTTTAAAAAGGGCAATTTCAATTTCCAATCAAATGAGCCCCTTTTGAAATTTTTACAACAACTTTATATGTAAACCTTATATGCCACCAGGGCATAACTTACAACCCTTGCACTGAGGGATCTGATGGGGTTATCATCCTAAACGATCAAACTTCCAGAACTTTTGACTACGTTGAACAAAATAGATATCTCAAAATTTTGATTGGATGTGTTTTGGAAATGGCAGGGGTGAGAGGGGGGTTAGCTGCCCTTCAATCACTTTCGACTATTAAGAGGGCACTAGCCCTTTCAATTTCCAATTTAATGAGCCCTTTTTGATTTTTTTTACAACATCAATTCCTATAAAAACCTTAAATGCTCCCAGGGCATAACTTAAAACCCTAGCCCTGAGGGTTGTGGGGGGGATGGGTTGTCATCCTTAAAGACCTAATTTCCAAAACTTTCAACTGCGTTGATTGGATGTGTTTGGGGAAAAGGTTGGCGTGAGAGGGGGGTTAGTTGCCCTCAAATCACTTTCGACTATTAAAAGGGGCACTAGCCCTTTGAATTTCCAATCGAAAGCCCTTTTTCAAGTTTCTACGACAAAGATTTCAATAAAAACCATATATACCCCTAAGGCATAACTTATAACCCTTGCCCTGAAGACTGTAGGGAGAGTGTCCTCCTCAAAGATATAATTTCCTGAACGTTAAACTGCGTAAAACAAAATGGCTATCTGAAATTTTTTATTGGATATGTTTGGGGAATTGGTGGGCGTGGAAGGGATGTTAGTTGCCTTCCAATCACTTTCGACTATTAAAAAGGGCGCTAGCCATTTCAAATTCCAATCGAATGAGCCCCTTTTGAAGTTTCTACGACGACGCAATCTATAAAAACCTTATATGCGCCCAGGGCATAACTTACAACCCTTGCCCTGAGGGCTGTGGGAGAGTTTCCTCCTCGAAAACATACTTTCTATCTGGAAATCCGCAACACTGAACAAAATGCCTATCTAAAAATTTTGATTGGATGTGTTTGGGGAAAAGGTGGGCGAGAAAGGGGGGCTAGTTGCCCTCAAATCCCTTTCGACTATTAAAAAGGGCACTAGACTTTTGAATTTCCAATCGAATGATCCCTTTTTCAAGTTTCTACGACACGGATCTCAATGAAAACTTATATGCCCCCAGGGCATGACTTATAACCCTTGCTCTGAAGACTGTGGGGGGAGTGTCCTGCTTAAAGAAATAATTTCCTGAACTTTAACTGTGTGGAACAAAATAGCTATCTCAAATTTTTGATTGGACGTGTTTGGGGAAATGGTGGGTGTGGAAAGGTTGTTAGTTGCCTTCCAATTACTTTAGACTATTGAAAAGGACACTAGCCTCTTCAATTTCTATTCGAATTAACCCTTTTTGAGGTTTCTAAGACAACACGTTCTATAAAAACTTTATATGCCCCCATGGCATAACTTACAACCCTTGTCCTGAGGGCTGTGAGAGGGTTGCCATCCTCAAAGACCTAATTTCTAGAACTTAAAACTACGTTGAACAATATAGCTATCTCAAAATTTTGATTGGATGTGTTTGGCGAAAGGTGGTAGTGAAAGGGGGGTTAGTTACCGTCCAATCACTTTCAACTATTAAAAAGAGCACTAGCCCTTTGAATTTCCAATCGAATAAGCCTTTTTTGAAAGTTCTACGGCAACACCTTCTAAAAAACCTTTTATGCCCCCAGGGCATAACTTACAACCCTTGCCCCTAGGGTTGTGGGGGAGTTTCCTCTTCAAAAACATATTTTCTGTCTGGAAATCGATTACGCTGAACAAAATAGCTATGTCAAAATTTTGATTCGATTTTTGGGGGGAATGATGGGCGTGGGCTGCTAGTTGCCCTCCAATCACTTTCGACTATTAAAAACGGCACTAGCCCTTTGAATTTCCATTCGAATGAGCCTTTTTTGAAGTTTCTATGACAACACCTTCTATAACAACCTTATTTGCCCCCAGGGCATAACTCAAAACCCTTGCCCCAAGGGTTGTGGGGGAGTGTCCTCCCCAAAAAAGATATTTTTTCTAAATGAAAATCAACTATGCTGAACAAAATGGTTATCTCAAAATTTTGATTGGATATGTTTGGAGGAATGATGGGCGTTGGGGGGCTAGCTGCCCTCCAATCACTTTCGACTATTAAAAAGGGCACTAGCCCTTTGAATTTCCAATCGAATGAGCCTTTTTTGAAGTTTCTATGACAACGCCTTCGAGAAAAACCTTATATGCCCCCAGGGCATATCTTGAAACCCTTGCCCCGAGGGTTGTGGGGAGTGTGCTCCTCAAAAAGATATTTTATATCTGGAAATCAACTATGCTGAACAAAATGGCTATCTCGAAATTTTGACTAGAGGTGCTTGGGGTAATGATGAGCGTGGGGGGGGGGCTAGTTGCCGGCCAATCGTCTTCGACTATTAAAAAGGGCAATAGTTACTTCAAATTTCAATCGAATGAGCCCTGTTTAAAGTTTCTACGACAACTCCTTCGATACGAAGTGCCCGGGTATGGAGAAGAAGAAATAACACATTGTACCCACATCTTTCTTTAGTTAGGTAGTGCTATCGCGCTGCCTCTGACTAACAAAAGTTTCACTTAATACTAACAATTTTTTGTAGAAGTAACATGTTCTTCTTAATAGTAACAAATTTTTCAAATAGTAGCAAGTTTACTGTCAAAGGTAACAAATTTCTCCTAGAAGTAACGATTTTCATATAATGGTAATAAGTTTTTTATTTTTCTTAGAAGCAGCAGGATTTTTCTTGACACTAACAAATTTTTCCTTAGAAGTAACAAGTTTTTTCTTAATAACAAAAGTTTTACTTAATGCTAACAAATTTTACATAGAAGTAGCATGTTTTTCTTAATAGTAACAACATTTTTTCAAATAGTAGCACCTTTTCTGTCAAAGGTAACACATTTCTCTTAGAAGTAACAATTTTCTGTCAATGGTAACAAATTTCTCTTAGAACTAGTAAGTTTCTGTCCATAGAAATTTTAACATATTCTCCAAATACTTCTTATAGAATATAAATGTTCAGTCATAGCCCAAAATCATTCCTACAAAGTGAGACTTCTTTCTCATCGTTTAAAAAATTCAGAATTAAAGTGGACCTTTTTATTTTCATTGAAAAAATTCAGAATCGAAGCATAACTTCTTCTATCTTCTACCGAAAATTCAGAACTGATGCGAGAATTCTTTTCGTTCATTGAGAAAATTCAGAAGAGAACTTGAACTTTTTTCTCTTCGTTGATAAAATTCCGAACTAAAGTAGAACTCTTTCTTCTTTACGAAAAACCCAGAACTAAAGGGTAAATTTTTTCCTTCTTCGGGAAAAATTCAGAATCGAAGATTAACTTCTTTCTTTCCTCTACGCCAAAATTCAGGGATGCAAAGGGACTTTTTTCTCTTCATTGAGAAAATTCAGAAGAGAACTTGAACTCTTTTTTTCTTCGATGAGAAAACTCAGAACTAAAATATAACTCTTTCTTCTTTAAGAAAACTCAGAAGTAAAGTGTATCTTTCCCTTCTCTGGAAAAAATTCAGAGCCGAAGTTTAACATTTTTTCTCTTCTTTGGAAAACATTCACAATTTAACATTAACAGTTTTCTCTTCTATGGAAAAATTCAGAAGAGAACTTGAACTTTTCTTCACTTCTTTGAGAGAACTCACAAATAAAGTGGAACTTTCTTTCTTCTTTGAAAAAAATCAGAATCGAAATATAACTTTTCTATCTTCTAACAAGAATTCAGAAGTGAATTGAGACTTCTTTCTCTTCATTGAGAAAATTCAGAAGTGGGCTAGAACTATTTCTATTCTTTGGAAAAATTCTGAACCGAAATGTATATTTTCCCTTCTTTGAGATAATTCCAAACTTAAGTGGAACTTCTTCTTCTTTAAGAAAACTCGGAACTGAACAATTATGTTTTCTCTACTTTGGAAAAATTCAGAATCGAACTTTTCTGAAAACTTGAACCTTTTTTCTTCTTTGAAAATATCAGAACTGAAGTAAAATTTCAGTTAACTACATTAAACTCACTACGTTTAAGTTAGGTTATTTAACTTAGGATAGAATGACCGGTCATGCTAGATTAAGTTAAAGTAACCTAACTTAAATCAAGTTAACTCAAAGAAAAGTTCAAGTTGTCTTCTGAATTTTCTCAGTGAAGACAAAAAAAGTTACATTTTGATTCCAAATTTTTCCAAAGAAAAGAAATAGTTCCAGTTCAATTCTAAATTTTCTCAAAGAACAGAAAGAAGTCTCACTTCACTACTGAATTTTCGGTAGAAGATAGAAAAAGTTATTCTTCGATTCTAAATTTTTTTTCAAGAAGAGAGGAAGTTCCACTGTAATTGTGCGTTTTCTCAAAGAAGTGAAGAATAGTTCAGGTTCTCTTCTGAATTTCTCCATAGAAAAGAAAAACGTTAATGTTAAATTGTGAGTTTTTTCCAAAGAAGAGGAAAAATGTTGAACTTCGACTCTGAATTTTTTCCAAAGAAGGGAAACAAATTACACTTCAGTTCTGAGTTTTTTTTTTTAAGAAGAAAGACATATACTTTAGTTCGGAATTTTCCCAATGAAGAGAACAAAATTTCCAGGTCTCTTCTGAATTTTCTCAATGAAAAGAAAAAAATCTCAATTTATTTTTGAATTTTGGAGTAGAAGATAGACAGAAGTTATACTTTGATTCGGAATTTTTTCCTAAGAAGGGAAAAAGTTACCCTTCAGTTCTGATTTTTTCGTAAAGAAGAAAGAGTTCCACTTTAGTTCGAAATTTTCTCAAAGAAAAGAAAAAAGTTCAACTTCTCTTCTGAATTTTCTCAGTGAAGAAAAAGAAGCTACACTTCGATTCCAAATTTTTCCAGAGAATAGAAATAGTTCCAGTTCAATTCTAAATTTTCTCAATGAAGAAAAGTCTCACTTCACTTCTGAATTTTCGGTAGAATATTGATAGAAGATTCGGTAGAAGTCGATTCTGATTCTTTTCAAGAAGAGAGAAAGTTCAAATTTAATTCTGAATTTTCTCAAAGAAGAAAATAGTTCCAGTTCAATTCTGAAATTTGTCAACAATGAGAAACATGTCTCACTTTGTAGGAATAATTTTGATTTATCACTGAACGTTTGTGTTCCATAAGAATTATTTGGGGGTGATTTTAGAATTTTAATGGAAAATAACTTGCTACTCCTAAGAGATATTTGTTACCATTGACAGAAAATTGTTACTTCTAAGAGAAATTTGTTACCTTTGACAGAAAACATGCTACTATTAGAAAAAATGTTCTTACTATTAAGAAGAACATGCCAGTTCTACCAAAAATTTGTTAGAATTAAGTAAAACTTTTGAATCTTGCCAAGGATGTCGTGAAGAAATGGGGCATGTTGTAGAAATCCTATGGGAAAAGGGAGGGAATGTTCCAGAATGTATTATGGCATTACTACTACAATAGCCCATTTATATTATTACAATTGTAAGATAAATTGTTATTTTTGTTATTGGAATGTACGAGCACCTAAACCTAACTGAAATGTACGTAATAAGAGCATCTAAACCAAGAATCAAATTATGATTTATTTAATTGAATCATCCTTTTGAGAAATTGAACAAGTTGAGAACATGTGAAGTTTATTCCACACTTGAGTGTTTAACGATCACTTTTTTTGCATTTGCAATTACCTCTTACCCATTGGTAACAGCGTGGTCTGGTACAAAATAGTTATCAATTAACATTTGGTTGAATGCATTTTGCCTCGTCGTTTATCTTGAAAAACCAGAATTCTTACAGTCACCAGGTGTGTCAAAACTAAATTCTTGCATATTTTGAATCTGAAATGTCTTTAATAAAGTAAAGGATTTTTATACTAAAAGAGAACCGTTGCTTTACTAATTAAATATAAAAAAATATTTCTAACTAAAAGTAAGGAGCGATATTAAAATTTAAAACGAAGAGAAATTATTGCATATATGAAAGGGGCTGTCCCCTCCTCAACGCCTCACTCTTTACGCTAAAGTGTCTTATTGTTTTAAAAAATAAAGTTGTGAGACAGAGTCAACCTTTAGCGTAAAGAGCAAGGAGTTGAGGAGGGGATAACCCCTTTTATATGCAGAATATTTTCTGTTCAATTTAAGTTTTAATGTCGCTCCTTACTTTCACTTAAAATACTTTTTTTTATTTAATTTCTGAACGTTTTTGAATTAATACACCTTTGACTTTGGGTCATCGTACATGAATAATTAAAACGTAACCTTCTAAAACGTTATAATTAAAAAAAAATGCATGTTAATTTTTACTTTTTTTGGCTAAATGGCCTTCTCGAAATTTTGTTCTGACGTAACTTACGAATTACCTTATGTAACGAACTTCTATATTCGTATGTTTTTATTACGTATAATAGGGATTTTGCTCCCCTAGTCAATACCTCGCTCTTTACACAAAAAATTCATATTTTATTCTGAGTTTTCTTAAGAAGAAAGAGTTATACTTTAGTTAAGAATTTTCTCAATGAAGACAAAAAAAGTTCAAGTTCTCTTCTGAATTTTTTCAATGAAGAGAAAGAAGTTTCACTTCACTTTTCAATATTGAGGTAGAAGATAGAAAGAAGTTATACTTCGATTCGGAAATTTTTCTTAAGAAGGGAAAAAAGTTACCCTTCAGTTCTGAGTTATTCGTAAAGAAGAAAGAGTTCCACCCTTTAGTTCTGAATTTTCTCAACGAAGAGAAAAAAAAATCAAGTTCTCTTCTGAATTTTTTCAGGGAAAAGAAAAAAGTTACATTTTGATTCCGAATTTTTCCAGAGAATAGAAATAGTTCCAGTTCAATTCTTAATTTTCTCATCGAAGAAAAAGTCTTACTCACTTCTGATTTTCGGTAGAAGATAGAACAAGTTATAGTTCGATTCTGATTTTTTTTTTTCAATGAAGAGAGAAAGTTCCAGTTCAATTCTAAATTTTCTAAACGATAGTCTCACTTTGTAGGAATGATATTGGGTTATCACTGAACGTTTGTGTTCTATAAGAAGTATTTGGGGGCGATATTAGAATTTCCATGGAAAAGAACTTGATACTTCTACGAGATATTTGTTACCATTGACAGAAAATTGCTACTTCTATGAGAAATTTTTTTCCTTTGACAAAAAACTTACTATTATTAGAAAAAATGTTCTTACTATTAAGGAGAACATGCTACTTCTAGCAAAAATTTGTTAGAATTAAGTAAAACTTTTGAATCTTGCCAAGGATGTCGTGACGTAATAGGGCTGTCATGGGAATCTTGCCAGGGATGCAGCGACGTAACAGGGCATGTTGTAAAAATCCTATGGGAAAAGGGAGGGATTGTTCCAGAATGTATTATGGCGTTACTACTACCATAGCACATTTATCTTAATACAAGTACAAGATAAATTGTTATTTTTGTTATTGGAATGTAATAACAGCTTCTAAACCAAGAGTCAAATTATGATCTATTTAACTGAATCATCCTTTAGAGAAATCAAACAAGATGAAAATATGTGAAGTTTATTCCAGACACGAGTGTTTAACTATCACTTTTTTCACTTGCAATTACCTCTTACCAATTGGTAACAGATTGGCCTGGTACCAAATAGTTATCAATTACCGTTTGGTCGAATGCATATTGCCTCATCTTTTCATAGGCAGCGCGCCAGCGCTGCCTAAGGAAAGAACGATGTGGGCACAATGTTTTTCTTTTTTCTCCATATCCGGGCCCTTCGTATCGAAGGAGTTGTCGTAGAAACTTCAAAAAGGGCTCATTCGATTGGAAATTAAATGGGCTAGTACCCTTTTTTCAATAGTCGAAAGTGATTGGAGGGCAACTATCCCCCCCACGCCCATCATTCCCCCAGCACATCCAAACAAAATTTTGAGATAGCCATTTTGTTCAGCATACTTGATTTCCAGATAGAAAATATGTTTTTGAGGTGGACAAACCCCCACAACCCTCGGGGCAAGGGTTTTAAGTTATGCCCTGAGGGCATATAAGAACGATGTTGGAACAATGTACTATTTATCATTTTTTTTTTCTTTAGAGCATGGCACTTCATATAGAAGGGGTCGTCATAGAAACTTCAAAAGGGGCTCATTCGATGGGAAATTGAGAGTTCTAGTGCTCTTTTTACTAGTCGAAAGCGATTGGAGGGCAACTAGCCCCCCTCCTCCCACCCACGCCCATCATTCCCCAAACACATGAAATCAAAATTTTGAGATAGCCATCTTGTTCAGTGTAGTTGATTTCCAGATAGAAAATATGTTTTTGAGGAGAACACTCCCCCAGAACCCTTAGGGCAAGGGTTTTAAGTTATGCCCTGGGGGCATATAAGGTTTTTATAGAAGGCGTTGTCATAGAAACTTCAAAAAAGGCTCATTCGATTGGAAATTCAAAGGGCTCGGGCTCTTTTTAACAGTCAAAAGTGATTGGAGGGCTACTAGCCCCCCCCCCCCCATGCCCATCATTTCCCCAAACACATCCAATCAAAATTTTGAGATAGCCATTTTGTTGAGCGTAGTTAATTTCCAGATAGAAAATATATTTTTGAGGAGGACACTCCCCCACAGCCCTCAGGGCAAGGATTTTAAGTTGTGCCCTGGGGCCATGTAAGGTTTTTAAAGAAGACGTTGCCGTAGAAACTTCAAAAAAAATCATTCGATTTGAAATTCAAAGGGCTAGTGCCCTTTTTAATAGTCGAAAGTGATTGGAGGACAACTAGCCCCCCCCCCCACGCCCATCATTCCCCAAAACACATCCAATAAAAATTTTCAGATAGCCATTTTGTTCAGCGTAGTTGATTTCCAGATAGAAAATATATTTTTGAGGACACTCCCGTACAACCCTCAGGGCAAGGATTATAAGTTATGCCTTTGGGGCATATAAAGTTTTAATTGAAATCTTTGTCGTAGAAACTTGAAAGAGGGCTTATTTGATTTGAAATTCAAAGGGATAGTACCCTTTTTAATAGTCAAAAGTGATTTGAGGGCAACTAACCCTCCTCTCACGCCCACCTTTGCCCCAAACACATCCAATCAAAATTTTTAGACAGCCATTTTATTCAACGTAGTTGAAAGTTTTAGAAATTAGGTCTTTAAGGATGACAATCCCTCCCCACACAGCCCTCAGGGCAAGGGTTGTATGTTATGCACTAGGGGTATATAAAGTTTTTATTGAAAGCGTTGTCGTAGAAACTTCAAAAGGGCTCATTCAATTAAAAATTGAAAGGGCTAGTGCCTTGTTTAATAGTTGAAAGTGAGTGGAAAGCGACAAACGCCCCTCTCACGCCCACCATTTTCCCAACACATCGAATAAAAAATTTTGAGATATCCATTTTGTTCAACGTAAGGAAAAGTTCTGGAAATTAGGTCTTTTAGGATGATAACCCCCTCAGAGTCCTCAGTGCAAGAGTTGTAAGTTATGCCCTGGGGCATATACTGTTTTTATTGAAAGCGTTGTCGTAGAAACTTCAAATGTGCTAATTCGATTGGAAATTGAAAGGGCTAGTGCCTTTTTTGATAGTTGAAAGTGATTGGATAGCGACTAACGCCCCTCTCACACCCACCATTTCCCACAACATATCCAATCAAAATTTTGAGATATACATTTTGTTCAACGTAGTTGAACGTTCTGGAAATTAGGTCTTTTAGGCAGAGAACCCCCTCAGAGCCCTCGGTGCAAGGGTTTTAAGTTATGCCCTGGGGGCATACAAGGTTTATATAGAAAGTTGTTGTAAATCATAGGCAGCACGATCGCGCTGCCTAAGTAAAGAACGGGGATACTCGAGAACGAGACAAGAAACGGGGACGAAGTAAAGAGGAGGACCACAACCCTCAGGGCAAGTGTTTTAAGTTATGCCCTGGGGGCATATAAGAATGATGTTGGCACAATGTATTATTTATTAATTTTTTCCTTTAGAGCTGGGCACTTCGTATCGAAGAAGTTGTCGTAAAAACTTCAAAAAGCGCTCATTCAATTGGAATTTGGAGTGGCTTGTGCCCTTTTTAATAGTCGAAAGTGATTGGAAGGCGACTAAGACACCTTCCACGCCTACCATTTCCCGAAACAAATCCAATCAAAATTTTGATATAGCCATTTTGTTCAGCGTAGTTGATTTCCAAATAGAAAATATTTTTTAGGACAGTCTCCCAAAGCCCTAAGGGCAAGGGTTGTAAGTTATGCCCTGGGGGCATATAACGTTTTTTATAGAAGGTGTTTTCGTAGAAACTTTAAAAAGGCTCATTCGACTGGAAGTTCAAAGGGCTAGTAATCAGAGGGCAACTAACCCGCCTCTCAAGCCCACTTTTTCTCCAAACACATCTAATCAAAACTTTGAGATAGCCATTTTATTCAACGTAGAGAAAAAAAAGGGTTTTATTAAAGAAAAAAAATTAAACACATTAACAACAAAACCCGAAGTTTATTAAACTTGTATCAACTTTTAACGTAGTTTTAAGTTCTTTAAATTAGGTCTTTGAGGATGAGAACCCCCCCCCCCCTCCAAAGCCCTCAGGGCAAGGGTTGCAAGTTATACTCAGGGGGGCAAATAAGGTATTTATAGAACGCGTTGTCGTAGAAACTTCAAAAAGGGCTCATTCGATTGGAAATTGAAATGGCTAGTGCCCTTTTTAATAGTCAAAATTGATTGAAAAGCAACTAACACCCCTTCCAAGCCCACCATTTCCCCAACACACTTCCAATAAAGATTTTTAGATAGATATTTTGTTCCACGTAGTTCGAAATTCAGGAAATCATACCTTTGAGCAGGACAAGCCCCCCCCCCAAAGTCTTCAGGCAAAGGTTACAAGTTATGCCCTGGGGGCATATAAGGTTTTTATTGAAAGCTTTGTCGTAGAAACTTGAAAAAGGGCTCATTCGATTGGAAATTCAAAGGGCTAGTGCCCTTTTTAATAGTCGAAAGTGATTTGAGGGCAACTAACCCCCCTTTCACGCCCATCTTTTCTCCAAACACATCCAATCAATATTTTGGATAGCCATTTTATTCAACGTAGTTGAGAGTTTTGGAAATTAGGTCTTTAAGGGTGACAACCCCTCCCCCCCCACAGCCCCAAGGACAAGGATTGCAATTTGTGCCCTGGGGGCGTATTAGGTTTTTATTTAAAGCGTAGAAACTTCAAAAGGGCTCATTCAACTGGAAATTGAAAGGGCTAGTGCCCTTTTTAATAGTTGACAGTGATTTGATAGCGACTAACGCCCCTCTCATGCCCACCATTTTTCCAAACGCATCGCATTAAATTTTAACATATCCATTTTGTTCAACTAATTGAAAGTTCTTGAAATTAGGTCTTTTAGGATGATAACCCCCTCAGGTTGTAAGTCAAGCCCTGGGGGCATATAAAGTTTATATAGAAAGTTGTTGTAGAAATTTCAAAAAGGGCTCATTTGATTGGAAACTAAAATTGCCCTTTTTAATAGTCGAAAGTGAGTGTAGAGTAATTAACTCTTACACCCACCATTTCCCCAAAAACATTCAATCAAATTTTAGAGATAGCCATTTTGTTCAAAGTAGTTGATAGTTCTAGAAATTATGTATTTAAGGATGACAAACCCCCCAGAGCCCCAAGGGCAAGGGTTGTAAGTTCTGCCCTGGGGCAATATAAGGTTTTTTAAGATAAAGTTGTCGTAAAACTTCAAAAAAGGGCTCATTCAATTCGAAATTGAGAGGGCTAGTTTCCTTTGTAATAGTCGAAAGTGATTGGAGGGTAACTAACCCCCCCCCCCCTCACGCCCACCATTCCTCCAAACACATCCAATCAAAATTGTCAGATAGTCATTTTGTTCAACGCAGTAGAAAGTTTTGGAAATTAGGTCTTTGAGAATGACCCCCCCCCCCCAGCACTCAGGGCAAGGGTTGTAAATCATGCCCTGGGAGCATATAAGATTTTTATTGGAACTTTTGTAGTAGAAACTTCATAAGCGCTCATTTGATTGGAAATTGAAAGGGCTAGTGCCATGTTTAATAGTTGAAAGTGATTGGAGAGTAACTAACGCCCCTCTCACGCCCACTATTTCCCCAGACACATCTAATCAAAATTTTGAGATAGCCATATTGTTTAACGTAGTTGAAAGTTCTGGAAATTCGGTCTTAGTGGATGAGAACCGCCCTAACAGACCTTCGGGTAAGTGTTGTAATTTATGCCCTGGGGCATATAAGGTGTTTATAGAAAGCGTTGTCGTTTCCAAAAGGGCTCATTCGATTGAAAATTGAAAGGCCTAGTGCCTTTTTTAATAGTCGAAAGTGATTGGAAGGCTTAACATTTTTATAGTAAAGATCGAAGTGGGCATAATATATTATTTTTGTTGTTGTTGTTGTTTAAACCAGGGCACTTCGTATCGAAAGAGATGTCGTGGGAACTTCAAAAAGGGCTAATTCGATTGAAAATAGAAAGGGCTAATGCCCTTTTTAATAGTTAAGAGTAATTTGAGGGCAACTAATCGCCCTTCCACTCCCATCCTCCCACGTCAACCCTCCCATTTCTGCTCTTAAAATTTAACCAAATCAAAATAACGTAAGTGTATCCAAGCCTAAGTGTATCCTAAGTGTAACCTAAGTGTATCCAGTAAAGTGCAAATTTTGTTCTGGACTTGGGAAAACATAGAGTTTTGCGCCCAACTTGTGAGCCCTTTTTGAAGTTTCTACGACAAAGCTTTTTACATAAACCTTATATGCCCCCAGGGCATAACTTATAACCCTTGCCCTGAAGACTGTGGGGGGAGTGCCCTGCTAAAAGGTGTAATTTCCAGAACTTTCAACTGTGTGGAATTGTCATCCTTAAAGACATAATTTCCAAAACTTTCAACTACGTTGAATAAAATGGTTATCTAAAAATTTTGATTGGATGGGTTAGGGGAAAGGTGAGCGTGAAAGGGGGGTTATTTACCGTCAAATCACTTTCGACTATTAAAAAGGGCACAAGCCCTTTGAATTTCCAATCGAATGAGCCCCTTTTCAGTTCCTACGACAAAGATTTCAACAAAAACCTTATATGCTCCCAGGGCATAACTTATAACCCTTGCCCAGAAGACTGTAGGAGGAGTGTCCTGCTCAAACGTACAATTTCCAGAACTTTCAACTGCGTGGAACGAAATGGCTATCTCAAAATTTTGATTGGATGTGTTTGGGGAAATGGTGGGGGTGGAAGGGGTGTTAGTTGCCTTCCAATAACTTTCGACTATTAAAAAGGCACTAGCCATTTCAATTTCCAATCGAATGAGCCCTTTTTGAAGTTTCTACGACAAAGCTTTCTACAAAAACCTTATATGCCCCTAGGGCATAACTTGTAACCCTTGCCCTGAAGACTGTGGGGAGAGTATCCTTCTCAAAGGTATAATTTCCAGAACTTTCAACTTTGTCGAACAAAATAGCTATCTCAAAATTTTAATTGGATGGGTTTAGGGAAATGGTGGGCGTGGAAGGGGTGTTAGTTGCCTTCCAATCACTCTCGACTATTAAAAAGGGCACTAGCCATTTCAATTTCCAATCGAAAGAGCAAATTTTTAATTTTCTACGACAATGATTTCTATGAAAACCTTATATGCCCCCAGGGCATACCTTACAACCCTTGCCCTGAGGGCTGTGGGGTTGTCATCCTCAAAAACCTAATTTCCAGAACTTCCAACTACGTTGAACAACATGGCTTTCTCAAAATTTTGAGATATCTTAAAGCATAACTTAGAACTCAGGGCATAACTTATAACCCTTGCCCTGAAGACTGTGGGGGAGTGTCCTGCTGAAAAGTATAATTTACTGAATTTTCAACTGCGTGGAAAAAAATGGCTATCTCAAAATTGTGATTGGATGTGTTTGGGGAAAAGGTGGGTGTGAGAGGGGGGTTAGTTGCCCTCCGATATCTTTCGACTAATTAAAAGGTCACTAGCCCTTTGAATTTCACATCGAATTAGCCCTTTTTGAAGTTTCTACGACAAAGCTTTCTATATAAACCTTATATAACCTCCAGGGCATAACTTACAATCCTTGCCCTGAGGGCTGTGGGGGAGTGACCTCCTCAAGACATATTTTCTATCTTGAAATCAACTACGCTGAACAAAATAGTCATCTTAAAATTATAATTGGATGTGTTTCAGGAAATAGTGGGCGTGAAAGGGGTGTTAGTTGCCTTCCAATCACTTTCAACTATTAAAAAGGGCACAAGCCACTCCAATTTCCGATTTAATGAGCCCTTTTCGAGGTTTCTGCGATAACTTCTTCGATACGAAGTGCCCTGGTCTAAAGGAAAAAACTAATAAGTAATACATTGTGCCAACATCGTTCTTTATGCCCCCAGGGCATAACTTGAAACCCTTGCCCTGAAGGCTGTGGGGGAGTGTCCTGCTCAAAAACCTGATATGTATCTAGAAATCAACTACGCTGAACAAAATGGTCATTTCAAAATTTTGATTGGATGTGTTTGGGGGAATGGTGGGCGTGGAAGGGGTATTAACTGCCTTCCAATCAGTTTCGACTATTAAAAAGGGTACTAGCCATTCCAATTTCCAATCGAATGAGGCCTTTTCGAAGTTTCTACGACAACTCCTTCGATACGAAGTGCCCTGGTATAGAAGAAGAAAAAAAATAATACATTGTGCCAACATTGTTCTTTACTTAAGGAACGCGATTTCGCTGCCTATGATTAAATAAAAAATGTTTTTACAACTGAAAATAAGGAGCAACATTAAAACTCAAAACGAGCAGAAATTATTCCGTATATGAAAGAGTTGCCCAACTCCTCAATACCTTGCTGTTCACGCTAAAGTTTTTAGAACTTTTAAAAAGCCTCCTATTCTAATTAAACACCTCTTGTGTTTCAGGAGTTGTTCTTAAAAACCTGGGACAAACAGTCAAACTTTAGCGTAGAGAGCAAGGTATTGAGGAGGAGGGAAACCCCTTCATATTCAAAATAATTTCTGTTCGTTTTGTGTTTCAATGTTGCACCTTACTTTTAGATGAAAAAACTTGTTTTTTTAGAAATACTGATTAGAATCCAAAAACGTTTAAACAACTCGACTCAGGGTATTAACTGGATCTCCACTTCCCGGGGGCAGGGGGATTGGCACACTAAATTTCTATCACTAAACATCTGAGTTTATTATAATTCAAGCTTAGAAAACAAAAGTCTAGCAAACCTGAGCCGCCAGCACACAGTCTCAGACTGTGCGCTTATAAAGAAGAAATTACAATAAGGAGACGCTAAGATTGTTGCTAATAGAGGGGAAACTAACGTACGCTGGGCAAGCTCTCAACTCTCTGCAATCACCCTATTCTTTTTGCTTCTGGAATTTTTCGCCTTCCTAAGAAAAAAAATCAAAAAGTATCCGGATCAATTATTTCAGATTTAGTAAATTTTTACGGTTTCTTCCACCTTGGACAGACAACCGGGTTATTCTTGGAATATTTCTAGTTTCTGATATTACGGTAGAACTGAACAGTACTAAACAGAAGGCTCTAAAATAAAGCTTGCGTCTGTTTTTCACTGCATCATCAACTTATCAAGTTTTTTTCAGTTTTCAGTTACTTCTTTTTTTCTCTTACATTGTTTGTTTTCGTTTTATTTTATTGTGTGCTACTCCACATCTTAAACTATTGTATAGTGTGGTTGAAAAATAAGTAATAATAGGCATGGACAGCAAATATACAAGGTTCAAGTACCGCAGTCTTTTCAATGGTTTGGGTTTTTTAACATTAATTAGCAAAGTAGACGCTAAACAACAGCAAACTTTGGTGTTCTTTGATTAATTAAGACAATTAGCTGCAACAAGGAAATGCTCTGTGTGATTTGGTGTGAAATTAAATTCCTAGTGTATTACTTACCTTAAGAATTTCCCTCTCGTCGACTTCAAAGACATTCTTCATTTGTTTTTGTACAGCCTCTGGATTGGCATTTTTCAGGTCAATTTTGTTTAGAACAGGAATAATTACTAAATTTTTAGAAAAGGCTAAGTAAAAATTGGCCACAGTTTGAGCTTGAATTCCTTGATTTGCGTCGACCAAAAGAATAACCCCTTGACACGCGGACAACGATCTAGAAACCTACAAGCAAAGAGAAGAATAAAATTTGAGATAATAGTTCATCATTTTTTTTTACTAATATTCCCTATACAAGTATAAATTCAAAAAAAAATATTAAATAAAGTAAAGGATTGCATGCTCAGGCAAAAAAAAAAATATCGGGTCGATCAAGAACGATCATGCTCAGCAAAATCCCCAAGTAGCCTTTGCTGTCTCACTTGAGGTAAAATGATAACCAATATTTCTTCAATTGTTTAGTACTCCGAAACTCACACAAATAATGTGCATATTAGCTCCATAAAATATTTGCGGGTGCTCCTTAGGCGTTACCTTAGGCCAACCATCTAGGGCTAAACGGTAAGCAGGTCGTCCCCGTCTGGGGTGGGAGGACGTCATAAAAAAGATTTAAAGGAAATGGGAACTTCGTGGGTGGGTGTAAAAAGGGAGGCTTTGAATAGATTGGGGTGGAGGAGGAGCGTGCGTAGCTATGTTGGCCTCAGGCGGCTTGGTACTGCGGTGAGTTGTTAGTAGTAGTAGTAGTAGCTATTATTAAATCCTTGAAAAGAACAATAGGTCAAGATCGACCTTCATCAGATTAATCAATGAATTGCTTAGTTAGCATAAACCTAATGCTCTTGATTTAGTTCAACATCCCCTCACTGTTTCCTCAAAATTTCAACGTAATACCCTTAGCTACTTTTGAGATACATATATATATTTGCACTTTACTGGAAAAAATTTAAAGGCTTTTACTTTGATAACTTTAATAAATCAATTAATATTGACATTCTGATTACTAAATACCAGTATATGTATATTAAACTGATATCGCACATTCATTTGTATTTTTTTTCAGTAAAGTTCAAATTATGATTTGGCCTTGGGAAGGCATATGGGTTTTTAGCATAACTTATGTTGATTTCTGCTTGTTTTGGTTTTTATTCGGTTATTTATTGTAATTTCTCTTCGTTTTGGGTTTCATTTTTTATCGATGCTGATTTATGGTAGTTTCACGCTTGGTAGGTTATTTGATTTGATTTTTGCTCATTTTTTGTTCAATGGAGTTCTTAACTTATCTGATAGTTGTATGCTGGAGAAAAATTTTCAGCGATTTTTAACAACATACACAATCTTAAAAATCTGGACACAAATAGTAGTGTTGAATTTAGTTTCATACCTCCTCTAGTTGACCTGAAATGGTAAACTTGAAACCATTCGCAAAAAAGATCTGTTTACTTTCTTTGATAGATTCGATACACTTATGCTATTTTGATTTGGTTAAATTTTAAGAGCAGAAGCAGCCCCAAAAGTTTGAACATAATACCCCTAAGTCATTCTTGGGATACTGCTGAGATGCATTATTGGGAATTAGCATTAACACAGTGCATTTTGATTTAATCTTATGGCAACATTTAGTTTGGAGCCCTTTTTGAAATTTCTATAACAACTTTCTATTTAAACTATATACCCCCAGGCCATAACTTACAACCCTTGCTCTGAGGGCTCTGAGGAGGTTATCATCCTAAAAGACCTTATTTCAAGAACTTTCAACTACGTTGAATAAAATGGCTATCTAAAATATTGATTGGATGTGTTTGGAGAAAAGATGGGCGTGAGAGGGGCGTTAGTCGCTCTCCAATCACTTTCAACTATTAAAAATGCACTAGCCCTTTCTACTTCCAATTGAATGAGCCCTTTTGAAGTTTCTACGCTTTCAATAAAAACCTTATACCCCCCTCCCCAGGGCATAATTTACAACCCTTGCCCTGAGGGCTATGGGGGGGGGGTTGTCTTCCTCAAAAATCTAATTTCCAGAACTCAAAACTACGTTGAATAAAATGGCTATCTCAAAGTTTTGATTAGATTTGTTTGGGGAAAGGGTGGGCGTGAGAGGCGGGTTAGTTGCTCTCCATTCACTTTTGACTATTAAAAAGGGCACTAGCCCTCTCAATTTCCAATCGAATAAGCCTCTTTTGAAGTTTCTACAACGACCTCTCCATATGAAGTGCCCTGCTCTAAAGGAAAAAATAATAAATAGTACATTGTGCCAACATCGTTCTTATATACCCTCAGGGCATAACTTTAAACCCTTGCCCTGAGGGTTGTTGGGGAGTGTCCTCCTCAAAAACCTATTTTCTATCTGGAAATCAACTACGCTGAACAGAATGGCTATCTCAAAATTTTGATTGGAAGTTTTTAGGAGAATGCTGGGCGTGGGGGGGGGGGGGGCTAGTTGGCCTCCAATCACTTTCGATTATTAAAAAAGGTACTAGTCACACCAATTTCCAGTCGAATTTAGTCCTTTTCGAAGTTTCTACGACAACTCCTTCTATACGAAGTTCCCGGGTATGGAGGAAAAAAAACACACACACATTGTGCCCACATCGTTCTTTACTTAGGCAGCGCTAGCGCGCTGCCTATGATAATCAAATAAAATTTATTTCAACATCCCCACTTTGGATTTATTTCAACATTTCCTGAAAGTTTCTACTTAACAGCCTTATTAATATCCCGAATTAACATAGTGTATTTTGATTCAGTTCAATATCAATCTTCACATCCCCTGAAAGTTTCAACTAAATACTCTTAGCTGAAGCTGGGATGTTGCAGATACACTCTTTGGGCAACCTTGATGCACAAGATCTTTTGATTTACTTCGTCATCCAGTGAAAAATTTCAAGTTAATACCTTAATTAATTTCTGAGACATTGCAGATACACACTTTTGACAGCCTTGATGGGAGTAGAGTATTTTAATTGAGTTCAATATTCCCCCCAACTTTACCAGATATTTCAACTCAATTCCCTGCAGAACCTGGATGTGCACAATCTCTTTTTATTTAGTACAAACAAATCTTCCCTAAAAGTTTTAACTTAATACCTTAAGCCAGTAATCAGCAACCTTTTTAGCTCAGGACATGCAGCCGTACCTCAAAGCTGCATGTCCTCAAAAAGAGGGATTCATGAGCATTTGACATTTTTTAATCAGATGACGGTTCGAAAACCTTCAACAGCCTTTCGCCCTGACAGAGCCAAATACCTGTTTTGTAGCACAAAAATGGGCTAAACATTACATTGCCACAGTGTAATCTCTTTTGTTAATTAAAAAGGGCACTATTTCTCTCACAGTCCAAATTATATGGCCACTTCTTTGATTGGATCTTTCACAGAAATAGTACCTAAAGAAGGAACATAAAAGACAGTATGTTCCTGTGAAGTGACATAAATGTCTGGTAATATTAGAGGATTCCTTCGGCAACTTTCCCGAGTAAATTTTTGTTTTCGGTGCTTGGTAAACTTAATTGACCATTTTTGTTGCTGTTTTGTTTCCATTATGTTTTTAAGTTTGACATGACAACTTCGTCAAAAAAAAATCTAATTATGCACATACAACACTATTCTGTTCTCTATCATGAAATTGCAAGCTGAAGGCTTGAGGAAAATACAAAAAAAAGTAAAATTCAGAGTTTCACTGCACCTTTTTGCTGCCCGCTATTCAGTACAATATATTTCTAAGCTTGACAAGGCAACTTGTTCAAAATATCATCAAATTACATGCAGCTGACACACTAGACTTAAGGTGGAGGCTAGGGGATAATAAAAAAGAAGGAGAAATCCCATTGTCACAATAAGATTTTTGTTGGGGCTTTTCTGACCATTGGCGGACCCAGGAATTTTTTAGGGGGGAATAGGCTGATCCGATAAACTTGCGTTAGGAGCAAGTTTAATTAACGATAAATTGCATTAAGTAAGTAAATTATACTACTTTAGACAATGTTAGGGGGCGCGCGCCCCCCTCACTCCTCCCCTGGATCCGCCACTGTTTCAGACGTTTCGTTCTGACAAATTTTCGCTTGACTAGGGACTAGGGGATGAAGGAAGTCATTGCATAAAAGACGTTAGGCGAACAAGAAGTGTCTTATGGCAACATATCCCTATAGTTTGGCTATACTCTGCCAACACTTAGCAGGCAAAGAAATTCTTATTTTACTAAATTCCATGCTTTTATTGAGGATGAGAAAAATCGACACGGCTAAGAAGTGAAAACTCAGCCTAAGCCTAAGACAGGCTAAGAAGTTGAGACATAAAAAATGTCTCAACTATAGAAATTTAAAATACATCTTCAAAAAAATCCCAAACAAAATTGAAAAAGATATAAACTTTTGAAGAAAGAATTGGCAGATTAAAAGGGCTTTTTGTGCAGATTGGCTCTTAACTAACACCATGAATACGCTGCTGAAACTTCATCCACTTAGAACATCAAAATAATGTTAAATAATTATTAGCAAAAGGAAACTGCTAGCCAAACATTGTTTTAAGTAATTTCAAGTGTTTTAAGTAAATTAAGTAATTTTATGTAATTAGTTTTTAGGTGTTTTGAGTAAATTAAGCAATTTTAAGGAATCAGTGTTTAATCGTTTTAAGTAGCTATTGCTTGACTTAACCGTTCACAATACTTAATTTTGTCATTTTGAGAAGAGGGGCATGGTATGCAGGGATTTTTTTTTGGGGGGGAGGGTAAGTTAGCCAGAGAGTTCAAGAGAATGCCAAAAAACACAAAAATAGATGAATCATAAAAAAACCTTTCCTGGAAAATATATTCTTGAAAGAGTTTTTTTTTTAAACCTTTCCCAGAAAACACATTCTTCAAAAAAATGTAAAAAATAAACCAAAAAAAGCAGATTGAAATAAAATTTAATAATTCAAACTTCAAACGAACTAAAATCATTATCAATAAATAAATCAGAAACACAAAACAAACAGAAATTACGAAAAGTAAACAGGAAAAACTTAAAACTAACAGAAATTGCCACAAACAGGAGTAAGTTTAACGCCCTCTAAACCTTCTAAAAACAGCTTAAATTTCATAAACTCACTGTAAACTAACATTGTAAACTAATTTCAAGATAATGTATAACCAGTTACATACACAATTGTATACAATCTCAATTGATTCATTAATTGTACAAGACTAGTATTTAAACTAAAGGAAAATGTTAGTGACCTCAAAATTAATCCTCTCTGATATCAATCGATGCGCTACTACTAATTTAATGCTACTAATTTTATTTTATTCAGATTTTTCCTTCAGAGAGGCCGTAACTCTGCAGTATTACAAACTCTTCACTATGCCTCCAAGATGATACACTTTTTTGCTCATTTTCTGATGATTTTTCACTTCGAGTTCCTTATTTTTAGACCTGACGCCCGTTAAGTGTTTAAACTGCATACATTATTAGGTACAACTCACGGGTCAAGTAGATTCCTCAAAAGGATTCTTAAGTAAACTCAGTCTTCAAAAACCTTGTTAGTAGAGATGCCTTATTGACTCCGGACGGGACTCCTTATATGGGCATAGAACCACGTGGTTTATGGATTTTGTCAGTGAGAATGAAAAAACAGGAATTTTGTCACATTTATGGATGTTTTTATGGATGGTTATGTGTGTTGGTCGATTTATTTGATGTTTTTCATGGATGTTTTTATGGTTTTTGTCAGTGAGAGTTTGAAAAAACAGGAACTTTGTCACATTTTTGTATGTTTTATGGACTTTGTCATTGAGAATTTGAAAAAACAGGAACTTTGTCACATTTATGTCTGTTTTTATGGACTTTGTCAGTGAGAGTTTGAAAAACAGGAATTTCGTCACATTTGTATCATTTTGTTGTAAGTGAGCATGGAAACAAAGGAACTTTCTCACTTTCGTGTATTATTGAGTCTAATGGGAGCAGGTTAGTGATACTTCCTTCCTGTTGTTGCTGAAGGCAAATGTTATGATCCAGAAACAGTATTTGTTGCTGCTGCTCGAGGCAAATGTTATGAGTTTCCCGGAAACCGTTAGATCACGTGTTTCCTTCTCAGCCAATCAGAGGGCTTGCTTACACAACAATTCGCCCTTTGAGATTTCGTATATAACGGGCATGCAATGTAATTAAATTATCAGAAAGTATTTTGACACAATGGATAAATTTGATGAATTAGAAGCCTTGGCAACTTCAATTTACCATGTAAGCTCCGTTTTTATTTTCAAAATAAAATTATTTTCCTTGGTCACCCTCCAGTATATTTAGGTAAGTACCCCACCCCCCCTCAAACCTAACCACCTTGCAATCTTTATACTCGATTGAAAACGTAAAATATATTCTTTTACCCTCAAAACCTACCCCCCCCCCCCCATTGTTTTACAACCAAATTCTCGCAAAAAGAAATAATTCTCATTTTGTTAAATTCCTTCCTTCTATATTTCCAGCTAAAGCGACCACTGATTTCTCCCAATTTTTAATGAAAATGCCGGTCTGTTTTGACACAAGACTCCAGTGCGTGGTTAAAATTAGCAGTCACCCCTTTCCATCTGTGTTTACAAACGCGGTGGCCAAAGTCAATGGAACTATTCTTCCGTCAAAATTATAACACAATGATGCAATAATTAAGCACAGACGTAATGCTCTATTCTGGGGGAGTGAAATGAATTATTTTCAAATTAAGGTCTAACAATATATTTAGGACATTATGTAAAAGGGGGAGAGGGGGCAACGCCTCACTTCTAACAGCTTCGTTGTAAGTAAATTATGTAAAAGGGAGGAGAGGGGGCAACACCTCACTTCTAACAGCTTCATTGTAAGTAAATTATGTAAAAGGGAGGGGTCACTGTCTCAATTCTACCGCCATCAGTGTAAAATAAAAACAAACTGCGCAAGGTTAGAAAGATAGGCAATCGAGGTTTTCAGTGCTTTTATGTATTTCAGTGTTTGTCTGAAAATAGCGGTCAACTAATTTTGTCTGCAAATTAGCGATAGACCTAGAGTGGGGTAATTTTCCTAAATTTAGGGGAGGGCGTGAATCCGTGATTTTTGTTGAGTAGGGGGTTAGAACTTTTAATAGTGACAAAATAGAAATGAAAAGATAATTGTTTCTTACTTCAGTGTCTAACCATTTCTCTTCGAAATTTAGCGATTTTAGCTACAACAATTTTCCTAAATTTAGGGGAGGGGGCGTGAATCGGTGATTTTTGTTGAGGAGGGGGTTAGCACTTTTAATACTGACAAAATAGAAATGAAAAGATAATTGTTTCTTACTTCAGTGTCTAACCATTTCTCTTCGAAATTTAGCGATTTTAGCTATAACAATTTTCCTAAATTTAGGGGAGGGGCGTGAATCCGTGATTTTTGTTGAGGAGGGGGTGAACACTTTTAATAGTGACAAAATAAAAATGAAAAGATAAGTGTTTCTTACTTCAGTGTCTAACAATTTCTCTTCGAAATTCAGAGATTTTAGCTATAAAAATTTTCATACATTTAGGAGAGGGAGCATTAATCCGTGATTGTTTTTGGTGCGAGGGATATAGCTTTTAATAGTTACAAAATATAAATGAACCGATAATTGTTTCTTACTTCAGTGTCTAACCATTTCTCTTCGAAATTTAGCGATTTTAGCTATAACAATTTTCCTAAATTTAGGGGAGGGGCGTTAACCCGCGATTTTTGTTGGGGCGGGGGAGATCAATTTTAAAAGGGACAAAATAGAGCTGAACAGATCATTGTTTCGGACGACAGTGTCTGACCAGGTCTATAAGAACTTTTGAGATTTTAGCTCGAACACTCGTCATAACGTTATGGGAGGGTACAGGACCACGTCAGTGTGTTGGAGGCGAGTGTTATAAATGTGATTCTAGACACACTGTACATTAACAGAGAATTGTTTCTTACTTCAGTGTCTAACCATTTCTCTTCGAAATTTAGCGATTTTAGCTATAACAATTTTCTTAAATTTAGGGGAGGGGGCGTGAATCCGTGATTTTTGTTGGGGAGGGGGTTAGCACTTTTAAAAGTGACAAAATAGAAATGAAATTTAATTTAATCACTTTTTTTCAGATATAATAATGTTTGCTGGGATTGACACGGAATATATTGGTCTGAAATATTCCTCAACTGGCATTATTTTCGAAGCATCTTTCTTACTCCTAGACAATCAACGACGTGAAATTCATAGCTTTAAATGGAACATCAGATACAATATATATAAGTACGAGAAAAACAGATGAAGTCCTACACTAAATGTTATAAATCGAAATGGCTTTTACGTTAAAACCATACGAACAAATAATTAAAATGTCTATGAAATAAAACATGTACAAGAGGAAATGCAGGAAATATGCAGTTTTTTCGGTGTGCAAGCTGTTTATGTTAAGGGAAACGTGCCAACTGATAAACTCTTACTAGAAAAATGCGATAAAAACATAGCATTATTCAATTTAGAAGACTTCAAATGTGAGAAATACCTGCATTCAGTCCATGACCCAGAAGATGAAGTTAGATATTTTGCTAAATGGATACCGGAAAAGATACCTGACATGGAAAAATGCATCAGATATCCAAAGTCCTAAACTTGCTCCTCCTCATATCAAATGGATTAAGCTTCTTTTTTTTTAAATATGTCATTATTTTTTTTCAAATGTTTTTAAATATGTTTAAGCAATAAATATCTTAACCCTCAACCGTTTTTATTCTTTAGAATAGTCCATCGCCATGAAAAATTATACTTTCAGATTCAACATGTCAGGGAACACACTTTCAAGTTCAGCATGTTGGAGAACCCTAAATAGTCACCCCTAAAAAGGTAAGTTAACCCTAAAAGGTTAAAGAATTTTTCTGAAATTATCTTAAGCCTGAGACGTTTTTATTCTTTAGAATAGTCAATCGCCAAGAAAATTATAATTTCAGATTAAAAAAGACAGGGAACACACATTAAAGTTCATCATGTTGGATAACCATAAATAGTAAACCATAAAAATGTAAGTTAACACTAAAAGGTTAAAGAATTTTTCTTAAATTATCTTAAGCCTGAGACGTTTTTATTCTTTAGAATAGTCCATCGCCACGAAAATTAGACTTTCAGTTTAAACATGCCAGGGAACACACTTTCAAGTTCATCATTTTGGAGAACCCTAAATAGTCATCCATAAAAAGGTCAGTTAACCCTAAAAGGTTAAAGAATTTTTCTGAAATTATCTTAAGCCTGAGACGTTTTTATTCTTTAGAATAGTCCATTGCCACGAAAATTAGACTTTCAGATTCAACATGCCAGGGAACACACTTTCAAGGTCAACATGTTAGAGAACCCTAAATAGTCATCCAATAAAAAGATAAGTTAACTCTAAAAGGTTAAAGAATTTTTCTGAAATTACACTTTTAGATCCAGTATGTCAGGAAACACACTTTCAGGTTCAGCATGTAGGAGAACCCTAAATGCTCGTCCCTAAAAAGGTAAGTTAACCCTAAATGGTTAAAGCATTTCCCTATTTATGCAGCGTTTCAAATAGCAATGTCTAAGTTAACTCAAGACAAGTTTTTTTCTTCTGAAAACACACAAAATCAGAAAAAATGTTCAATGTTCCTCTAGTACCTACGCAACCAGGCAAAAATTTAAGGTATTTATGAAGATTTTAAACTATCTATGGCTAATTTTGCTAAAGAAAAGCTATTTCCTTGCGAAAACACAAACAAAATCAGAAAATATGTTCAATGTTCCTTTAGTACCTACGCAATTAGGCTGAAAATGATGATATTTATGCAGAGTTTCAACTAGCTATGGCTAAGTTTGCTAAAGACAAGCTATTTTCTTGCGAAAACACACAAAATCAGAAAAAATGGTCAGGGTTCCTTTAGTACCTACGCAATTAGACTAAAAGTGAAGATATTTATGCAGAGTTTCAACTAGCTATGGCTAAGTTTGCTAAAGACAAGCTATTTTCTTGCGAAAACACACAAACTCAGAAAAAATGATCAATGTTCCTTTAGTACCTACGCAATTAGACTAAAAATTAAGATATTTATGCAGAGTTTCAAATAGCTATGGCTAAGTTTGCTAAAGACAAGCTATTTTCTAGCGAAAACACACAAACTCAGAAAAAATGTTCAATGTTCCTTTAGTACCTACGCAATTAGACTAAAAATGAAGATATTTATGCAGAGTTTCAACTAGCTATGGCTAAGTTTGCTAAAGACAAGCTATTTTCTTGCGAAGACACACAAAATCAGAAAAAATGTTCAATGTTCCTTTAGTACCTACGCAATTAGGCTTAAATGAAGATATTTATGCAGAGTTTCAACTAGCTATGGCTAAGTTTGCTAAAGACAAGCTATTTTCTTGAGAAAACCCACAAACTCAGAAAAAATGTTCAATGTTCCTTTATTACCGATGCAATTAGGCTAAAAATGACGATATTTATGAAGAGTTTCAACTAGCTATGGCTAAGTTTGCTATAGACAAGCAATTTTCTTGCGAAAAAAAAAAAAAACAGAAAAAATTTTCAATGTTCCTATAGTACCTACGCAATTAGACTGAAATGAAGATATTTATGCACAGTTTCAATTAGCTATGGCTAAGTTTGCTAAATACAAGCTATTTTCTTGTGAAAACACACAAAATCAGAAAGAATATTCAATTTTCCTTTAGTACATACGCAATTAGGCTAAAAATGAAGGTATTTATGCAGAGTTTCAACTAGCTATGGCTAAGTTTGCTAAAGACAAGCTATTTTCTTGCAAAAACACACAAAATCACAAAAAATGTTCAATTTTCCTTTAGTAGCTACGCAATTAGGCTAAAAATGAAAATATTTATGCACAGTTTCAACTAGCTATGGATAAGTTTGCTAAAGACAAGCTATTTTCTTGCGAAAACACACAAAATCAGAAAAAATGTTCAATGTTCCTTTAGTACCTACACACTTAGACTAAAAATGAAGATATTTATGCACGGTTTCAATTAGCTATGGCTAAGTTTGCTAAAGACAAGCTATTTTCTTGCGAAAACACACAAACTCAGAAAAAATGTTCAATGTTCCTTTAGTACCTACGCAATTAGGCTGAAATGAAGATATTTATGCAGAGTTTCAACTATCTATGGCTAAGTTTGCTAAAGATAAGCTATTTTCTTGCAAAAATACACAAAATCAGAAAAAAAATGTTCAATGTTCCTCTAGCACCTACGCAATTAGGCTGAAATGAAGATATTTATGCAGAGTTTCAACTATCTATGGCTAAGTTTGCTAAAGA